>NW_006399780.1:6281498-6300132 GCF_000299155.1 Elephantulus edwardii | reverse complement strand
CGAATGTATGCTAGATGTGTTGTTTCCTCTTTTAACCAACTGGTTTCCTTCCCACTTAAGTTCTTAGATCTGATTTCATCCTCGGGGAGAAGAGACCACAAGAGTATAGAGCAAGCCATTCTGCTCAAAGAAGGGTAAGGTGTGCTGTTGGCCTAACTGGATGCACATGGGTGTGGGCTTCCTGCTTGTGTCCTGACAGATTGTCTTATCCTATTTTAATAACTTTTGTTTAAAATTTTTCTTCTCTTTTGTTTGCTTAGTCCACAGAAGTAGGAGCAATCTAGTGTATTTTTAAAAGTTCACTGTGATCTAGTGATACCAAAAAATGAGACCATAACTGGTCCCTAGGAATGAGTGCTTTCCCAGCGCTGAGCAGAGCTTGAAGTCCTTGGCCTTAAACCACAACACTGAAAGACTTAGACTTCAGAAAAATAGAATTTTGGGGATTTATTTTTTTCATTGCTACTCAATTCACCGCTCTCAGCAAGCCTACACCAAATAAAATGCAGGGAAAATCTGGACGTGGTTTATTTTCATTTCTCTTTTGCCTGTATTTTGTTGTATTTGAAACAAATAGAAAAGTGTCCACCAGTAGAAGGAAAAGAAAGAGAGAAACTGTTTGAAGACCTCCTGAATTACCAAGAATTAGGACCAGGTTTGCTGCGATTCTCTTATTCGCTTACTTGAGCTAATACCTTGCCTTACACATACAAGAAAGGGATCCACCAGCTGTTCCACAGACACCTGAAATGAGCCTGAGCCAGAAAAAGCTGGCAAGAGCATCAGTGGAAATATGAGCCAACTGGACTTCAGCCTGGGAACTCCTGATGAAGGATTCTTAGTGGTCTTTGCATTTTATGAGCACAATAACCATGTGTAAGACCACCTGATACCGTGATTCTCAGTACCTGTTCTCTCGAACTGAGAATTTCCTCCGTACGCCTTACAGGTTGGAACTGCCCCTGCAGAGTCTGAGAATAAATTTGTTTCATGTGAATCTTGACCAGTAGCGATCCTCATCTTCCCCACCTCAAAAGCCTGGTTCCTTGTACCATATGCCATGTGATATCGTCCCAGTTCCCGCATCAGTGCCTCCGGTCTACTATGCTGCCTTGTGCATTTTTCCTTAGAGTCAAAGTTGTGAGCCACCCATGTGCCATCTTCCCTCTGTTCTAACAACAGTGTTGCTTTCATAATTTCCCTTTAAATGGGCCTCTTTGAGCTTACCCACATCTGAACCAGTAAGTTCTATCATCTCACCATTAATATGCTACAAAAGTATCTTTCTAATATACATGAAATAAATTCACAACTTTCAAAGTAAGAAATCCTCTGTAACTCTTAAAATCATTTGGGTCCTAAGAAGACTTGGCATACATCAAAAATCAACTACTGTAACTACAGTTTCCAAAGATAGATACAATACCCCTGATGTGCTTCAGTCACTAGAAAGTATGTGTCACATAGGACTGTTATTACATAACTGCTAGATTGCATCATTACATAATTTCCCAACTACTGAGGGTCATGGCCCAACCTGGTTGGCACACATCCTTAACCACGGCAGCCAACATTTCTCTCACTCACACATTGGAATTCAGTGTTCATTACTGCCAGGTGTAGGTCTAATGTGCAAAGTGGCCAAATAGTCTACTTTTTACTATTGTCATAAATGTGAATGGCTGGACGATGAAATGGTCACAAAACATTTATTAATTCAACGTTTAATACACATACAATTCAGGGGCATTGATTATGTTTATGTTGCACCACTATTAGAATAAGAATCTTTTGCTTTCTAATTTAACTTTTGATTGACCCACAGTCTTTGAAAAATTACCTCTTTAAATTTGGACACCTTGACTGTACAAATTGGAGCACATGTTACCCTTTATTTTGTCACCTGAGTGGAATCCTCATAGTTCTACACAGAACTTCTCCTGTGGGTGCCCATGCTTGGTTATGTATCATGTGGTATTCTAACCCACCACCTGTGCTTATTTTATTACCATGTATGTGTATCTCAGGAAACCATGTCATAGTCTCATGTGCATACTTGGTTTGAATATGTGTTTACTTTCATTTCCCTCCTTATGGGCACACAGGTTGCCTTTAGCCCCTAGCTCCTTCAAACAACTATTGCCAAGAACATCCTCCTCTATATCTTGAATGCATCTGTGACAACATTTCTCTGATCCCACATCTTGATATATTATTACTACCTAAACCAAGTCGTGTTAATCTGCCCTATTTTCATTCCTTATTATAATTATATATTTTGATGTTCTTTTAAAAGAAAATGTGGTATTAACGTTATTTAATTTTATTAATCACCTTACCCATTCCTATAAGCTCCAACTTTGTGTTTCTCTTATTGATTTCTTTTTTTTCTACCTCTGTCTTTTTATTTGCTTCAGTCTGATTCTTTTTCTGTCTTTTTTTGCTCGGCCTGCTGGCTGCTGGGTTAAGGACTCTTAGACTAACAGTAAAGACAGTTGCTGGTAATAGTGCACCCAGGTAAGCTGTTTGGAGTCAGCTGCAAGTCCTTTGAAATTGAGAAAGATCTGTGGTTTGTGAGAAGCAGCTGCTGATGGGTTTGTCTGGACATGGGAAAGGATATTGTGGCTTCTCTGACACATAATCGGAGCCATCAGCAAAACTCTTAGCTTCCTTCCCCCTGCGCCACTTGGAAACAACCCAGGGATAATCCTTAGCATTTGTTTCAAGAAAAATACTTCCCAAGAGGTAAAGGATTGCACTAGGATTTGGCAAATATATGTCAGTAAACCAGTGATAAAATACAAGTCCTAGCTCTGGTGGTCTAGTGGTAAGGCATTGCACTGCCAGCCCAAAGCCAGGTGGTTCAAATCCACCAGCTGCTCCTCAGGAGAAAAATGGTCAGTCTCCCCTTGTGCAGTTTGCAGCCTTTGAAGGTTAGCTATGAGTTGGTTCTGAGTCTACTGCTCATAACAACAGCAGCAGCAACATTGTTTTGCATTCATTTTCATATTTGGGTGAGGGGATGGTATACCAGTACCAAAGGAGAGCTCCTGTGAGGTTGCGTCCTTGACTCTGTGAAGTTTTTCACAAAGGAAAGAGAGAACTTTTATTATCCCTCTTCCCATTTTTACCTGTTACTTAAGTATTTTGTGTGGTTGACTTCTGTTTGCTGTGTTTTTTAATCATTACTACCACTTCGATTATCTGTTTAACAATCTAATTTTATTTTAACTCACCACCTCCTGTCTGTCTGTTTGTTGTACTGTGTGGGTTTATGTATCGACATGACCTAGCACTCCTCCACTCCTTCAGAATTTCTGAAGAAAAAAATGATAGCCTGTGCTAGCCACTTCATGGCGTGGCCGTCTTGACTTGTGACTAGAGAAATGGAACCCAGGCTCTGTGTCTTTACAACCACGTGTTCCTCTGGGCTCCACACACCTTGATCAGGTGGTAGTGAAGGAGGATGTCCCTCCTCAAGCCCTCTCACACAGAGACATTTTTGGCTCCCTGGAAGGGCAGTCTCCCCAGTGTCAGCCTGGCTCTGAAGGGAAGAAGTACAGTCCCCACTTCTAGATTCTGCAGACCCTCCCCCCCCCCCCAGTGGAGGGCATGAGGGCATGAATTGCTGTTGACAGCCTGGGAGCTGTGTGATGATTTGGACCTGTGGGCCATGGTTCAGGGACTTGCAGCCCCTGAAAATTTGTTTCTTTCCTTAAGTCTAGTTCTTCTCTTACCGAGAGATTGGAAGCAGAAGGTGGAGATAGGAATATTGCATTTATTGCTGTTGAATCTCTATTTATTTACTGTTCCATCCACTTCCCTGGTTGGAGATGGCCAATAGACACTTTCTGTTCTGGAGTGTTGGGGTGAAGGGGAAGCCTCCATACGAAAGGTCTAAGGAGTGGGAGATGGGGTGTTCTCAGGCTTTTGGATACAGTAAAACATGGCATGGATACTATCCAGTCAGCAAAAGTTTTGTTAATGAGTTACTTCAAGTGCCCTTCCTTTGCTTTTCCTGAATACTCTTAAACATGACTGTGAAATTGTTGCTAGCATACTCCTTTCAGGGGCATTTCTTGTTGCTATCTCTGGTAACACAGGCTGCTGTTGAGAGATACAGTGTTGGACATAGGCCAGGCAGCGCTGACTGTATTGTTGGATGTCTCACTAAAAATCCAGCTCCAACTTGTAATTTAAAGTTAACACCATCACAAGGGCTAAACTTGTCAAAAGTAAAGACATTTATTTGCCTTTTCATTTTTAAATCTTAGCACATGAAAATAAAAGTGATAAAGTATTCAAGATCCTCAGCGTCATTATCCTTAATATGAAAAATCATGAAGCTTTTTGGTTTTGCGGCTGTGAGGTGGCCAGCTCCCCCGTTGGACTTGGGGTGCATTGACATGGGCAGGTCAGTGTCTGATGTGAGGCCACTAACGTAAACAGCATCTCCTGTCTGTGGCAGGTTCATGATTAAGAGGGCACAAGGAAGAAAGCGCTTTGGAATGAAGAATTTTAAGAAAAGATGGTTCCGCCTGACAAACCATGAATTTACCTACCAGAAAAGTAAAGGTAACTGGAAGCATTTGCGTTTGACTTCTTGTCACATCTTTTGTTTGTTAGAGTGAGTATTGTTGTGTTGTGGGGTTTTTCCGTTTCTTTTCAAAAGATAAAAGCCAAAGAAGGAGGCTTATCTTACTGAGTGTGTAAAGTTGAATTGATTTGTGTGGAAAACAACAAAACAAAATCTCTTGTCAGACAGCGTGCAGTGGGTGGGCTGCTTAAGCAAGTGGATTCCAACCAAATTCAGAGCTCTCTGTGGTCTGTAATGGCTAGGAAGAAAGAACGCTGCTTTACCAAGCATTTTGTTCCTTAATTATAGCTATACTTTGGTTTGGAGCATTGGTGGCCCAGTGCTAACCCGAAGGTTGGCAGTGCAAACCCACAAACTGCTCCATAGGAAAAGATGTGTCAGTCTGTTTAACAAAGATTTACAGCCTTGGAAACCCTTCAGGGCCATTAGTTCTCTTCTGACCTGTTGGGTCAGCAGGAGTCAGAATCAGCTTGTGTTTTTCATTACATTCGTTATGCTGCTCCTTCGCATCACTACCTTTCCAACTAGTGGTCCAGCGTGAAGTATTGGCAGAACCAAGTTTGTGGCACACTTAGTTAGTGGACAGAGAACATGGACCTCAGCCTGAGGCCCCTGATTCCAAAGCCCCTTCTGACCACAGCAGTTTCCTCCCCTGTAGGCGGCTCTTAGTTTTTCATTCTACTAGTCTTCTCACCTAGGATCTCTTAACTGTTATGAGAATACGGACAGTAGTGAATGTCTCCTCACCATCTTGGTCCTGTAGATACCTAGCAGACATGAGCGTGAGCTCCCTGCAGCCAGCCGAGGGAGCTCAATCTGTACTTGACATCTTAGGGATGAATATAAACGGCTTAGCTAAATGTTGGGATGACCAAAGGTTGCCAGTTTGATCCCACCAGCTGCTGAGGCAGTCTGCTTCTGGTATAGAAGTATAGCCTCGGAAACCTGTGGAGGCAGTTCTGCTCTGTCATATAAGGGCCCTACGAGTTTGAATCCACTCCTCAACAGTGAGGTGTGCATTTGGTTTTTACTTTTTTGGTATAAGGATGGGAGGCCAGAATCATTGAGTTAAGAGCAGGGATCAGAGCACCATTGGACCATTTCCTTCTCTGTCTGTTGACTTCCTGTAGGTGACCCGCCGCTGTACAGCATTCCTATCGAGAACATTCTGGCTGTGGAGAAACTCGAGGAGGAGTCTTTCAAAATGAAAAACGTGAGTGTTATTTCAAGATGGTCTTCCCATTGGTTAAAGATGACTCCACACTGTTTTGGACTCCACACTTGTTCAGCTTGTCTTCTTTGAGTTCTCGCTCTAAAAATGGGTGTAACTTCTTTGGTTCTCCCCAACTCCTCGATTGTTTTCCATTTTCAAAGGATCTCCTTTTTACCTGGATATTTACACTGAGCTGTGTGATTATATCTACACCGTGTTCTAAAGTTGAAGCACTGGTGATATAGTCCATAGAGAGTTGCATGGCTATCCCAAAGACTGTTCTCAGTGTGAATCCACCAGCAGCTACTTAGAAGATGGACAGTCTCCTTCCTTGTGATTTTCAAACTTGGAAACCTGCTGGAAAGCCAGCTTTGAGTCGGTTCTGACTCTACAGCAATGAATATGAGTCTGTCCCCAAAACTGCCAATTATTCCCTGGATTGTTCACCTTGAACCTCAGCCTGATGGCTTCTTTCGGAGACGCTGGAAATACAAGTGGCAGTCTTAGAAGTCAGGAGATGTAAGTGACAAGATACCGCAAAACAGAGTCCAGGACTTTAGGGATTTTTTTTTTTAACTTTGAATTATAATTTCAAACTTTTAAAAGTTGTAGGATCGACAAATGAATGGATTAAGAAATTTTGGTACATTGACACAATGGAATAATAAGGAACAATGATTTCATAAAATATTATACAATATGAGAGAATCTAGAGAGAATCAAGCTGAGCGAACTAACTCAGTCTCATAAGGACAAATACTGCATAAGACCATTATTGTAAAAATAGAGGCTAGGAAGATGTATATGAGTATCCAAAGAGGGAAGGGTAAAGGGGGTGGAAATTAACTAGGATAGCAAAGTTTATGAGGGCGATGAAGGAATAGGAAAGATTCAGTGGGGATTCAAAAAGATGAGGTAATCATAGCCAAAGGTCAGTAGTCATTAATTGTATAAATTACAATGTTTATGAATGTATGAATCACAGTGTAAATGAATGTATAAAACATGATGGACATGAATGAAACACAGTGTAAACTAATTATTGTATGCAAACCAATTAAAAAATTAACAATGACAGAAACAACAAAAATGTTGTAGCAGTAGCACAAAAAACACTCCCACATGTCCTTCCTTTATCCACATTTACTAAGTGGTTTTCATTTGTACCATTTGCTTAATCATATTTTTTTCCTCTCCTCCGGTGTGTAATGTTTTTTTTTCCCTTCAACTATAAATGTTTTAGAATACATTTTCTATAAGCAAGGATCTTCTTTGACATAATGACAGTACCATTAGCAAGAATCAGAAAAATGTGACATTAATACAACAGTATCTAATCCATTGCCCATATTTTACAAGTTGTCTCAATATCCTTCTTTATAACTGTTGCATTTGAGGGGAAACCAGGATCCATGTACAGTGAGTGACACTGATTACATTATGCTTTTCATGTTGTTCATCCCATCCCTCCCTGTTTTTACTTAGTTAATTTCACCGCCATTACATCATCAATTCAGTGCCCTCTAAACAAGTGTAACAATGAATGCATGGAAATCCAAAGTTTCTGTAAACTCATTAAAATCAATTTATTAAAAAGAACAACAAAAAACTCTTCCCGTTCGCCACTGTCCCAGTAACTACTAATGAATTTTGGTTTCTGCATATTTGATTATTTCAAGATATAAAAATACGTGCATACAGTATTTGCCATATTGTGACCATTTTTTCCTCTCAGCATGATATTTTCAAGGTCCTTCCATACATCAGGACTTCATTTCTCTTTGCTACTTAATAGGATTCCACTGTATATATGCAACAGATTTTGTTTACGCATCAACTGCTGATGGACATTTTGGTTGTGTCTACCTCTTGGCTGTTATAAAAGGTGCTGCCATGAATATTGATATTCAGATCTGTTACCACTCTGCTTTCACTTCTTCTGGGTTTACTTGGAACTGGGATTTCTGGGTCATCCAGTGCTACTTCTTATCCCTTTACACACCTCTGTCTGAAAAGGACATTTTCTCATTGAGTGCCAAGAAACGATGTGTTGCATTGGGGAAATCAGCAGTCAAGGACCTCTCCGAAGTTCAATAGAGCAAGGTTTCAAGACTAAGGTGCACTTGATCCAAGCATACTATTTTCAGTTGCTTCTGAAAGTTGGACAATGAATTAAAGATGGCCAAAGAAGAATCAATGCCTTTGAGAAAACTGTGGGCTACCAAAAGAACAAACAGATCTGCCTTGGAGGACGTGCACCCAGAGTCCCTTTAATGTCAAAGATGGTGTAAATTTGTCTCACATATTTTAGGCATGTTGTCAGGAAGGAGACAGACAGTCCTTAGAAAAAGACATCATGCTGGGAGAGATGGAGGATCAGCAGAAGAGAGGAGGACCCTCGGTGAGCTGGATTGGCACAGTAACTGTATCAATGAGCTCGAGCATGATAGAGAGTGTGATGACGGTGCGAGATAGGGCAAGGTTCAGATTTGTTGTTCATACAGTCACTGCAAGTGGCAATCAACTCAATGGCACCTAGCAACAGCATTGATAAATATCAGGTTGACTGTCTCCTCATCTGTAAGACCACGTGTCCATATCCCCTGTCACTCTGAGATGGTTAAAAAAAGGTGGCCAGGATAGAGCTATTAGCACTCACATGATATGGCGTCTGGCATTTATTAAGTGCCAGGCAAATAGTGTGCACTTCCCCCTCCCCATTTTACTTTGAAAATCTGTATGTTTTCTGTAAATTGTCTGGTCTAATTTCTCCTTGTTCTTATAGTCTGTAGGGAGTTGCATTGCTTACCCACGGATACTGTATCTCTGCTGGCTCAAATCCATCAACTGCTTTGTGGCAGAAAGACGGGCAACCCCCTCCCATGTGACTAACAGCTTAAAAAAACCCACTGGAGGGTCACTTATGAGTCTGTTCTGACTCCAATGACTTTGACTTGATTTTTGCCAAATAAACAAACAAATCTATCTTGGACAAAGTACAGCCAAAATGTTCCTCAGGAACAAAGATAGTGAGACTTTATCTCTCCTATTCTGGGCATGTTAACAAAAGGGGCTG
Organism: Elephantulus edwardii; assembly: GCF_000299155.1. Lineage (NCBI taxonomy): Eukaryota > Metazoa > Chordata > Mammalia > Macroscelidea > Macroscelididae > Elephantulus > Elephantulus edwardii. Next base: position 6,291,246 of record NW_006399780.1, on the reverse strand, counting down.
TCCCTGTACCATCATACTTGGTAAAGTTGAAGGTTAATAAAAAGGGAGAAAGACCCTCTTTGAAATGGAGTGACACAGAGCCTGCCAGAATGGTCTCAAGGACAGTAGTGACTGTGAGGATGGAAGTGGGCTGAGCAGTGTTTTGTTCTATTGACCATAAACTTACTATGAGTCAGAACTAACTTAATAGCACCTAACTGTAAAAACAACACCACAGTCACTCGGAATCCATCATGAAAAAGGAACACTATCTTACTGCTGCAGACGTGTTCTCCAAGTGTTGGCTAATCATGTCTGAGTTTCTCTTTTGTTTTAAAATTCAGACAGATTGTTTTTGTTGTTGTTAGGTGCCGTTGAGTATGATCCATAGTGACCCTGTGAACAAAAGATCTGAACCCTGCGCCGTCCTCACACATCCTGACACACAAGAGCCCACTGTGGCAGTCACCACATCAGTCCACCTGGTCGTAGGTCTTCCTTTCCTTCGCCAGCCCTCCACCCTTCCCAGCTTCATGTCCTTCTCCAAGGAATAGACCCTCCTAACAATATGCCCAAAGTATGTGAGGCAAAGCATCATCATTCTTGCCTTCAAAGATTACTTCCTTACATTTTACTTAAAAATTATGACTATGTTCTGAAGGTTGGAATCATATTTCAGTCACTGGAGAAATCCTTGACATAACTGGGGGATTCCTGGTTAACTGATGGCCCCACCTCAGGCCCCTTTAAGTATCATTCAAAGGCAAACCCATACTGCATTTCTGAGGACTGGCCTTATACTTCTTTCCTAATATCTATTATTGATACTTCTTTCAGGCATCATCCCAATGATTTCCAGCCATTTTTCCAAGATCATGAAATCCCATAACTACCCTGAGAAGAGTTGTAATTAACAATCCTCATTGCCAGATATAAGGAATCTGAGGGCTAGAGAAGTTGAAAGAACTTACTGGAGGTCGTACAGCTAGTTTACCAGTCTAACTAATTAACTAACTCATTGCCATCAAGTCAGAACCGACTCATAGCTAACCCTCCAGTGACTTTTTAGAGGTTATAAATTACAAAGGAGATTTTCCATCATTCTACCATACACACAACTCTCTATCCACTAGGCCATCAGAGCTTCCTAGCTCACCAGTGATGTTTGCTGTTGTGTATTGTTGAATGGGAAACAGCCCATAGCTGACCCTCCAATGGGCTTTCAGAGAAAGTAAATCACACGATAGAGGAGAAAACTCATGTGTCTCTCGAAGAGCAGCTAGTGGATTAAAAATGTGTGCCTTTCCGTTGTGTAAAAAGGATGAAGGCAACATAGAGATAGTGGAATCTGACCTCTCCTAACTCATCAAGAGGCATCTGTCCCCATCAACAAAATCCACAACACAAAAACAATTCCCATGAGATCAAACATGTGCTCCACACTCCCACACCTCTTTCTACTATTTCCAACAATTCCCCTGCCCTACTGAATCTGAAATCCATTGTCATTGCTACACAGACCTCACAGAAAAACATTCATGATATTGTGGTTTCATAGGGAAGTTAGCAGTTTACCATTCAGGTTGGCAACAGAATACAATTTTTCAGTCATGACTGTTTCTAAAGTGTTCTCACAGGCCCTTCAGCCTTGTACCTCCAGGGAATATTATGGCTACACTTTTTCCAGACATACTGTTTGTTGATAGCCCATGGAGTATTCAGCACTCTTCTCCAGCACCACAACCCAGAGGCATCTGGTCTCCTGTCATCCTTATTCATTGTCCAGCTCTCAAATGGTTGAGAAGACTATGGTCTTAATCTGGTGTACCTTAGTCTTCAAGCTGTCATCATTGCTCTCCAGTGTTTGGGAGAGGTTCCTGACAGCAGACTTTCTCAGTGCTGGTACCAAGGGCATTCATTGTTGATACAGACAAGATGTAATAATTTGTGGGGCAGAATTCCAACTTAGAGCTGCCACACTCCATTGTCTGTGCCCGCTGTGCCCAATAGCTCATCACATAGCACTGTCATTCCCAGGAGTCTTGTCCAGGCCTTCAGTCCACCCCAACTACAGCCTTCTGTTCCTGGGGAACTCTTACTGTTGGCTCATTTATTTGACCCTGTGAATCTTTATCATCATCACATGCTTACCTTCTCTCCCCTATCACCAGAGAGTGGTCCTAGGAGAACTGAGCAAACAGCCACTAGAGATAGACCCTTGAGTCTCAGATCCATAAGTTCTTTCAAGTCAGCTCAATATTTGACCAATTATTTTCTTCAAATATCAGCGAGTCATTCATTAGTGAAATCTAGCTTCTCTTGAGAATAGTGTTCATTTATATTTGCACCATGAATAAGTTCCCTATAGAATAGAACTGAACTGAAGACCTATTGCATACCTGCTTCTTTACAAATTATATTTCACATTATCATTCAAGTTTTCTAGAAAAGGAACCCAAGGCAGGAGAGAATTTAGTGGAAAGGAGTTGTGCTGCCAACTCAAAGGCAAGCAGTTCAAATCCACCAGCTGCTCCATGGGATAAAGTTGGGCAGTCCCCTCCTGTTCCATTTACTGTCTCTAAAAACCCTCTGGAGGGTCAGCTATGAGTCAGTTCCAACTCAACACTGCTTAACAACAGTTAAGGAAGCTAACAGATGGAGAGTGGTTTGCTTTTCTCTGATTCATTCTTTTCCACTCTTGCTCCAAGTCTTTCTTCCTCATGCATTGGAATCACTGCTCACTAATCAAGTATGATTGTCAGGTCCTTATGAAAACCCAAACCCACAACCACCGAGTCAGCTCTGCACCATGGTGATCCCTCACCAGGTCTGTAAGGCTCTTCTAAATGCTAGCAAGACGAGTATTTTCTCCCAGAGAGCAGCTGATGAGTTGGCAGCCCAGCGCTTCATCTACTACACCAACAGGTCCTACGTGGGTCCTCGCAACTGTACTGGTGCTGGGAGGGACATGAGGCCAGGGGTGACCACAGATACCTGGGTACTATTGGTGACTGGAAGATTGGTGGTTCAGACTCATCAAGCAGCACTGCAGGAAAAAAGAAGCCTGCCAGTCTACTTCCTTAAAGGCTGCAGCCAAAAACCCTAAGAAGCAGTTCTGCTCTGTAAAAGTGAGTGTTCAGAGTCACAAAGCAACAGCAGAAACAAAATCAACAGCAAAACCTCTTTTTAACCAGCAGTCAGTCACTAAGTGTGTGTCACTGAAGTCTTCCCCCTTCATCTGAGTTTGCTGTCAGGAACCTTCTGTCACCTCATCAGTGGACAGCTCCTGTTTGGTTTGAGAGGAGGGTGAGTGGGGAGACCGATCCACCACTCTAACCGCCTTCACACAGTCCAGTTCCATAGACAGCGACTTCCCATCTCTTACTCTGGGTGTGCACAGTCTTCTTAACGCTATCCCTGGCCAACTCTGAGATCTTCAGATATCCCCTAAGGTTATTTGAAAACTATTCCATGGGCAATTGGATCACTGAAAGAGATATGGGATATTTTTGGTGCCTGAAAGATTTTCGCCAGCACCTTGTCTAAATCTCTGGAAAGTATGAATGGCTAAGTGGTGGACCAAAAGCTTGGAGGTTCAAACCCAACCATATATGTGAGAAGCCAGGCTTGTTGAAAGCCCTCTGGACTTGTAGTTCGGTTCTTCACACATAAGGTAGCTGAGAATCAGACTTGACACAGTGATGCCAACTGGTTTATGTTTGTTTTGGTTTTGGTTTTGTTTGTTGTGGGGTTTTTTCCCCTGCTTTAATGCCTCTTCCAAGAAACTACAGTGCATAATCATTGACCTTGAGTCTCTCCCTCCCCCTTTCCTCCTGACTCTTTATTTAAGTGGTGTTCCTAAGGACAGAGAGGCAGGATGTCACCTCCTCCCGGATGGTTCCCAGGCCTGTGATTCAGAACCAGGCTCTCTCCAGCAGAGGGAGGGCGAACACTGAAGAGATGACTCATACGTCTGTCGTCTGTGGGCCTCCTAGAATAGCAGCAAAGGGGCCAGAGAATGCTGGCCCTTAAGGCTTGTGGTGTTCCCAGACCATCCCATGGAAGGAAGCAAGTGTGAAAACGTTCTGGAAGCACCTGTGAGCTGTGTTCAGTAATTACTAATTTTAACACCATGTATTCATCAGCTTGCTTTTTCCTACTGCCTTTGTCAAGGCCAGCTCCTCACAGCACTCATGGCCATGGCATTAGCTATTGGGCCAATAGGTCATTTAACTAGAAAGACTTTTCTGAAAGCCTACTATGCACCTTCAGAAGGAGAAAGACTCATTAACAACTATGCTGATTGATGCAATCTTATATCCTGAAATCAAAGAAGACTTGAAAGAGTTACTGAAGAAGGCCAAAGCCTAATTACTGGTATATGGATTACACCTCAACGTAAAAGAGAAATCCTCACAACAGTATCAATAAGTAACATGATAACCAAGGGGGAAAAAAAAGATTGACATTTACAGGATTTTATTTTACTTGGAACCAAATGATGTACTGCAGTGGACAAATCTGCCATCAATGACCTCTTTAAAGTACAAAATATCACCTAAGAAGAATTAATGCTTTTGGCTATGGTATTAGTGGAGAGTATGGACTACATTATAGACTTTGGGAAGAACAAACAAATCTTAGAAGAAGAACAGCCAGAATACCCCTTAGAATGAGGATGGTGAGACTTCTTTTCACACACTTTGGGCCTGTTATGCTTAGTAAAGTGCAGGAACAGAGGAAAAGGGGGAGACCTTCAATGAGGTGGATTGACATGCGGACTGACATGTTCCGGTACAGGCACGATTGTGACAATGGTGCGTAGCACCCAACCACAACTACACACCAACAAGGAGTCCCTTCTTTCCACAAAAAATTACACACTTGCTTGCTAACCACAGAGTTGCTGATTTGAACCCACCTAGTGGTTCTTTGGAGGTCTGGTGGCCTAGTGGTAAGGAGTTACGCTGCCAACCCAAAGGTGGTGGTGATTGTTGTTATGTGCTGTCGAGTCGTTTGTGACTCATAGCGACCCAGTGTACAACAGCCCTAAACCCTTCTCTATCCTGTGCCAATCGCATTGCCTCTGACACACCCATCCCAATCACCCCACTCACTGAATCAATCCACCTCATAGAGGGTCTTTCCCTCCTGCGCTGTCCCTCTACCCTACCAAGCATGATGTCCCTCTCCAAGGACCTGTCTCTTCTTACAACATGTCCAAAGTGTGTCAGAAAAGCCCCAGAATCCTTGCCTCCAAGGAGTAGCCTGGTTTAACCCTCTCCAGGATGAATCTGTTTGTTTTCTTGGCAGTCCATGGTACATTCAATACTCTTCTCCAGCACCACAACTCAAAGGCGTCAATTCTCCTTCTATCCTCCCTAGTCATTGTCCAACTCTCTGATGCATAACAAGTGATTACAAAGACCATGGACTGTATCAGGTACACCTCAGTCTCCAGAGAGACACCATTGCTCTTGAGTATTTTAGAGAGGTCCCTAACAGCAGACTTTCCCATCGCAATACATTTTTTTATTTCCTGACTGCTGGTGCCAAGAGTACACACTTCAAATCCACCAGCAGCTCCACAGGAGAAAGACGTGCAGTCTCTTCCTGTGCTGAGGGTTGGTTTTGACTCAACGGTATACCACGAACAACAAGAGGTCATTTATTTAAAGAGTTCTTTGCTGAAGCCATGTTAGATCTTCACCCTTCATAACCCTGCACTCTTGGGTTTAAATTTGCTTTTCTTGCTGACTGAAAGTTACTTGAGGACAGAAACTCTGTTTTGGTGTCATTGTCTTCTCAGGACTAACATAATGCTTGACATCTAGTAATGATTGTTGAGTGAGTAATAGATGAACAAGGCAGAGGAGGCTCAGAGAAGGCTCAGAGGAAGGAACACCTATGCTGAAGGAGGAACAGAAGTCACCTGGTGGTCGAGGAGGAGCTGGGAACACGCATTCCACATATAAACAGTACGTGCTGGCATTCAGCGGTGCATAACCCCAAATCCATTCTGAACAACTGGAGCACAGCTTCCATGGGCAGGGCAACTGGTGACATGAGGAGAGATCTGAACCATCTCGCATGGACAATTCCCATTTTAATTTATAAAATGTAAACTTTAATAAGCAAGGAACAATTCCAGCATGTGTGTGTGTGGTCAATTCTCATTATTTGTGAGGTCCATGTTTGCAACTTTATCTGCTTGCTGTTTACAACCCTGAAATCAACACGTACTTTGCTTTTGTGATCACTTACTGACATGTACAGAGTGACACAAAATTTATGCCAACCAATGTTTTCCAGCTAAGATAAAATAAGATTGGTTCAATATCTGCTAGTTAAGTGTTCAAGGAGACTTTATAGAGCATGAATAATGTTCAAGAAGACTTTCTAGAGCATTAATACTGCAAAGAGAGAGACAAAAACCAGATGTATTTAACGAGGTGGGGTATTTAGGTTTGTTTGGTGTTGGGGTTTATTTTTCTTTGCATTAAAGTTGGGTGTTGGTTTGTTGTTGTTTTTTTCTCATTCTGGTACATACCTTCATTAACATTGTGTTTCATGTGATCCTTCCCAGATACTGTGTCTTATAAAATTAATCCCCATTGATCTACACCCACTATTACCCCATCTTTTCAGGTCCCCACTGTATCTTTCTAATTCCTTTGCCCCCTCCCTCTACCAACCAAACTCTGAGACCCTGTGATTTCATCCCCTCCCCACCCTCAGACCCTCTGCTCCTTTCCCTTCCCACTTTGGACTTATGTACACATCTTACTAGTTAGCCTCTTATTTTTACAGTAATTGTCTTATGCAGTATGTGTCCTTGTAAGACTTAGTTCCATCAGCATAATGCTTTCTAGCCTCTCCCATGTTATATAGTATTTTTTTCAAAATTGTTACTCCTGAGTGCTGCATAGTGTTCCATTGTATGAATGTACCACACTTTCCCAAACCATTCATTTTATTTAAACTTCAGGAGGTCTCTGTGGGGGACATATGCAATGTTCCTTCTTTGCTTTTAAAATGAAGACTGGTGAGACCCCAGGACAGGAAACAGCTAGGCTGACTCGGGAATAACCTTGGCTGCAAATAGTACCAGTCTCTCTAGTCCTAGCCTTGATTTCCCCTGGCTTGGCTGTCTTTCTCTTGCTCCATTTGTCTTCCAAAGGAAGGACCATGGTTTCAAGACTGTCAGGTGCAAGGAGCAGCAGAAAGTCTGGTTCTTTACACGCTTATAATTCTCTTCTGATGCTCAATGCATCGGAGTCTCAGACCAGAAGCTGTTGGGTTTTTTTCTGAGCCTCTGTGTCCAGTTTAGCAAAGCATCAGTAATAACAGCCTGCCATCTGCTAGACTATTTGTTTTGTTTTGTTTTGTTTTTTTGCTAGACTGTTTGTAGGGGACAAAGAGTTACGAGGTTGTTGGTAGCCAGAGCCTTTTCCTCCATCTCTCTTTCCTGTTGGTGTAAGTCCTTGCTGTGCTGCCCTCTCTTAAGCCTGTGTTTGGGATCTCTCATCAGATGTTCCAGGTCATTCAGCCCGAGAGAGCCTTGTACATTCAGGCCAACAACTGTGTGGAGGCCAAAGACTGGATCGACATTCTCACCAAAGTCAGCCAGTGCAACAAGAAGCGCCTCACAGTCTACCATCCCTCTGCCTATCTGAACGGCCACTGGCTATGCTGCAAAGCCTCCTCAGACTCGGCCGCCGGCTGTACCCCCTGCACTGGGTAAGTGGCCGAGCTCTCTGCGCCTCTCCACACAAACTGCCTGTTCAGTGGCCTGCCCACAGGATGTTTGTCTGTTGTTTCCTCCCTCCTTTCTCTGTCACTCAGGGCTGCTTAGGACAGCTGTCAAGTCTGCGCAGACAAGTTGAACTAAAACATCCCACATCCACTCAGCAAGCAATATACATACACTGCTCCCTGTCTCCCCAGAGGAGTATTTTTTTCCTAAATTATCTGATGTTGGGTTTGATGCCTCTTTGCCAAAGTTTTCCTGCCAGAGGGAGTCTCTTTTCCTAATTCTCTTGAAGACTGTGTGTGGACTGGCAGGGAACTCCAAGTCTTCCACGGTTCCTTCTGCTTCCAGAGTGAGGTCGGAGCTCACATGCTCTTAAAGATGTGCAACAATGAATGAATGGAATTCCAAAATCTCTGTAGATGTTCATTGAAATGAAAAATAAACAACCTAAATTTAAAAAAAAAAAAAGATGTGCAACCTTAGTAAACCACAGAGGGTTGAGAAATACAAGTGGAGTGGGTGATGTTTCCTGTAGGGGAGGGAATATGGGACAGCATCAAGGATAGGAACATGATGCAGAGACAGACATCCCAGGGGTAGAGTACTCTTATTCTAAGGAGAATCTGTACCCTGAAGAGCTCCATCATGCTTACAGATAAACTGTGCCCCCACCCCCACCCCAGACACACCTTTGACCCCTTCCTCTGACGTCTACTGCCTCCTTTCCTTTTAGAAACTGAGGCAGCTCATTCTCTTCTTGTCTCCTTTCCCCACGGTGTCCTATAGCTTACTGGAGGTGGCAGGTCGTCAGGACTGATCCTCAGGGAAGAGACTTGGGTACACTAAGCCCCTTTGCACATTCAGCCAGCCCCATTGGTGAATTAGCTATGACGTGTGCACATGGCTGTGGTAATGACAGTGGCGCTGCTGCTGACACTGATGCAGGGGAGCTTTCACTGACTGGACGCTGCTGCTGACTGTGATGCAGGGGAGCTTTCACTGACTGGACACTGCTGCTGACGGTGATGCAGGGGAGCTTTCACTGACTGGACTCTGCTGCTGACACTGATGCAGGGGAGCTTTCACTGACTGGACGCTGCTGCTGACTGTAATGCAGGGGAGCTTTCACTGACTGAACATTACAGTGGAGGGAGAGGGTGTGAGGCATCCTATACCTGCTCGCATTTCATGCTGGTAAAATTCCTTGAGGTGACACTTTCTCTGTCTTGTCTTAGAGCTGAGGAAGCTGAGACTCAAGCAGGATAAAGAACATATCAGCAGGCACTGTCGTTGCACAGTGAAGCTGTGGTTCAAACCCAGGAGTCTGTGTGTGAGCCAAACAGTAGAAATCTTTGCTCTCGGGTCCACCTGCCAGGCTTCTCTGAGGCAGGGGCAGAGACAGAGGGAGTAGGAAGTGGGTCTTTCCCCTTACCCTTTGGGCTGCTCTAATGCAGATCCAACAAGCGCCCATAGCTAATCCTTCAGGGAACACACTGTCTGAGTGGCATCTGTGTTGTTACATGCTATTGAATCAGTTCCCGACTCATGACCACTCCATGCACAATGGAACAACACAAGGCCCAGTCCTGGGCTGTACATGTGCTGGGTTGCACATTAGACCATTGGGACCCATTAGGTTTTCATTGCCTGATTTCAAAAGTAGTCTTCAGGCCCTTCTTTCTAGTCTACCTGAATCTGGACGTCCTGCTGAAACCGGTTGGCCATGTATGAAGAACATTGGGCAGGACTTGAGCTTGGGTCTTCCACAAGAACGTGGGAATTTTCCCACCAAACCACCACTAACCTCCATAAAGCACTGGATTTTGTTCTTTTTTTTTTTTCTATAATTATATTTTATTAATTTTCATAAACATTTACAGAGATTCTGGGCTTCCACTCATTCATTGCTGTCCCACTCTCTCCACCCTCCTCCCAGTTTGTTCTTGTCCAAATGCCACAGTGCTTGTCAAAGCCAGTTCTGATTAATCTTCTTTGTCAGTGTATCCTTTGCCATTC
>NW_006399780.1:6232586-6272273 GCF_000299155.1 Elephantulus edwardii | reverse complement strand
CAAAATCTCTGTAAATGTTTATGAAAATTAATAAAATATAATTATAGAAAAAAAAGCCATAATTTCTTTATCTGCAGGGTTGAATGTCTTTATTTTTCAATTTAAAAGTGTTTTGTCTGTGTTTTCATTTTGTTTGGACAGCGGCCTTCCTGCAAACATCCAGCTGGATATTGATGGGGACCGTGAGACAGAGCGCATCTACTCCCTCTTTAACCTGTACATGAATAAACTGGAAAAGATGCAAGGTAAGGGCAAGGGAGGCAGCTTGTCTGTCAAGCAGGAACCCGCCAGCAGTGCTGGTTAAGCCTGGCTGAAGGCCCTGTTGCCACATGGAGTCATTCTCCAGAAATGCACTGTTCTTGTCACTGAGTATCTCTAAATCAGAGCAGGCTCATAGCTGACCCTCCAGCAGGTTTTCACAGGTAGTAAATCACATGAGAGGAAACTGCCTGTCTTTTTCCTGCAAAGCAGTTGGTGGATTTGAACTGCATGACTTTGGATTGGCAGCATAGTTCCTTACCACTAAGCCACAGAGTAAAAATACTCTATTTAAAGCATCTTGTGTCTACTTGGTCCCACCTGCAAGAGTCTGTTTAGAGCAGGGTACAGTGTGCAAAAGCTTTTACAAGTTAGGCAGCTCTTTGAAGAAAAGTTTATGACAGGAACTATAGATAAGAAGGAATTTAACATCTAAACCACTCCCTCATCTAGTCCTTGGAAAAAGACATCATGCTAGAAAAGGTGAAAGGTCAGAGAAGGAGAGGAAGACCTTCAACAGAATGGAAGGGCACAGGCGTTGTGACAGTGTGTGCAAGCCTGTTAGGTCATGAGGATGGTGCAAGAGAGAGAAGCTCAGATCTGTTGGTCACAGGGTCTCTGAGTTGTAGTCTATGCAGCAGCACATAACACACCTTCAAGCTCAGAATTTCATTCTTATGTATTTTCCAAGGTGGGCCTATTTGTGTAGCTGATATTGCATATTTCTAGCCATAATCTGTACAAGCTTAGTCATCATTGATATTTAAGGGGTTTACATGCTTTCTTGAAGTTCAGAAACATTCTCGGTAGGAAAAAAGCTAAGTGACATGGAGCAGATCATATCATTTAAGAGAAGCAGCAGCCATAAGGAAAATCCCCTGGAAGATGTAGGAAGTCTGTTTCTACCTTGGGAATCTATTAAGGCTCCAGTCCATTGTTAGGGAAGAAACATGACCCTGGCATGTGAAATGTGAAATGAAAATGAATATGCCTGGAAATGGGCTTGTTAGATCTCTTCTCCCTTTTATTCATTTCTGATCTACCCTAGAAGTGTTAAATGCATGCTACTGTCTGCAAAATACCATCAGCCTGCTTTAACTTCCCTGCAGCTGCACTTCTGTGAGCTCCTGCCACATCCCGTTCTCTAGCTCCCACCCTGCAGGGTGTATTTCTGACTCATCCTGGCACATGCATGGGCACCCAAACACATACACACATGCGCGCACACACACACTCACTCACCATCCCAGGAGGGCCTTTGTTCCCCAGGAACAGATATAGGCTGCCAGAAAAAATAGACAGATCTGTCTTGGGAAGAGTGCAGCCAGAATTCACACTTTGTCCATCTAGCTTGGACATGCAATCAGGAGGATTCAGTCCCTGGAGAAAGGACATTGTTCTTGAGAAAGTAGAGGAATAGCAAAAAAGGAAAGAGCCGTAAGAGATAGATTGACACAGTGACTACAGCAGTGGAATGAGTGTGAGGATGGTACAGGGCCATGAAGTGTTTTGTTCCATTGTAAATGTGGTTGCTATGACTCAGAATCGACTAGACAGTCACCAACAATAGCAATAAACTAAGCACAGTGCCTGATGCCGAAGTGCCAGGACACCATGCAGCTGTGGCCTTGGACTGCCTTTTGCCTCCAGGTGCCAAAGACAGTGGAGCTTTGACGGGTATTGCTTTTTTCTTTTTCTCCCCCCCCCCTTTTTTTTCCCAGCTCACCATTGTAGACTAGCAAGACAATAGAGAGTAGAATCAGTGGATTTGAATTAGTCGAAACCACAATGTGAGATCCAGAGTCACGAAAAGACCTTCTAAGGCTGAGCCCTGCTGCCGCTCACCAGCCCTAAATCTGACTTTCATCCCGGCAGTATCAGATTGCCTGTGGCTTCCTCCAAACACCAGACTGTTGCCTACCACTGCACCTTTGCACCCACCTCTCCTGCTACTTGGAATGCCCCTCCCCACCTTATAATATGGCTAACATTTCCTTTTCCTTTTTAAGTCTCAGGTCAGACATTATTTTAGTTGGTCTTGCTTGCTACGCCAAGTAGGTTTGGCATTATGCCATCATACAAAAAAAATAAATTCATAAAATAAAGCAAACTCACTGCCATTGAGTCATTTCCAACTCTCGGTGACCCTGTAGGACAGAGTAGAATGGCATCATAACAATTCCAAGGTTCGCCCTCACATACTTTGGGCATGTTGCTAGGATAGGCTATTCCTTCAAGAGAGATGTGATGCTGGGAAGGGTGGAGGGTTGGCAAAGGAGAGGAAGACCCTGGATGAGGTGGATTGACACAGTGACTGCTGTTATGGGCTCTAGTGTGTCAGGAAGTGTGAGGATGGCACAGGATAGGACGGGGTTCATATCCACTATTCACAGGGTTGCTCTGAGTCATACTTGACAACCTAACAACAACAATCTGTGGAAGCAGACTGCTACATCTTTCTTATTGAGTGACTGTTGGGTTCGAACTACCAACCTTTATTTAAGCAGCCAAGCGTTTAATCACTGTCCATGAGAGTTCCTTTTGTTCCATCATGTTGTTAGGTACCATCATGTCAGTTCTGTCTCTTAGGACCCTATTTATAACAAAGCAAAACACAGCTTGATCCTGCACCACCCTCATCATCGTTGCCATGTTTGAGCTCATTGTTGCAGCCACTGCAACAGTTCATCTTGTTGACAGTCTTTCTATTTTCCACTCACTTCGCTCTACCTTACATGATGCCTTTCTCTAGGGACTGGTTACTCACAGTAGCATGATAAAGTACATGAGATGAATTCTCATCATCCTCACTTCTACAGAGCGTTCTGGCTGTAATTCTTCCAAGAAAGATTTGTTCATTCTTCCAGCAGTCCTTGGTATAGTCCGTATTCTTCATCAACTTTATAATTCAAATGCATCATTCTTTTTCTGTCTTCCTCACTCTTTGGCCAGCTTTTGTGCGTGTATGTGGTTACTGAAAATTCCATGAATTGAGTCTATCACACTTTAGTCTTTGTGATTATATCTTTACTTTTTAACACTTTGAAGAGGAAATTTGCAGCAGATTCACCTAATGTGATATCTTTTGACTGCTACTTCTGTAAGTGTTGATCGTGGATCCAAGTAAAAGGACATCCTTTTTGGCCTCAATCTTTCCTGTTTATTGTGATGTGGTTTATTGGCCCAATTATGAAGATAAGGGGGTTTTTTTATATTCAGTGTAATTTGTATTGAAGGCTATCTTTGATGTTCATCAGTAAGTGTTTCAAGACCACCACTGGTCTATCAGTGGACAGATTTCAGTGGAGCTTCCAGACTCAGACAGACTAGGACAAAGGACCTGAAGGTCTACTTCTGAAAAAAAATGGGCATTGTAAACTTTATGAGTAATAGCAGACTGTTGCTGATAAAGTATGAAAAGATGAGGCCTTTGGATTGAAAAGCACTCAAAATACAACTAACAAGAGAAGAGCTACCTACTCAAAGTGATAGTAATAATAGTTTGTTGTTGTTGTTGTTGTTGTTAGATGCCATCGATTTGAGTATGACTCTTAGCAACCCTATGAACAACAGGTCTGGACCGTGTCCTATCCTGTGCCATCCTCACATCCTGACACACTAGAGCCCATTGAGCTAATCACCATGTCAGTCCTCTTGGTCAAGGGTCTTCCTCTCCTTTGCCAACCCTCTACTTATCCAAGCATCATATTCCTCTCTAAGGAATAGCCCCTCCTAGCAACATGGCCTCATCATCTTTGCACCCTCTCCAAGACTTGTTTGTTTGTTTGGCATATTATTTGGTCTTCTTGGATGGGAGACCTCAAAGTCGAGTCAACCTTAGTTGCATGGATGGAACAAAGCTTTCAAGACCTTCATTCACTGGTGTGATGCAATAAAAAATTCCAAATGATAAGAAACAGCTGCACTTTTGAAAGAGAGGAGCAAACTAGTAGGGAGGGGGGAGGGCTGGGCGGGGAGACAAGTGCAGCAATGAATGAACGGAAATCCAAAATCCCTGTAAATGTTCATTAAAATTATTTTAATAAAGACAACAACAGCAAAAAAAATGAAACAGCTGAAAATATTCATTAATAATCAGAACATAGAATTTACTATGGGAATCTAAGAAAATTGAAAGTTATGGAAAATGAAATGTATATGTATGTCCTCTAGATATTAGTAAGCTAAAATAAACTGGGATTAGTCATTTTGAATGATATGGTCTTCTATGCTGGGAATGGCAGGCTAAGTAACAATAGCATCATTCATCTCAAAATAATATTTAAAGATCCATCCTAAGGACAATGTGCCAATGATAGGATTAAAGCCATAACTTGTAAGGAAGACCAAGTTAATAGTACTCTTCAAATTTATACACCAATCACTAAAGCTAAATATGAAGAAATTGAAGATTTTTACCATCTTCTGCAGTTTGAAATTAATCATACATGCAATTAGGATGCATTGATAATTACTGGTGATTGAGAAGTCTGAAACAAAAAGAATCAGTGGTTAAAACCTGCATTGCAATCCTAAAGACACACAATTTGAATCCACAAGCTACTCCATAGAAGAAGAATGGATAATCTCCTCCCTTTCAAGTAACGGCCTCTGAAAACCCACTGGAAGGTCAGCTATGAGTCTACTCCAACTCAATGATGCACAACAACTATAAGTTCACATGTAAGGCCTTGGTAAGAGGAAGACCTGCAACCAAATTGATTGTTACAATGACTGCTCCAGCAGGCTTGAGTATGTCAGAGATTGTGAGGATGGCGCAGGATAGTACAGGGTTCAGATCTGTTGATCATAGGTTTACTATGAGTAGTATTTGACTCGACAGCATCTAAGAACAATAAACAAATAGAAATGACACAGGAGATAAATTCCAAAACCCACTCCCATTGAGTTAAGTCTGACTCATAGTACCCTCCAAGAGTCATTGAATTCACAAAGTAATAAATCATTACAGGAGGAAACTGCCCATTTTTCACTCTTAGATCAACTGGTGGTTGTGAACAACTGATGTTTTGATTAGCAGTTCAATGTGTTATTCCACCACAGAAGAAAGCAATGAAGAATTTTTCAACACTGACAATTTATTCAATGGAAATATTGGGTTATTTTTTTTTTTAAATTTTTAAAAAAACCCAACAGTAGCTATATAAGTGGACCTTGTTGTGGTGGTGGTGGTTGATAGGTGCCCTTGAGTCAAGTATGACTCATAACAACCCTATGAACAACAGCTCTGAACCCTGCCCTATCCTGTGCCATCCAACACATTAGAGCCCATTGCTGAAGTCAGTCTATCTTGCTGGAGGTTTTCCTCTCTTTTGCTAACCTTTCATCTTTCCAAGCATGATGTCTCTTTCAAAATAATCCTACCTAGCTACATACCCAAAGTATGAGAGATGAAATGTCACCATCCTTCCCTCCAGGAAGTACCCTGGCTGCATTTTCTCTAAGACTATCTGTTTGTTCTTTTGGTGGTCCTTGAGGCATTCAGTGCTTTTCTCTCGCACCACAACTTGAAGGAATCTAGTAATCTCCTGTCATCCTTATTCATTATCCAGCTCTCTGATGCATTATCAGGTGATTGAGAAGACCATGGCCCAAATTAGAAAATCAAGTGCACCTTAGTCTTCAGACTGACATCATTGTTCTTTAGTATTTTGGTGAGGTCCCTGACAGAAGTCTTCTTCAGTGCAATATGTCTCCTGATAGCCTGACTGCTGGTACCAAGGGTGTTGGTTTTTTGATCCAAGCAAGAGGAAATCATTGATAGTTTCACTTCTTTCTCTTTCTCTCATAATGTTGACTGTGGTGAAGACTTTTTTTTCTTGATGTTGAGATGTAGTGCATACTGAAGGCTGGAGTGCTTCATCTTCTGCAGATGGAATAGTACCACAGGAACCAATTTTTCTATATCTCTGGAAAGAGATGATGAAGAAGCTCAATAGCATCAGACCAAATAAGAATAAAGGCTTAGTAATAGAACAGTCAGTTATTCATATGCAAGTTCAAGAGGAAGCTGAATAAAATTGAAACAAAGCCATGATGGCCAAGTACAACATTAATTGTACTCCATCTGAATTTGAAGTTTATCACAAGAATAATTTTGACCCATTGAAAAGCAATGGCGGAAAACCACACAAGCCTTTGAGTGACATCAAGAACAATCATAATAAAGAAACCAAAAGGTCATTAAAAATACAGGAAAGAAAGAAAACCCCAACAGAGACTGAAACTTGCTTTGGTATGTAGAGCATTTAAAGCAAAAGAAAGAAATGAGGTATGAGAGATGAACAGAAGATTTCAAATGATGGCTTTTTAGTAGAACATTATATGCAGATGACACAGCCCTCCTTGCTGAGTGTGAAGAGGACTTGAATCACTTACCGATGAAGATCAAAGACTAGGATTTCAGTACATGTTAAACCTTAACAGTAAGAAAACACAAATCTTTACCACTGGACCTTAACTGTATGGACCCTATCAAAAGGATAAACAACATTTGCTTATGATGATTTGTCCAAATTAGTGCCAGTTTTATGTATTTCCTTCATAAACTCTCACTCTGCTTGTTTATAATCCTCAAGAATTTTGCAAATAATTTACAGTTTATGGAATCTTTCATCTCCATAATTTCAACATTAAAAATACTTGTGTTTAAGGAGCTCTAATAATGTAATCTGTAGGGAGTTGCTCAGCTAACCCAAAGGGTGTCTCCTTGGTAGTTTAAGTTCATCAGTGACACTGTGGGAGAAAGATTCACAGCCTTCAAAACCTGCTGGAGGGTCTGCTATGAGTCGATGCTGACTGGACAGCAATGAGTGAGTGATCATTAGTCTTAGGACACTTAGGATCACCTAGAGGGCACTCCTGGCAGTTATTCATTCAGACCCTGTAATCGTTGGGGCCCTGGGTTGTGACTCACCAGGGACTGAAGAGTATAGACTTTGAAGTCATCTTGCCTCAATTCAAGTCCAGCTTCATCATCAACTGTGAGATAAATTAGTCAGGCTGAGTCTTCATTTCCTGCTCTGTGAAGTGGAGCTAAGCAAGGGATCAACATAATGAAATTAGTTTGAGAATTGAATGCTATAATTCACATATAGCAGTTGACATAATACTTGGAATTAAGCTGAGAGTAAATCTTAACCTCTTTTGCTTTTTAAAAAATTTTATTCTTACCTTCATTGCTGTTATTTCTCTTTATCTGGCCTTCAGAGCTTCCATAGTCTCTATAGTCTACCTAGCTAAGCCTTAGAACCTTCTCTTTTCATAAGAAACAAACCACACAGTACTCAGGCAGCTCCACATCCTTACCATTGACTGCACCATCTCTCTCAGCAATGAGAATTACTTGTTTGTTTGTTTTTAGCTTTTTTTTTCTATTTCCACAAATGTTTAGTTCCATTTTAAGACCTCCATATTGGCTTGCCCATGGAGGTTTGTGAAATCCTTGTTTTGTCTTCTGGTGAGTGTTTTCATGCGTTTTTATGAGAAAACAACTAACACTGTGCAGTGTCTCTGTGGCAGATAGGGCTATGGATTTTACTGGGGTTACTCCATCACCCTTTTAGATGAGCACTATTACCCCCATTTCTCAGATGGGCTAACTGAAGTACAGAGTTTTAGTAATGTGCTCAGCACCTTAGCATTAGAAGCAGTGAACTTAGATGAAACTCAGGCATTCTGGTTTCAGAGGCCACAAGTCTGTGCTTCACTTTTAAAAAAAAGAAATCAAGCTGAACCCACAGGGCAGCATCCTACAAAGCTGCATTGCCATGTACCCTTCACATGTCTCCTTTTTCTTTTGTATTTTTTCCTCATGGGACGTGTTCAACAGTACCGACTAAAGATCTCAAATCATAGTTCTCTGAGTCCCTTTATGGAATTACATTGTTGTTGCTGTTATTAAGTGCTGTCTAGTTGAGCATGACTCATAGCGACCCTGTGAACAAAAAACCTGAACCCTGTTCTATAACTACTGTCATTTCGCCAAGTTAATAGAGTCTCCAGAGGCATGCTGTTTAGGAAGTGGATGCCACTCCTGCTTCCAAGCTTGTCTTAATCTGGGAGCTCCACCAAACACTGTCCATCATAGGTAACCATTATGACATTTGACACACCAGTGACAAAGTGTTCACCGTCACAGCAACCCCAAGTTATATCAGTACAGCAAATTGACAGACCAGTGCTGTACCACTTAGAAGAATGTTCATCCCAAACACAATTAACACCAAGCCTGAGTGCCACAGGCCTGAGGGCCCAACCCACTTTTAAATACAAGGCCCACACACCAGCTCCTATTTGACTGTAAACCAGAGACTTCCAGCTCACAGCTCATTGTTAGCCAAATCCAAACATCTCACACACGATTATATGACTGGAAAAAAACCCTAACCAACCAACCAAACAGTCCACACCTGACTCTCAAACAAAGCAAGAAAACCCACCTTCCAGAATTCAGCCACTTTACACATGAGCCTAAAAACTGGAGACTTAGTTGGGGCCCAACTGACTTTTAAATACAAGGCCTGCCTAGCAGGTACTGGTTGGCTATAAACAAGAGGCTTTCAACCCATAATCATTGTCTGGGAAGTAAAGAAACCTGCAAGGAAGGTGAGAATTCTACAGCCTCACTACCTCTCTTTTGCTGTGTAGTGATATACAAAGAATATAACTGAGACTCAGTGTAGAAATAGGCCTGAGATTTCAGAAGCCCAAATCCACCAACATCCCCCTGAACTTGGCATCACCCCACCAAGCACCAATTGACAGTTCCCGCCCCCCCCCCTTCTACTGCTGCAGAGGCCTGTGGGAGCAAATCTGTCTATGATGGACCTGAGCAGGAAGAATATTCTACATTCATCATTGACGACCCACAGGAGACCTACAAGACACTAAAGCAGATCATCGCTGGGGTTGGAACTTTGGAGCAAGAGCATGCCCAGTATAAACGTGACAAATTCAAGAAGACGAAATACGGGAGCCAGTGAGTATGGTGTTTGTCCCTGGCCACCTTTGGGATTATCTGTTATGTTTTGCCAAAGTTTTGAGGCTGGGGAGAGGGCTGCTTAGAATCAGCTGTGTACATGAGCACACACTTGTCATGAGGAGAGGAATATGCATAGGTTCCAGATGCACCCTGGCTGCAGTTCTCAGAACCACATTTAGAGGAGAGTCAGTCAGTGCCATTTGTCAGACCTTTAGCTGATTGGGTATGGCCCACCCACACCAGCATATTCTCCTTTACCTAAAACCAACTAAATATAGATATTAATCACAGTTACAAAACACCTTCACAGCACACATCTAGACTAATGTTTGACCAAACAACTGGTACCTATCACAATGTGTAACCATACATAGTAATCCACCTTCCTGAACTTTATTCTGGCGGCCTTGGTAAGGAGTTCCTACTCATCCAAAGGTGACTTCTTCCCAAAGGTTTAAATCTACTTGCTCCCTGAGAGAAAGATGAGCAGTCACTTCCCAGGCAATTTACAACCTCAGAGTAATGTTAGCTATGAGTTGGTTCCAATTCAGTGGCAATGAGTTGAGTTGAGATTAAGTCATGTTTTCCTTCTCTTCAAAAATGAGCCTAACAAAACATATTAATAAAGTTCTCAGAAGACTGTTGATTTAAATTATATAAAAAGTTTAGGATAGTGCATGGAATATAATGAGTGTTTATTTAAAGTCAGCGGCCAGTGTCATATTAGCATTATTAGCTTTCTCCAGTCAGTAGATGTCCACATGTAACCAACATAGCAGGATGAACCTGCACAGTCTGTGCTGGATGAGTAAGCAGGGAGGGTTTGTGGGCACTGTGTGCTCTTTCTTGTTCCTTCTAGAGGAAATGTGGGCTTGATAAAGGGAAAGTCATGGAGAAAAACAGAACCCAGTGATCTAGACTTTAGCAGTGTTACTCCTCACAGATACCAAGTACGACATGCCTCAGAGGTGAGGGAGAGATATATAAAATATGGTTCAGCCTCTACTTCTGGATTTCATTATGTTGATAGATACCGACTTTCAAATCATCAAACTGTTAAATCATCATGCGAACACAGGGGAGAAGTGGGGGGAAAGTGTTGTTACATTGTGGAGACTGCAGTCCTTGTCACAAAACTAAATATCCATGACTTGATAAAGAAATCAGTTTTGCTCTGTAAACCTTCATTAAAACTACATTTTTCAAAATCATCATTTTGTATTCTGATAACATTTCTCCGGGCAGATATCCTACATTTATCTTTTACTATATGTTGTCTTCGTCTGAAGTAAATGTACGCATCAACATCATCCTTGGTAGTACAGTGGTTACATGCTTGGCTACTAACCAAAAGGATGGCAGTTCAAACTCACCAGCCATTCTGTGGGAGAAAAATAAGGGAGCCCACTCCCATAAGGCTTACAGACTCGGACACTATGGTGCAGCCCTCTTCTGTCCTATAAGGTTGCAATGAGTTGCAGTTGACTCAGTGGTACATAGCATCAGCTTCACAGTCAAAAAGCCAACATGTTGAACACAACATACAAAGCAAGGTCCTATTTTTTTATAATAAAAAATGTACAATAATTTCTCATTCAACAGAAGTATATTTGTTGTTATTGCTGCTGTTAACATGACATCGAGTCGCCTGTGACTCATAGTGACCCTATGTACAACAACCCTAAACCCTGCTCTATCCTGTGCCAGTCTTATTGTCTCTGACACACCTACTACCCCATTACCCCAGTCACTGAGTCAATCCATCTCATTGAGTGTCTTCCTCTCTTGTGCTGTCCTTCCACCCTTCCAACATGACGTCCCTCTCCATGGACGGATCCTGCCTTGCAACATGTCCAAAGTATGTCAGATGAAGCTTCAGAATCCTTGCCTCCAAGGAGCAGCCTTTAGTGCTTATTATATTCAAAGAACTGTTCCAGACACTAAACATTCAATGTTGTACCCAATAGCTCAAAACTCTTGTCCTATATGAACTTTGTAAGTCAACCAGTATAAAATAAAAAGTTTATGTTAAAAAATAAACACTCCTGTCCTCACGGAGCTTAACCTTACATTGTTGTTGTTATTGCTGATTGCCCTTGAGTTGAGCACAACTCATAGCAACTCTACGAACAAAAGACCTAAAGCCTTTCAATACGATCATTTCTTAAAGTTCTTAAGAGTTTCCAGAGGCATGTTGTTTAGGAACTGGATACCACTCCTGCTTATTACATATCACACACACACACACACACACACACACACACACACACACACAGAGTGTTTAGAGTAGTTACTCCAAGGGGTGGGCTTTGGGCTAATTTTTATTTGCTTCATTTTACTCAATCAGTATACTTTTATATTCATTACAGTAAGTACATACCACATTTTTAAAATAGAAGACTACTTAAATACTAATAAACACCCACAAATATTTGTTGTTCTTCAGTGACAGGTGGAGAATGTGTCTTATTTTCCTTTGTCTTCTCTCCCCTTCACAGGGAACATCCCATTGGAGACAAGAGTTTCCAAAGCTACATCAGACAGCAGTCTGAGATTTCCACTCATTCCATTTAAATAAAGCCTGCAGAATGTCCCAGGATGGCACTGAGGTGTTAAATCCAGAAAGCCAAACTCCTTGGAAAGAAAAAGAACAGAAGAAATAACGTGTAAAACATGCAAGAAAGGGAACGCCCATTTCATCAAAGCCTAGAGATAATAAGTGTTGAGCTATGGAACTCTTTGAGACTTGTGTCGTTGCCTCTTTCCAAGAACTGTTACAGTAGTTGCTATGCACTTTATTCATCTGGCATTGACAGGTGACCTGAACTCTGCCTTTCCGGCATGTGTGTTGTTGGTTTTGTTTTGTTTTTTAAAATTTTCTTTGGTTTCTTGGGAATCTAGTGATCAGTTCAATGATCAAGATGCATGGACTTCCTGTGACAACACCCTGAGAGTCCTTCTCCCTGGAGAAACCAAGTATGCCCTTGCCACATCCATTAACAAGGCAGCATTGTTCTGTAGAGCCGTATACCTTTTTGTTTCACGTGCAGTTTCCCTGTGGCTGATCTCTGTACAGTTTCCCTGCACTGTATAGCCCTCTAGACTCTCAGTTTGAACATGTCTGGTGAGCTTGAGTATTGTTTTCCTACGAGCCTGCTGTCCTGCATCACTGAAGGGCAGGATGGGGAAGACAGTCCTGGTTTCTGTTGTATGCAGTCGGTCTGGTTTCCAGCTGAAGGCTCATTCATGTGGCAGAGGTGTGTAAACAGCGTGGAAACCTCACTTGAGGACACTCTTGATCTTTTCTGGAATATGAGCTTCCTTCTACAGAGTGTTCCTGACCTTGGACTTGTGTTGGGAGCTCTGATGGCTTTGGAGTGATCAAGACTTGGGAAAGGGAAGGGGGTTGATTCCCAATCTTCTAGCTTCGTCTGTGGTTTCATCTGCCTCAGCAGGGATGAGAACCCCTGCCTCGCTGACTGCTCTGAGAAGTGCTCGCAACAGCCCGTAGACACTGCTGGAGTCGGGTCCCCGGGGGCTGATGAGCTGGGTGTCCAGGACTCCCTGACTCCTGCACAGAGCTATTCTGCCGCAGATGGGATTTAAAACTATACTCCATGTGTCTGCCACTTCTTGTGGAAGCTGAGGGCAAGGATTTTTTATAACAGAAATGTGCTCTTTTTTTCCCCAAGCTGTTTTTCTTAATATTTTTTAAAAGACTTTTTCATTAGCTCTTTGATATAAAACCTAGATACATTAAAGGGGGGATGGCATAGCCAAATAAAAAGGGAATGCATTGTGTTTTCATGGGCATCAGCTGGAGATCTACAAAAGAAATGGAAGAAGAGAAGAAATTCTGGAAAAACTGAGCCCTTAGCTGGTCCAGACTCTCTTTTTCGTGCACTATGAACAATCCTTTGCTTCTGACTATAGGAAACCTCCCCCAGAAAACTGCAGGAAGCCCCCAAGAAGCCCTGGAGCTCTAAAAGCCCAACATTACATGGGGGTAGATGCTGGGGGTAAGAAGGGAGTCAACTAGGACCAGAAAAAAGGGGGGACAGGTCGCGACATCTTCAGCTTGCTCTCCAGCTGTTTGCTAAAGAAACTTATCCAAAATCAAGGCTCCTCACAGGGTAAGAAGCACGCAGCTCAGCAGGATAGGGTTTGGCAAAGCACTGTTTAAATAAATAGTAAGATGTATCCTTGTCATGATTTCTCTCTGTTCTTGTTTGGAAATACTGTAGTTGAGTCTCTTCATCTAGATGGCAAATAGTAGCAATATTTGTTGTCACCAAAATAGTGGAGGAAAATGTTTGCGAGAGTATCAAATTTGGGACACACTGCTATCAGGCTGCCACTGAACTGCAATTTTTAACATGGATTTGTAACTTAATGTTTCTGTTTATAAAATACTAATGATTTGCGATGTATTTTACTGGCCAATTAAAACAGATGTTTTATTCTTTCTGAGGCCTGGGTTGGTTTTTCCAGGGTGCACACTGGCAATTACACACTTGGGGGTACTGGTGGGAGTACATCTGTGTGGGTGGGTGGGAGAATAAATTTATGTGGGGGAGGGAAGGAACAGTGACACAGCTAGGAAAAGTAGCTCTGATGGCTGGCATTGAGCTGTGCGGCTCTGGTTCAGAGCTGGAAACAGCTATGAAGTTCTTCAGGACAAATGTGTAAAGGGTCAGCTGGTGCTGAGGATGGCGGAAACCGGGTTCTGTTGGGAATCTCTCATGGAGGCTGGACATGAGGTGGCCGACTCAGAGAAGACTGGACAGTCAGACTCCATCACATACTGCAAGCTCCAGCGTGCAAGCTGTCCTTAGTGCTGTGGACCCAGAGGGAGCCAGCGGCAAGTTTCAACACAAGCGAAGGATTGAGGTAATAGAGTGGCAGCTCCTCTACTGAAGAGACAGCTCGGAAGGTAGTGCTTCTCCCTGTCTGATAGGCAGAGCAGTCCTTCAGCGTTGCTTTCCGGGCTAATGGTTCTTCCTCCTAGAAACATAATAGAGAGTTAGGGAAGATCAGATTGAAAAGAAGACTTGTTCTGGGCAGAGAGCCCTCTCGCATCTTCAGGAAGTAAGAGCTTTAATTGCATTTTCTTGCTTTTTTTCTTTTCCTACACCTTTTCCCCTCACTTCATTCTCCATCCACCATTTGATTTTTCACTTGTTTTCCTTTTAATTCGAGCCTGAGACAGCCCTGTTTCTTTTTTTCAATTGTCTTTTTTTTTTCCTTATACAAGTTAGAGTGAACATGTCTCTCAATTACCTTATTGTCCTTAATGGAGACAGACATAATCCTTTAGATTGGAAATTGTTCCACACAGTCAGCCCTGTTTCTTAACAACTTTTTCCTTAAAAAATGAGACCATTCGACTTTGACAAACAGAGACAGATGTTTTGGAAGTGGAGGTGGGGAGCAGCAGGTACCCAGGTCTGACAGATGCACTGTTGGCCACAAGGTGAAGAATGCCACTACCTTCCAGGAGATAGTGAGCTGAGGAGGAAACCTGTCCAGTGGTGGTAGAATGCCCAAGGGACATTTCCACGACTAATTCTTTATAAAATCACACTATGTCATCTTTCCCCCATGGAGGACCTGAAGGGTTCACACTTCCACTTAACAACTGAGTATTTTACTGTGCTCTTTATTTTAAGAACCTAAAGCCAAACTCATTACCATTGAGTTCATTCTGACCCATAGTGAACCTATAGGATAAGAGTAGAATTGCCTCATACAGTGTTCATTCAAGGCTTTAACTCTTTACAGAAGCAGGCTGACACATCCTTGTCCTATGGAGCAGCTGGTGGGTACGAACCACCAACCTTCTGGTTAGCAGCCCTAGAGCCTGTCTGCCAAGGCTCCTTTTATTCTAGAGGACATGCTGGATAATTAGGGAAAGACAAGAAAGCCATTTCAGTGCCACTTCAATGCTGAACAAAATCCGGAAAACCTCAACACAGTCTTGCTTTCTGATTACTCGGGGCTGGGGTGAATGGAGGTGGTACAGAGGCCAGAGCAGGCTAGGTGCAGTTGGAAGGTGGCGTCCAGGTTTTCCAGAACCAGGATCAGGCACAGGATGAGGATGGAACTAACCAGTCAGCCTGAGCCCAGGAGCAGAGGTGTGAGGGTGCCAGAGCTCAGGAAGTCAACATTCAAGGCAAGGCCGACAGGCAAACGTAGGAACCAGGAATACAGAGATTATGGGAAAACATTGCCAAGTTGGAGCTAAACTGTAGAAGGGAGGCTAGAGGGCCGATACGGTATTCTATGCGAGAGGCGGGAGTAGAAGAGAGGAGACGGTGGGAAGGGAAGGGCAGGTTAGCCTAAAACCTTTCTTCCAAGTATTCCCAATGCAGGGTCCTATTTGTCTTTTTGTAGACACACTATGTATCCACTTGTTCTTTCACACGACAGTGTATCAAATGAAAGAGAAACCTTTCTGCTTTTGGGGTTTTGGGTTCTATTTGAAATGCTTCCAAAAGGACCAGAACCACTTGTTTTCAAGTAGCTTCTGACTCATTGTAAAATCCTGTGTGTCACAATAGAACTGTAGGGCATGTGGTTTGGTGTGACTGATTTCTCAGTAGCCAGGCCTTTCTTCTGAGTGATTTTCGACTGTTTAGTTAGCAGCCGAGAGTTATGAGATGTTTAGATTAGCATAGATTATCCCAGAATAGCCCTGTCAAGGTCAATAAAAGCATTAAAGCAGTGGTTAATTGTCTACTCCTGGAGGATTCCGGTGACAGGGATCAATCAAATGCTTGGCTAGATGACAAGATGGCATTAAAGTCTCTCATGTCAATATTCTATGACTTTTTATGCAAAAGAAATAAAAATCTGGAGCCCCAACAAATGTTATCTGGATGGCTTGTCAGCTCACATTGAACTGCGCACTGAGCTGTCTGGTTCACCGAATGCCTGTCACCAGGTCCTTCAAGGAGAAGGCCTATGCAGAATTTGTCTTTTCTTGGCCTTGCATGATTGGAGGAAAGGGAAGAGTTGCAATAGGACATGAGGAATTTTCTGATTACACTGAAAGCACAGAAATGCCATTTGAGGGCCCTATGATTCAAAACTGCTTTCGATTGGAGTGAAGAACCTTGAGGTGCTTCTGCTGTTCAAGGTAAGGGGACAGGACACTGTTAGACACACTGGGGACAAAGCCATTGACAGTCATTTAGTAGCAATGCCCTGTTAGCGGTTCGTTCGCCTGCCAGGCAGGCAGTGACCATACACTGCAGTTCAGAGTCTGACAATAGTTACCTCCTTTGCACATTCCTCCATCTTCTTGAGTTTGATCAGTATTGAATTTTTCAAGATTATACAATCTAGAAAAACAGTTCAAAAGCTTGAGGTGGCTAAAAGACCATCTATGAGATGAAGGTATTAATCCCTAAGAACTCCTGGCTGAGGTCTGCTACCTTGCCCCTTCTAGTTTTTCCTTTGGTGGAGAAACCAGTGAAGTGTCCAAAAAAGAAAAGAGAAGAAACTGGGAAACTGAGCAAAATGTGCAAGTCCAAAACTGTCAAAATGAAATGCACTGGCCCCATTGGGTCTGAGATGGGTTAACCCCTGGTTGGTTTGCCGTGATGTCATAGAGGTCACATAGCAACAGGTGGACTTCCCTCTGTAGCAAGCACACTTGGGCCTACTTCCCTAGAGAAGAAATTGCAAGTGAGCTTTGAAACCATGCTTTCTGTCTAAGATTTTATTCCAAGGGTCAACATCCCTCTTCTTTCCCACAATTGAAATTTTTTAAGAAAGGAGACAATACTAATGGAGAAGGAGAACTCGAGCACGTTCAGGAGGCACCACCGGCCTGTGCCTGGAGCCCCTCCTTTGGGAGCGACATCCGGGCATTACAGAGCGACTAGTGAGGCAGCTGAACTTCAGAGGAGCAAGAGTGCGGGCAGCTTACACCAGAAGGGGGATCCTCCAAGCTGCATCCAGAAGCCGCCGACTGAATTGGGTAAGAGAAAGGCTCTAACTTTGAGGGCATGTGTGGCTGGGCAGAGAAAGGAAGGGATAAACCCTTTAAAAAAGAAAGGGAGCCTGTTAGGGACCGCTCCCATTCCCACAGCTGCTTTTCTCAGAATCCTAACAACCAAAGATGAGCACTTCCCAGAAAGAAAGCTCACTCTACACACTGAGGTGAACAGGTGAGGTTCTTCACACCTGGAGGTGACATGAGAAGCCTGGGATCTCCAGGCAGGTGATCTCTCTCAGGTACAACAGTAATTGACTGGTGGGTGACCAGTTAAAAAGCTCTGTTGAAGGACAGGATGGAGTGTTATGGGAGGAGAAACACACAAAAGGCAGACACATAGGAAGCCCATTCCAAACCATCAAAAACACTGTAAGAGAACAATTAATCAGCTGAACTCCAAGTCTGACCTCACACTACAAGTTTCTTGGACCTATAATGAATCCTTGGGGACTGTAATTGTGCTTCTGAGGCAGGCCTCAATTCCTTTGCAGATGACTTCTGTGGAATTGCCAAGGGATCTTGAGTTAGCAGGGAATTCTTGGCAGTTGATGCCAGCCTATAATTACACTTGACACTAATAGGATTTTAAATTGTAAAATGTGTAAGTTTCTGTTTTATATCAAGCAGTATTTGACACTCTGGTATTTCTTAATATGTAATGTAGGACTGTCCTATTGAGCAAAGAGGAGACTGAACGACAGTAGCATTGAACTAATTTAATAGAATTATACTATGAATGTTAATTCCGACTCTTTATCCAGTTAAGCATCTTATAGAACCTTTCCTGGTCAATGTCCCAGCCCCATTGTAATGCTAAAGGCTGCTTTAGCAATTTTTTGTTTCTTGGGATCCCAATTAACCACATAAACTTCCATGCAGGTACTCATGCCCTTTGTAAGGTTGTCTGCAGGGTTTTTGAAATATGACTTTCTTGTTCAAGTCTTGTTGCTGTTCGGTATCACTGAGTGGACTACGACTCTTAGCAACACTCTGAACAACAGCTCTGCACTTTGCGCTGTCATGTGATCTCTGATATACTCAAAGCCATTGTTACAGTCTCTCTGCAAACCTATCTCACTGAGAGTCTTCCTTTTGTTCTCTGACCCTCCACCTTCCTCAACATGATGCCTTTTTCCAAGTACTGACCCCTCCTGACAACATGCCCGATGCATGCAAGATTAAGTTTCACTTTTCTTGTCCCCAAGAAACACCTTGGATGCACTTCCTCCAAATCAGACTTGTTTATTCTTCTGTCAGTCCATGGGATAGTCAGTACTCTTCTCCAGTACTATAATTACGAGGCATCAGTTCTTCAGTCATCCTTATTTATTGTCCAACTTTCAGATGCATAGGAAGCAATTGAAAATACTCTGAAGTGGACTAGGCACACCTTAGTCTTTAAACTGATGCCACTGCTCTTTAGCACTTTGGAGGGCTTCTTGGCAGTACACTTTCCATATACAATACATCTTGATTTCTTCATCACTATGACCATAGATATACCTTGCAGAGCATCATAAAATAACAGTTGGCAATTTTAATCTTTTCTACATGTATCATGATATTGCCTAGTGGTGAAGTGGTGAAGACTTTTGTTTTCTTGACATAGAGGTGAAATCCACATTGAAAACCGTAATATTCTATCTACTGCAGCAAATACTTTAAGTCCTGTTCATTTTCTGTAAGCAAGATTGTCATGTCATCTACACAACACTGGTTGCTGAGGAGTCTTCCTCCAACCTCGATGTCAGATTCTTCTTCATAGAGTCCAACTTCTCAGATTATAACATGAAAGGAAATATCCCATCTTTTTTTCTGTGGAGCCACTAGTGGATCTGAACCACCTGAAGACACGTTCTTTGAATTTTCAGCACAACTCCCTATAGACTATGAGACGAGGGGAAATGTAATAGGTTCCTCCAATTCTTAACACCTTGAGTTTCAACTTTCTAGATGATTTAATGCTGGGAATTATGGAATTCTAAGACGAGCCCCTCCATTATTATTTCAAATATCACCTAAAGAAACTTCAAAGTGTTTTAATATTTTAAATTAGTCATTTCAGACTGCCAAGTTAATTCCTTCCTTTGGAGAACTTAGTTGCAAATCTTAAGGAATCCAGAGAAACCAAGACTGTACTAGAAGGTTTAATAGTTAGAGGTGGTTGAAAGAGTGGCACAATTGCCAACCCTACACCTACAAAATGCCATTCTCCTCTTACACAATGTATCTCTTTATTTTCATACTATTACCACCATTTAAAATTTCTCCCAAGACTTGAACAATTTCAGAACAAGAGAACACCGCATGAGTTAAAATCAGGAAAAGTGTGCATGAGGGTTGTATCCTTTCTCCGTAACTATTCAACCTATATGCTGAGTAAGTAATTTGAGAAACTAGACTGATGAAGAAAATAAAAATCAGCCCTATAGGCTTGGAAGCCCACTGTTTGGAAACATGAAGAAGACAAAAGTCTTCACCACTGGACCGAAAAGCAACATCATGATAGATGGAGAAAAGTTTGAAATCATCAACAACTTCATCTTTTTGGATGAAAAATCAACACCCTTCGTATTAGCAGTCATGAGACATATTGCATTGACAAAGTCCACTGTCAGGGACCTCTCCAAACTGAGGAACAATAATGTCAGCTTGAAGACTAAGATGTGCCTGATTCAGGCCATGGTCTTTTCAGTCACTTGCTACACATCTGAGACTGGACAGTAAATAAAGATAACAGAGGAGGAATTGATTCCTTTGAGCTGTGGTGTTAGAGAAGAGTACTGAATTATCTGCCAAAAGAACAGACATGTCTTGGAGATAGTGCAGCCAGAGTGCTCCCTGGAGGCAAGAATGGTGGCACTTAGTTTCACATGCTTTGGTCTTGTTGCTAGGAGAGGCTGGTCCTTGGAAAGAGACATCATGATGGGAAAAGTGGCGTGTCAGAGAAGAAGAGAGAGCCCTTTAACAGGTTGATTAACTTGGTTGCAGCAGTAATGAGTTCAAGTGTGTCAGAGATTATGAGAACACAAGATAGGATAAGGTTCAGATCTGTTGTTCATAGTGTTGCTATGAATCATACCCAGCTTGATAGCACCTAACAACAACAAACTGACTGTAGCACAGCTAAAAATTGCTTGCATACACCACACCTCAACACCTGGCAAAGATCACCACACTTATGCCTAAAACTCCCCTGCAGGCACAAGGACCCTAGGTAGCTGGTATTGCAGATAGAGCCAGGAGGGTGAGACAGCAGTTCTTCTACTTATCAGCCACAGAATATGAAGAAGAATTGCTTAACTACCTAAAGTTTCAGATGGGGAAAAGTTGCCTTGCCAAATGAATTAATCTTCTCATTAGTTTTATGCTTTCTTTCCTTGTATATTTAGTAAGCTTGTACAATTTTCTGTATTTATTGAGCTTGATCCTGGCTTGTATTAAGAAATACTGAGATGAATGAGACGGTGATTGCCATCAAAGTCAAGGAGATGTTTGTGTAAACGACCATGACTTCTGTGATGGCTGCAACTCTAAAAACAGGATATGAAGCCACACTGAATGGGAGTAGCCAATTTGCAGAGGAGCACAGAGACATGAGGAGGTGGTCAGAGACAGTTTCTGCAGAGTATGACATCTGAGCTGAGTGCTGAGAGATAACTGAGCTTGGAGATAAACAAAATCCAGGCTTGGGAGGGGTGTTCTTAGAGAGGAACAGCAAGAGCCCAAACAAGAGTCTGCTGTGTTCTTGAACCATAAATGGCCTTATTGCTGCATTTACCTCACACGCTCAGCACCACCCCAACCTGTTCTAAGTCCTTACACGTGCTTCTTTTCTCTACAGAATCTGAAGATCAGGGGAAAGACTCACGAAGTGATGGAGAAGATTATACCTGGTAAGAAGGTATTTTGTTTTTCAGTGCTAAAAATGGTGAAAAGGTAAACTTGGTAAGTACAGGCTATGAGGTCCAGATGTAAGTTCAAGATTTAGAAGTGTGTCACAGGAGTCCCTGAGTCCCCAGACAGGACAGATTTGAGAAGTGCTTCTTGTCTGGAGAAATGCATTGTCATGGAAACATGTCCTAAAGTGGTTGTTAATGCCATGTGCCAGTTCCCTGTCCCTCCCACCATTGTTTTTGGAATAATCTGACTGTACCTTGTCCTAACTCTCTTGTTATTGTTGTTGTTATGTGCCATCAAGTCGCTTGCGACTCATAGCAACTCTGTGTACAAGAGCCCTAAACCCTACTCTATCCTGTGCCAATCTTACTGTCACTGACACACCTACTCTCATTACCCCAGTCACTGAATCAATCCATCTCATCGAGGGTCTTCCTCTCCTGCGCTGTCCCTCCACTCTCTCAAGCATGACATCCTTCTCCAAGGAATGATTCCACCTTGCCACATGTCTAAAGTATGTCAGACGAAGCTTCAGAATCCTTGCCTCCAAGGAGCAGCCTGGTTTCACCTGAATGTCTTAGAACTGATCAATTCATGGTCTCAGCAAACAACCAAACAAAAACTCTCCTCAGAAGTGTTTTTTCACTCTAACAGACTGTGGTGGTTCACCAGGGGCTCCTTTGTCGAGCCTGCGTTGTAGTCCATAGGGAGATGCACTAATAACCAACCAAGAGTTCATATCTCTCTGGGAGTCCTACCAGTGAATCTTACCAGTGACTCCAAGGGAAAAGGAAATGGGCAATCCTCCCATGAGACTTACAGCTCTTGAAAATTCACTGAATGGTCAGTTATAATTCTTCTCCTACTCACCAGCAATGAGTGAGTTCGAGACTGGAAATATAACCAAACCGGCAAATTGTTTTGTTGAAAAAAGTAAAAGATGTGTGAGGCGGCGGGGTCTGAGAAAGCCTCATAGTTTGGTCCTGCCCAGTCCTCAGCTCTCAGCACTGCTTCTGCATGTCCATCTTCCCTTACCCATGGCCCTCTCTGTTTTCTTCATCTCGTTTCCCCAACCACTCAAGCTCCTCCCATTAAAAGCCTTAAAGTAATTATATTGACCAAGACATTTATTCTTTCTTTTCAAATACTAACCAAAATGATTCATTAGCATCATGTGCAGGTCATAGAGCATAAGCCACTTTTGTTTACAAGTGGCTTTCCTTGGTTAGAGACTCACAAAGATCTGCTCACATGCCCAGATCATCAATGGCTAGATCATGGAGAGCCAGACCTGAAACATGTCCTCCCTGCAATGTTTGAGTAAGGTGAGGACATCCTCAAAAGGACTTACTGAGCATGGAGGAAGATCCGTGCCTTTACTGTGGCACTGCTGTGCTCTGTGCTTTCATTTTCCAGCCCAAGAGGCACCACCATCTAAATCCCCAGTTATGCAGGGAAAAGTCCCCTACCATCTTCACTCTGTTATATAATTGCCTTTGTTCCAGAAGATCCAAATAGAAGGCAGGACAAAGAAGGCACCTAGTTTGGAATGAGCAACAGCAGAAGCAGTCACAGACCTCAGCCAAACCCGCTGATTCATGTGGCTCCACAGGTACCCGTCTAGACCGAGTTGTGTACTGCTGCAGGAGTGAGCACATTTACTTGCCAGTGTTTGGGTCTATGAACAAGGTCACACATGGCTCCTTCTAAGTCAACCCCCTTGGCTATAAATAAACGAATCACAAGCCCATAAATGGGAGGCATTTTTCATTCAGGTTAAGTTTCTTCACCAAGGATGGATCACCAGCAGGAGTTAAAAAGGGCAAACTTGTAACATTCAGACCCTGGTAGAGACTATAAAGAAGACCTGGTAAAACAAAGGTTAACTGCAGTGGAGTATATCAAAATGTGTATGAATTGTTTAATAGGAAACAGATTTGCTCAGTAAACTTTCACCCAAATCATAATTTAAAAGTTCACACCTAAAAAAACCTGCCTCCCACGATGTCTATGGTGCCATGCCAATCTTGTTCACTTCTGTAGTCAGAAAAGCCCAGAGAAAGACACGAAGGAAGAGAATTTGGAGGCCCTTGAAAAGTTAGATCAGGATGGTGAGAAGGTGGGACCAGAAGTTGAGAAGAGTGACTCAGAGGCCAGAACCAAGGACGAACCAGAGAAAGAAGAGGACACAGATACTAACGAGGCTAAGGTCAGGCAGTGTTTGACTAGTATCAAACCACTTTTTTCCCTTCTGATACAACCCTGCCTTTATTTACCTGTTTGGTCTTATTTTGGTTTTTTAGAAACAGAAGCTGGCAACCTTAAAGTTAGATTACCTTCTGGAAACAGAGGTAAGAACTTTTAACTTTTGTGGATGGTTTCTGGTAGTAGATTGCCAGCTAGTAGACTAAGCTCTCTCTGTATGTACTCAAACTGCCAAGCTTTCAGCCAGCAGGTGAGCACACTATTTGCACCACCCAAGGCCTGCTGGGTAAGAGCTTTTTACTTTAGTAAAAGAAGTAGGATAGAGATTTGTCCGGGCATAAGTCATGCCCAACAAGGGCTGACAGTGGAAGAGTTCTTAGGGGATCATCTCAGCAGGAGAGCTAGACCCTAAAGAAGCTTCCAGATGTCAAATACCACACTTTGTTTTGTTTTTTTTGTTTGTTTGTTTGTTTGTTTTTTTCAAATACCACACTTTGTTGGGCCAATCCCAGCGGCATCTGCATCCCAGTTTGTTAAAGAGTGTAATTGCTCACATTGTGTGAGATCCTAAAGGGAGGTGACAGTCAGCTTGACCTTGGCCCAGAAAAACACTCCTAGAGTCATTTGAGAAGGGATATCATGTTTGGAAAGATGGAAGGTCAGTAAAGGGGATGTAGACCCCCAACGAGACAGATTACACTGTGACTTCATCAATGGGCTCTAGTGTCCCAGAGATGATGAGGATGACACAGGATAGTGCAGATTTCAGGCTGGATGTTCCTAGTATCACTCTGAGTCATTCTCAACACGATGGCACCTAACAACAAAGTCACACTCCCAGATGTTTAGGTTATGGACACATTTGGCTACAGACGTACCAGGGCTGTATTAGGTATCTTTCTCAGGACATGTTGTAAAGGAAGACAGTTTTAATTTTCCTTCCAAAAGGAGTAGGGAATGGTGATAACATAGCAAGACATAATTTTTTAAACCAGAGAGCAAGGACTAATATGACATCATCCAGAGATTCTGGGAAGTCCTTTATTCATCCCCAAATAACTCTCTTCTCTTGGTCTTGGTTAAAGTGTCACCGTTAGAAATACATTTTGGGCCAACTCAAGATTCCAAGAGATGGTGCAATAGCTAAATGCTGAGCAGCTCAGGCCACAAATCTCTTAGTATGAGTCTTCAGCCAGCTTGGGAGAGAGGAGAGCCCACAGGGGAGGGGGTTGAAGGACACCTTCAAACTGCTCAGTTGCTCTGGCCTTGGAGGGGAGTGAAGGGACTCCCACAACTCTGGGCATTGAACCATCTCCTGGAGGATCTGGTTCTCAAGAGACCCCTAGAGGGGATTCTTGGGCTTCCTGGGGACCTGATGGTGGGTGGAGTCACCAGGGTGGAGTCAGAGCCCATGTTCCTCCCTCTTGCCCTTCTCACAGAGCTGAGTCCATGGACATCTCACTCTATACTTTGCCATTAGAGTTTCATTTCGGCTTCTCAGGAACATCACACTAAACACTTGTCAGTGTCATGTTGAATCTCACAATCATCCTAATATCCAAGCCAAGGGGCTGCTAGGACACAGAACCCACTGCCTTTTCCAGGAAGTCCTTCCTCGCTGTTGTCACCCAGGCCGTGTCACCCACTCCTCTGATTTCCATTCACAGAAACCATCTGCGTTTGTGGAGATTGATCTGGGAGACCATGCTGAGGAGGTAAAGACAAAACTCTCAGACAAAGGAGCTAAGAGCCACTACTGGACAAACTGCTTGTGGTGTCCAGGCTCAACTTTAGAGGTTTTTCCGGGGGCCATGCTCTCGCCCTTGATGCATGTCCGAGGGTGAGAGAGGCTGCAGCCAGCCAGCTCTAGGAGAGCTCTGTGTTGCTCAGGATTGGCCTTGGGAATTGAGAGAAGAAATCTTACTGCCCTTTCGGTGCCCTCCCACTCCTACCTGCACATACTCAAGCTCCTACCACGACTATCTTCTGGACCAACTTTCAGGGCCTCTTAGGGAGGATTATGATGGAATGGTAGAAAGGGCAGAGGCCTGGGAACTGAGGGGAGTTGGCTCCACAGTTGGCAGTACTCCAACAAGTCACACCCCCTCCCTGTACCTCAGTTATCTTGTCCACATAAAATAAATCTCAGAGGTTGAAAAGGATCATCACAAGGTTGATTTGCATGGAACTCAGAGTCGAGCCTGGAAAGCAGAAAGCACCACGTATTAGCTATCACCATTGTCTAGGAAAAAATTGACTGGACCTAAATTTTTCCAACACAAATAATCCAGATTTCTATTCACCTGTTACTTATATTCATTTTTTAAATTTTTTTTTCTTCATTTATGTGAAGCTTTCTCTCAGGAAGTTTAAGCTTCTGCCTGGAGGTTAAGTTTCTCCTCCAAAAGGTGGTACTCACTATTTATTTTCCTCTCGGAGCATACTCAGTAAAGAAAGCAGATTATTAACTCATCCAACAGGGCTAGATACAGAGGCATCATGTTTTCTAATGACTAAAGGAGCATCAGAAAGCTCGTAGTGATCCTGACTCGGTGTGTCAGACTCTTCAATTTACACATCTCCTACTTCACAATCTAAGCACTATGGAGATCCAAACCAAAGGTGTGTTTGCTCAGTCAGGGTCCCCTGACTGTACTTCTCCAGTCAGTGGTGTCCATTTGGTTGAAGAAAACTCAGGATTGATGCACTTCTCATTCAGCCCAACATCTATAGAAGAATGTGATTGTGCTCTAATCCTGACTCCTGGTTCCCTGTCCCCAAACATATCTTATTTCTTCTGACAGGTAGTTGCATGTACTCTAAAAGAAGACAAACAGATCCAGATGGACCCTGGATATTTGTCTGAAGATGAGTGAGTGATGTTTCTAGATCTGTAGTTGATAAGGGGGGTAAAGAGCATTTTTTCTACCATAGGTTCTGAGAGACCTCTATGTCATATGCACAGAGGAGCTAACCTGGATTCTTCTCTTTTCATTAGGCTTATATGGAGATGTAAACGTTTCTTAAGGCTGTAGGAGGAATTATAAGATGGAGAACAGGATGTGTTGCTTTTCCAAGACTCAGGATTAACTCAGACAAGTCAGACTTTAGTCATGCATTTCTCTTCACTCCTTTAGCTAAAATGTTTTTCCTTTCCACATCAGCTAGCAAAAAAAGAATAAAACATTTAGTCAGGCAGAGAGAGAGGAGAGGAAGAAGGGAATGAAGTGTAGAAGCAAGGTTGTTGTGTTGTCGATTGCCTTTGAGTCAAGCACAACTCATAGCAACCTTATGAACAAAAGACCTGAAGCCTTTCTGTAACTATCAACATTTATCAAAGTTCATAGAGTTTCAGGAGGCATGTTGTTTAGGAAGTGGATACCACTGCTGTATAACCCAGCTTTTCTCCCATTTTTTATTTATGATATTCATTAAAGTACTGTCATTGTAACTGCATTCTTCTTGATCCCTCTTTGTGACTCTTGTTTCCATTAATCCTTCTATCCTACCAATTTCTGCCTTCTGAGCTTTTTCTCTGGGCAAATACTGTCCTTTTGTCTTATATTGTTTATTATTCTAAGGAGTGACTACCTTTCTCATATTTTTATTCACCATATAGACCAGTTTACTCCTTGGATGAAAGTGGGGCCACAGGGATACATTTAGCCCAAGGTATAAAGGATAACTAATGGTGTATTACCATGGGAAAATCTGCTGTTAGGGACCTCTCCAAAGTACTGAAGAGCAATGGTGTCTCTCTGGAGACGAAGGTGCATCTGATACAGGCCATGGTCTTTGCTATCACTTATTATGCATCAGAGAGTTGGGCAATAACCAAAGAGGATAGAAGGAGAATTGATGTCTTTGAGCTGCGGTGCTAGGTATTGAGAGTACTATGGACTACTAGGAAAACAAACAGATTCATCCTGGAAAGGGTTAAACTGGGTGGCTCCTTGGAGGCAAGGATTCTGAGGCTCCGTCTAACATACTTTGGACATGTTGTAAGGACTTGGAGAGGGATATCATGCTTGGGAGGGTGGAGGGACAGTGCAGGAGGGGAAGGCCCTCTATGAGGTGGATTGATTCAGTGACTGGGGTAATCAGGATGGGTGTGTCAGAGGCAATGCGATTGGCACAGGACAGAGCAGAGTTTAGGCTGTTGTACATAGGGTCGCTATGAGTCGCAAGCGACTCGATGGCACATAACAACAACAACAATGGCCATAATGTTAGGGTTCCTCCCTAATTTTCCATTAGATTAGCAAGTCTGGCCCTTTTTATAATTCTGACTTTTGTTCCACATTTTTTACCACTCTGTCCAGGACTTTATACTGTGATTCTTTTAGATCAGTTGGCAGGAAAGCTGAACACCAGCTAGTTCATCTGGTCTCAAAGTTATAGCAGTTGGCCGATAGTCCTTGGACAAATTGTGCGTATACAGCTTAGCGTCTCCTCCCGCTTCTGTGTTCCAGAAAAAAAAAAAGATCAATAGATACTCCTTAGATGGTCACTCCCAAGCTTTTGAGACTCCAGTCATCAAATAGAAAGCAGAGAACTACCTCTATGGACTATGTTAGGTGCTTAATGTCTTCTATGCTTGTATCAACTATACTGAACAGATGATGGCTCTGCAGATAAAAAAGGTGATTTGGTCATAAAAACGGAGTCATCCTAGAGATGTTACGTTCTTAATTACCATCTTTGAAAATGTACGGCATTAGTCTGTATTGCTTTGTTTGTTTTTCAATAGCTGATAAATTGTTGATGTGATTTTACTACTTTTCTTTAGTCTGTTATGTATGGGAGGAGAGAAATGCTATAAGGAAGGTTTGTTCCATCTCAACCCCACATTCTCACATCTGTTTTCATCTCTATATAACAGAAATCTCAAAATGCCAGCACTGTTATGTCACATTCTCACATCTAGGGCTTTCTTACTTTTCAGTGAGTCTTTTCTAAGATTTTCTTTTCTAAGTGATAGCTTTGTTTTTCTTACTCTTACTGGACACAGTGACACTTCCTTTCTTAGAGAATGTAATGAATTGAATCAGATCGCACACAGCTTGATCTATTGTTTCTGATCTGAGAGCTGGATACTCCTAGCATCTAAGCCTTTCTAGGTTTCTGCCACTCCACTCCCTGTCATCATTCAGTTCTCCTTCCCACTAAAGAGTACACTTCCTGCACAGACAGGAAGTGTGTCTGGTCACAGGAAACAGAAGCTTTGTGATTATTTCCAAGATGCAGATGAGCCAAGATTCACACCTCATGTTTAGAAAATGCTCTTTAATTTACAAATGTCGTTTCCTATTTTGCCTTACTTTGAAATCCACCTGAACCGTATGAGAGGGAAATGACAGATAGCTCCATTGCATCCACTTTGTAAATGAAGAAACAGTTTTAGTAATTTGCTGGGGCAGATTTATTAATGGCAGTGGCAAATCTTAACCCCAGACCTCAGACTTCAGGACTCAGGTCTTTCCTCTGGGTTATGTTGCCTCCCTTCAGAGTTCCTTGAGAAAAATACATCTATACTGCCCCACTGGTTGGTAGGAAAATAGCTGCTGCTTCAAATAACTTCTCACCTTCATTACCCCAAATCCATCCCATTTCCTGTCCGGGATGCAGCCCTTCAAACAATGTCTTATTTTTTTTTATTCTACAACTTTTCAGCATTTTCCGTTGCTGTAACAATTGTCTTCTAGTCACTGATGCTTGGCCTTGTTCTTTTAAAAGAAAATAACTTGACTCTAGATGCAAGCACCTCTTCTTCCATTTCTTGAGGTAAATTCGAGCTGCTTGGAATGAATGGTGAGACTGGAGGAAGAGGTATGGCTTGTCTCCTCCATGTCCTAGGTATTGACACTTCTAGAATGAGAATAAGATAGAGATTGTCTTAACTGATTACATGTGGGTGACAAGGAGAGGCTTTGCTCTTGTTCTATCAGATACTAGTAAGTTCTGTTGGTATAGGGATCTCCCTGTGGTTAGCTGTGTGGCTTTTTTGAGGCAGAGTCTAATTTCACCCCACCCAAACTTGACATTTCCTGCTGGTACCTACACCAAAGTCCATCTGTATGTGAAGTAGACCATTACCTGGTCAATGTTCCTTGGGTACCCAAAGCTCAGGCTTTTCTGTGAATTCCCACACTGCTTGCATTGAGTCATAAGAGCTGTGGAGATCCTCCTGAATGCACTCTGTGGGCCTTGGAAGACTGGAGAGAGTAGGGTGGGACTGCCTTTGCTTTTCTAAGCTCACTTCCCCTCAGGTCCCACTAGTAAGGACCATCCTCAGGGCCTTCTGCAGACTAAAATGTCTAAGTAAGTCCTGAACATCAGTAGTTTGTTTATTTGTTGTGGGCTCAGATTGGCCTCAAACCCTGAGATGCACCTGGCCTTAAAGGAGAGGAAGTAGCCACTTGCCTGGACAAGTCTCTCCCTTTCTCTGGTCCTCTACCTCCACTAGCCAGCATGCTGTTGAGTGTTCTGGTAGATATTGTAGAGCTAGAATCTCCGTAGAGCTAGAATCTCCGGAGTGTCTCAACCTCCTTTGAACTTGACTTTGAGCCTTTGCACAAGTTCAGGGGCAATGCATAAAGTCATAGTCACACATCACCTACTACAATAGAGACAAGCTGAGGATAAGCAGGGAAGGCTATTCCTGGAGCCTTCCTGTTACATGCTTCAGACATTGCTAATTTCTGATTAGTCACACTTGCCGTGTGTGCCTTCCTTTACGTAAGAGAAATCCAAGATGCTGAGAGAGATCAGATGACTTTATCGAAGATCACACCACTTAACAGCAAATGAAAGTAAACATTCACCAAGCGCACACACTGCACCAGTCACTCTCACATATATCAGCCCAGAAACTGCACATGACTCAGCCGGCAAGGTCTCGGTCTACATTTCTGCTTTTGATGTAAGTCAACTGCCACCACCACACTTAGATTATGTTAGGTAGGTGCCTTCCAGTAGACTAAGATTCATAGTGACCATAAGGACAGCAGATTGCAAACTTGTCCTGTCCTGCATCATCCTCACGGCCTCTGCCATGTTCAAGTTCATTATAGCAGTCACTGGGTCAATGCAGCTTGTTGAGGTTCTTTCGTCTGTGGGAAGCTGGTACTCGTTCCAGTCCTGTTTGCCAAAGGTAGTTCATATTCATACTTGTCCTCCCCTACTCGGCAGTCTTCAGTTGCTCTTCCTCTTAGCACCTTTCTCCAGTTGTCTTCCTTTGTTGCTTTTCTAGGGCTCCAGTTACATGGTTCCTTGGTAAAAATAGCCTGGTAGATGTTAGACTGCTGTTGCTACCACCCAGTTCTTCCCATAACTGTTACGTAACTCTGGTTGCCATCAATGAGACAGAACATACTCTGTTTTGCTTTTGCTGCTGGAAACCAAATGGCTGCTTAATTGAGCACTTTGCCAAGGCACCGCCAGAGGCTGTTTCTCAAACCTTTTATTTTAAAAACCAGGAATTTATGAATCTGAACCATGAAGACATGCAAAATCCACATCTCCCATTGCTTCCCAAACCGCTGTTGAGTTTTTAATAATCATGGGTCGTGTAGGATGTTGAGTTTCTGGTTACACTTTGAAGACTTAGTCTAACAGAAGACTCTGAGAGATCAAATCACTAAAAATCCATCACCACATCCCTAGGCTCCAACTTTGAGGATATTGCTTTTGGTATAGCAAAATGTCTGTGTCCAAACATATAATGGATTGATCTCATTTTCCAACATAATAATCAATATTTTTAGGTGCTATCAAGTTGACCAGAGCTTATAGTCACCCTGTGAACAACAGATCTAAACCTTGCCCCATTCTGTTGTTGTTGTTGATTGCCTTCAAGTCGAGCACAACTCATAACGACCCTATAAACAAAAGACCTGAAGCCCCTCTACAACTATCGACATTTATCAAAGTTCATAGAGTTTCTGGAGGAATGTTGCTTAGGAAGTGGACGCCTCTCCTGCTTCCAAACCTGTCATAGAATGTTACTGGTTGAGTCACCTGTGATCATAGCGACCCTACGTACAGCAGCTCTGTACCCTCCCTAATTCTGACACATCAACCCCCATTGCCCCAGTCACTGTATTAATCCATCTCATCCAGGGTCTTCCTCTCCTGTGCTGTAAGTCCACCCTTCGGAGCTCTGACATGTTTGAGAGCATTGTTATTATCTTCTTCACTTTCATTCAATTGTAGAGTTTATTTAATATTTTGGTATATTTTTGGACGTGTTGTAAAAAAAGACAGGTCTTTAGAGAGGGACATCATGCTGGGTAGAGTAGAGGGACAGCGCAGGAGGGGAAGACCCTCTATGAGGTGGATTGATTCAGTGACTGGGGTAATCGGGATGGTGTGTCAGAGGCAATGAGATTGGCACAGGATAGAGCACGGTTTAGGGCTGTTGTACATAGGGTCTCCATGAGTCGCAAACGACTCGACGGCACATAACAACAAGAACAGCAACAACATATCTTTTAAAATGTAAATTACTCTGATTTTTGAGCCTGAAGCCATGAGCCCCTCTTGCCCTGTTTGAAGGCTGCTATGACATAGTTACTTAGGAGCTGCCACTTAGCTTCAGCAGCTTGGAGCAGCAGCTGCACAGTGAAGTCTGCCAGGCAGATCGAGTGCCCGAACACAAGGGCCTGGCAGACAGAGGCAGCACTGGAGGAAAGGCCAGCCTGGGCAGCCGTCAGGCAGCCTCTCCACATGCACCCTGGCCCTTTACAGATGCCTGACAGCAGGACTCTGCATACCCCAACTCATCCCTCTGCTCCACACCTCTGCTCACTTGCAATCTCAGATTTCTACATGTCTGTTAAGAGTTGTCTTTTCAGGCCTTGCAATGAGGACCTCATTCAGTTCGCAGTTTAAACTGACACTCAACATTCGCTAGACAGTAGGGTGGTGCTGGCATGGAGCCAGGATGATTGCTGTGAAGGGAAGGAGGGGGCCACTGCTGTATCCCAGGGGCAGCCTGGGTTGGAAACAGAATATTTCTGAAAGGTCACACTACGGGGAAAATAAACTCCAGCACATGTGAGGGAGAGGAGGGTGTTTTAGAAATGGTACAGGGCTGGGAATCAGGCTGCACCAAGTAAAGGGTTAGTGAAAGAAAGGCAGACTCTCAATGAGCTGGACAGACACAGAGGCTGAAGAAAGCATTTGAGCACAGCAGAGATTGTAAAGATGGTACTAGTACAGACAAAACGTCTTCCTGTTATTCACAGGGAAGTTTTAAGTCAAAGTCAAATCGATGATACTTAGTAAGAACCACCTG
Source organism: Elephantulus edwardii (assembly GCF_000299155.1). Lineage (NCBI taxonomy): Eukaryota > Metazoa > Chordata > Mammalia > Macroscelidea > Macroscelididae > Elephantulus > Elephantulus edwardii. The sequence continues at coordinate 6,239,606 of NW_006399780.1, read as the reverse complement.
TGGCAGCTTTGGAGCAGAGGTGTCTTCAGGTTGCGTCTCAGTTCTCTTGTCTCCACGTTGAAAGATTTGATTCACTCTGTCTCCTAATGGGCCCCTTCTGGACCCACCATACTATCTAAGACCAAAGGCCATCTGGACAGACTGAAGGACAACCAGTCAGTTGACCTAGAAAAGAGCCTGGCTTTGTGTAAGGTCTGATTTTATAGGCAAAACTCTGACAGTGTCTCCAGCTTACACAACCTTGACTTCCAGGTTCTTAATGTAATGGACTGCAGCAGAGGTGAGGCAGGGGTTACCAACTGGGCCCGTGGACTCTACTGTTAAGGTAGTACCAACAGTGTAAGCCATGAGCTACTCTGGTGGAAGAATCACCCCTATCTCAATACTTATCCTTTCCCCCTTTGGTCTCCAGGATAAGGACCAGTTGGGTATGCTGTATTCCCTATACAACTAAAAAGAAGGCGAAGGAAAGTGCATAGTCACCCAAGAAGGTAAAGTACACTTGGGGAAGAATGGAGTCGTGATGTACTGTTACGAGAAAGGGGAACTAGAACAGAAAGTAGAAGAACAGAGGTGGCAGGTAGGCCATCTTCAATCTCTCCTTCTCCCCGGATCCTGCTCAAGACCCTCCTTATTTGGTCTTTAGCCAAGTTGTCCAGTTTTGTCTCAGTCCTGGGGAAGAATGACAGATACAGAGTTCTCAGCCCTCTGGTCTCTGTGACCAAAACCATGCCATCCACACTTGATTAAGGGGTGAGGATCCATGGGGTACCATAGTATGACACTGGCTGTGAACTATTGGACTCCTCGGGTGAGTGAGAATGATGTATCTTTCTTTGGAGAAAATATATAAAACAAAAATATTTGATAATTCAACAATTTTTGGATGCATATCATAATTCATTGAATAAAGTTATCAATAATTTAATTTTACTTGACTCCACAAGCAATTCAGGGTAGCGGCAGTTAAGAAATCAAACAACATACTGCACTGAGCTGCCAAGAATCTCTTTAAAGTGCTAAGGACCAAAGGATGTTAACTTAAAGACTAGGGTACAACAGACCCAAGCTGTGGCATTTTCCGTTTTCAAATATGCATGTAAAAGTTGGACGATGAATAAGGAAAACTGAAGAATAAGTGATGCCTTTGAATTATGGTCTTGACAGAGTGTTGGATATTCCACAGACTGCCAAAAACCAAGCAGGTCTCTCCGGGAGGAAATGCTCCTTTGAGACAAGGATGGTGAAACTTGGGGTCAGACCTTGGGAAAAGACAACATTCTAGGAAAAGCAGCGGGTCAGCAAAAGAAAGAAAAATCCTTAGGGTGATGGATTGACATTGATTGCAACAATGGCCTTGAGCATGGTGGAAATGGTAAACCATAAGGTCAAGGTCTTGGGATTTTATTAATATTCCAGACTGGTTACAATTCACCAGATGTTTTGCAGGAAGAAGACAGGTAATCTCCTCCCATGTGCCTTGACTGCCCCTGAAAACCCCACTGGAGGGTCAGCTAGGAGTCTGTTCTGACTCGACAGCACTAAACAACAATCTACCAGACTACTACTAACCTTTGTATTTTTTATGATTTTGAATTTTAGTCACACTTTTCCCCCAACTTTATGAGTGAACATTTTTACTCTCTTTTAGAGCGATCAGTCGTGACAGCCTGACACACTCTATCTCTATTGGCCTCAGGGTCAAGGTGACTGAAGTTCATGGCAGGGGATACATTAGTTCTTTGAATTAATAGTCTTTATTCTCCCCCTCTCAAATCTTCTTTGCTATGATCTGGGAGTGATCCATTGTTGTACCTTAAATGGCTGCTTACAAGCTTTTAAAGCCAAGTCTTAGCAAATTATTTATAATGAAAAGTATAGGAGTATGGAAATAAATTAATCAACAGAGTCACCTAGTGGCATATTCTTAGCACAACGTTTTTAAGCTGTTCTCTCTTTTTTCCCCTCTTACAGTCAACATGCCATCAGAGATCTTTAAGGAAGTGAAAAGAAGGCCAACACGATGGTCATCACTTTTACAGAGTTTTAATTCTTCATGTAATCATTCACTAAAGGACATGCTGGAATGTAAAGGCATTTTTCAATCATAGTCAGTTGATGACACGAGGACTGTTTAATTACAATCATGTTGTCAGATATCCACTCAACCAGCCCTTCATGGAATATTCCAGGGCCTGAGTTGTGTGTGCTCTGAAGATTGGGGTGCAAAGACTCACCTGCCATGGTTCCTGTGAGGAATATTAGAGCTTAGGGAGAGAGTGTCTGGCCATTATGGTCTTAACACACACGGCCAAGTTCATCCTGAAAACTAAGCCCAACTTGCACCGCTGACACTGCATACTTTGAAAGCTACCATAAACACCAACACGAAGAACAAAGCTCATTGTGCCTTCATCTCGAACATTCTGGAACATTCTGGGTGCCTGTGGGGAAAAAAGCTCCCTGAGCACAAAACTGATCCTGGACTAGAATAATGCCAGTCTTGTGAGAGAGATCTCGTTCCCCAAATCTTTTCCACTATAATTGGAATAATTTCTTCACTTTTTTCTACTGCTAGAATTCCCTAGATCAGAGTGTTTCCTGTTGTTGCTGTTTGTGTTTTGTAGCTTTTTAATGTTAAAAACAAAGGCCAAAATGCCCTCCAGAAATGTAGATATTTTAGGTGACGGATTGAGTAGCTAGTCCCACGTGTCTGCCTCGGAGGCATCAGGTCTCTTTAACCCAAAGCCCTCAGCTGGGCACAGACAGGGCTGTGGGAGGAGACAGTTCTGGGGAAGACTGAGAAAGATTAGACCTGGACCAGGTACTCCGGTTACTGTAGAGTTGACTCTGACTCACAACGGCCCCATGTGCCAGAACCGGACCCCGTGGCGTTTTCAGCGACCACCTTTTTAGAAACAAGTTTAGAAACAAGCCTTTCTTCTGAGACACCCATGAGTGGACTCAACCACCAACTTTCAGTTACCAGCCAGTTCAGTATCTGTCTGTGTGACCTAAAGATTCCCATCAGGGTGTAGAGGGTTCTCCTGGCTTCTAAAGGTCTCAGTTGATGAGGGTGCTCATGAGGGATGAGGCTACTTCCAATAGCAGACCATCCTGAAGGGATTACGGGGGCCAGTCCTACGCCGTGGAGAGGAAAGAGTACACTGCCTGCCTCTTGTCTGACTGCAGAACTATACTGTCCTCATTCCTGTCCTAGAACTCAGACTTTAAAACATGTATGTTCTGAGAATCCTCCCTGGTTCCCCTTGGCAGGAAAGAGAAAGTCTGAGAGGACAGTTCTGGGTGGGTGGGGTTGTGTGTACGAATAGAGAATCTCCCCTAATCCCCAACCCTGCACTGGGTCTGGAACAGGCTTCTAGGTGCTGTTGCTGCTGCCCAATTTCTCCAGCATTTAAATGTCCACAAGGGGGAGTAGTCTGCAGTAGTGGTCTGCCTAGAGGAATCACAATTAGTAATTAGATGATATTTCTTTTTTTTTTTAATTTTTTTTTATTGGGAAAAACATATTGGGGGTACAAGGAGGTGAGGGTTGGGGGCAGAAGGGTGAGGATGGGCCAGGATGCAGTTGCAGAGCTGCACAGGTTGGTCGGTAGGGGGAACAGGTGAAGGAAATGATGAGGGTCCAGTGGGGACCAGATGCTACAGAGGAATGACAAGCATTTTCCAATAGTAATTAAACCAACTGTCTTATTGATTTGGGAATTGGATGCCGACTCTCTGGCTTCTTCATGCTGAACAGGGACGTAGATATAAAGGGGGGAAGGGAGGATGCTTTATCACCTTACTGGTGGTCTTGGGTTACAGCTGCTTGCCTTCTTGCTCCTGAGGGCCACGACGGTTTGCCCCGAGCCGGGGGCCAAGTGCAGCCCGCCCCGGGCAGGGGGCCACTACGGCTCACCCCGGGCAGAGAGCCGAGGGCAGCCCACCCCGGGCAGAGGGCCGTGACGACTCGCCTCGGGCAGGGGGCCGAGGGCAGCCCACCCCAGGCAGAGGGCTGCGACGGCTCGCCCCGGGCAGGGGGCCGAGGGCAGCCCACCCCAGGCAGAGGGCCGCAACGGCTTGCCCCAGGCAGGGGGCCGCGATGGTTCGCCCCGGGCTGGGGGCAGAGGGCAGCCTGCCCCGGGCAGAGGGCCACGATGGCTGAAGTAGTCTTTTTTTAAAAAAGAAGAAGAAAAAGTGTGTGTGTGTGTGTGTGTGTGTGTGTGTGTACCGTCAAACTGGATCTGACTGGTACAGGAGACTGCCCCTCCTTCTCCAGCAGAGCATGAAGTAGAGTCTGGGTGTTTCCCCCCCCCCCAGGTGCCTGTCGGGGCCTGGGTTTCAGCTGTCCACACCACAGCAGTGGGCAACGAGCTTAAAGCCCCTGATGGCTCTGGGCGCTGACTCTCACCAGTGGCTATGGATGAAGTCACAGGCGATTTTCAGCTAGGGCCAGTAGATAATATTTCTTAAGTTTCTTACCTCCACTATGGATGATGCCTGGTAAGCCTCAATTATGTTCTCAGGATAGTATAATGGACAAAGAGTAGAGACAGATTGTCATCCCATTAAGTTACACTCCAGGTTAAATGGCTCTGACAGCCTGTTTCCTATTCTATGAGTAAAACCTATTTGCTCTGGTACTAGTCTATGGAACATTAATCATTGGTGGGTGCAAGACACTCTGTTAGGGACAGAGTGTGTTCCTTTGGGGCTGCAGGGTGGGTTCAACTCAGGGAGCAGTCCAAGGATGGAGTCTGGTGGAGCCTGAAGAAGACCAGAATAGAGATAGACATCATCTCATTTGATTCTAACAAAACCTCATAATACAGGTAAGGAAAGAGTGATTCCCATTTCACTGATTAGAAAACTAAGATTTAGAGAGACAGGGGACACAATGGACCAAAAAGAACAGGGAGCAGCTGGAAGACTGGTATATTGCCACTGTATTAGATGTGAAATGTGCATTGAGCCCGGAATTTTCTGAAATGCTTTTCTTGTGAGCAGAGGGCTTGCCTTCTGGAGTGTTTTTAATTTCTTTAATCCTTGACCCTTTTCTGCTTCACCACAGTGTCTGAAATTTTCCTTATTAAAGTCAGTGGTCCTGCTAGCTCAAATGTCACCTAAAAAGACAAGTTACCATAAAAAGCAGAGACCTGGGTGAGGAGGGAATCAACTTTCAGTTTCAATGAGAGACTCTAGAGATGGCTGCCCAGGACAGAGGTGGGCACCAACCACACATGCAGCCAGAGGACACAGAGGGCCTTATAGTTCCCATTTCCCGCTAAAGTTGACATCACCTTTAAGGAATCTGTGTGAAGCAGCCCATCTCACCTCCCATGAGGCAGTGAGGAGGTGCAGAAATAGCTGTGCACCAGGAGGCAGACAACCTGGCTCCTCAAGCACAGATGATGATGTGCAAATCTTGTCGGAGCTCATTTTGCGCATCAGTGGCAGGCTCATTCAAAGAGCTGACTTCACTGACTCTGTACTTCATTTCCAGAATCCCAGGAGCCCTTGACTTGCCATTTGCTTGTCTTCTCGGCAGTGGGTAGGGGCTATTTGAAGACCTCTTTCTCACTCTCTGAAGGTCTGAGCTTCTTACTCCAGTGTGAGTACAAGGACAGAGGTGGAAGGGAAGAAGGACATTCTATCCATCAGCCTGAAAAATGGGATTTATGAGACCAAACAGGGACCTAGAGACACAAGAAGACATTAGAGAGGAACCAGGAGTGGGTTCCCAGAAAGCCTGCCCTGGGCATCCACCTGGCCAGGGCACACATCCTGGGCCACACTAGGGTAGAGGAAAGAGTGATCCCCCAAGACAAGTTGGCATGAGCTATGAGCAGGATGGGTTGCAGATTATAATTTCCTCTCCATTGCAATTTATAACCTCAAGCTCACTGATTTGGTGACTGTGTCATCCACCTTGCCAAGCATCTTCCTCTCTCTTGCTGACCCTTTACCTTCACCAGCATGCTGTCCTTTTCGAGGATAGGCTCTCCTGACAAGGTGTCCACAGTATGTGAGACAGAGTTTCAGCACTACGCCTCGAAGGAACATTTCTTCCAAGACAGATTTGTTTGTTCATCTGGCATTCCATGGGATAGTCAATACTCTTTGCCCAAACAATTCAAAGACACTGATTCTTAAGTCTTTCTTATTCAGTGCCTCAATTCATTGTAGGCCTCTGTGAAGGCCGCAGACAGCCCTTGTCTTGGCATGGTGGGGTTAGACTTGGCACCAATTTTTTAAATGGATATTTTTCCTCTTAAGTAAAAAAAATTGTATGGATTCATTATTAAAAGAAAAATTAGGTTAGATGGTTAAATAATGGGAGCAGCATAGGTAATCTCCTCTCATGTGATTTCAGCCTCTGATAACCTGCTAGAGGATGGGCTAAGGGTCGGTTCCAACTCAATGGAACAAAACAACAACATATACAACATGGCTGGCTAAAACCTAAACGTTCCTCATAGTCTTATGGCCCAGAGACAGCTGTGGTTAATACTTTCAGAATATTTCTCACTCTTTGTTGTTGTTATATGCTGTCTACAAGTGTTCAGGTCTTTCATTCATATGGTCACAATGAGTCATCTATGACTTGATGGCACTTATCAACAACAACTACATTGATTCATAGCTGATGCTCCAGTGGGTTTTCAGAAGCTGTAAATTGCACGGGAAAGGTTTGCCCATCTTTCTCCCATGAAGTCGCAGGTACATACGAATGATTTGCCTTTGGGTTGGCAGTGCAACTCCTTACCCTCTAGGCCATGTGAATGTTTTGATGAACGAAGACCAGATGAGTTGTGGGAGGATGTTAAATGTATCATCCAGGAAGAGTGCAGGAGGTCATTACAAAGATGAAAGAGGAAGAAAAGACCAAAATGGATCTCAGAAGAAACTCTGAAGATTGTGCACTGGAACGTAGAGAAGCCAAAGTACAAGGAAGAATCCAAGACATTAAAGAGCTGAACAGAAGATTCCAAAAGGCAGCACGGAATGACAAAGCAA
>NW_006399780.1:6190747-6230416 GCF_000299155.1 Elephantulus edwardii | reverse complement strand
CAGGAGGGGAAGACCCTCTATGAGGTGGATTGATCCAGTGACTGGGGTAATCGGGATGGGTGTGTCAGAGGCAATGAGATTGGCACAGTATAGAGCACGGTTTAGGGCTGTTGTACATAGGGTCGCTATGAGTAGCAAACGACTCCACAGCACACAATAACAACAACAACAACAACAACAACAACAACTCCCTCCACTATCTTCCAGCCCTTTCTGGGGATAAGCAGTTGTGCTGAAGGCAGTTGTCCAGATGAGGGCGCCCCAGAGCTGGGCAGTGGTTGCCTGTCACTATATTTGTTTCCCTACCTCAAGGCTACTTTAAGTGTTCAGACTACAAAGGAAATGACTCCTAAGGCCCAGCTAAGGCTGTCCTGCCTTGATGTTCAAATAGTGCCTCCCTTAGGAATGAGGTCTTCTACTGAAAATGATGGCAACAGAAAAATCCACACACCAAAGGTGAATCTGACAGAAGTGAAAATGTTCATGAGATTTTTGCCAGATGACAAGAAATCTGCAGTGGAAGATGAAGAGTTTTCTTTTTAACTGGGGAGCCTGCAGGATCCTCCTTACTTGCAGGAAGGGGATGATCCACACTCTCTACCTCTTCACTTTGCTCCGTCCCTTTCTCCTGGGCCCCTCCATGTCCTGGCTGCCCAATAGAAGTACCACTGAAGTGGTTAAAAATGCAAACATTTCACCCAAGACATTGATTTCAGGATGGCTGAGGTAGGGCCAGTGTCAATGCTGGTCAAATGGCCCTCCAGATAGTTTGTCCTGTACCTCCAAGGAAGCAGCTCTCTAAGGATGTTATGTGTTGAAAGTTCTGTCCCCAAAAAGTCAAGATGAGGTCCTTTCTTCTGCTACTAGTGAATCTGACTTTATTTGGAACGGGACTTACGAGAATGTCATCAAGTTAAGATGAAGTGACTATTGCTTGCTATTGTTTTTGTTGTCAAGGGTCATTTAATTGACTATGACTGAAGCTCCAGGTCACATACTTTGGGCATGTGGCCAGGAAAGACCAGTCCTTGGAGAAGGACATCATACTTGGAAGGATGGACAGCGCAGGAGAGAAAGACGTAGGATGAGATGGATTGATTTAGTAACTAGGGCAATGTGAGTTGGTGTGCTGGAATTAGTGAGACTGGCTCAGGACAGGGCAGGGAGCTGCCGTACATAGGGTCACTAGGAGCTGCAGGTGACTTGAGGGCACATAACAACAACAACAACAGCATAATATATCGGTTGTTTTTTTAATTAGGCCTTTTGTTTTAAAGTCAACAAGACCTCATCGAGGGCCTTTGTATTTAAAAGTCTGTTATTTTATCTTGGAGGAACATTCTTCTAAGTGGTATAACACTCTTCTGTCAATTTGATGTACTGGTAACCAGGGTTTGCTGTGATGCTGAACCTTGTGCCATTGGGGTGTCAAATGCAATAACGGTTACCCATGGTGGACAGTGTTTGGTGGAACTCCCAGTTTAAGACAGCTTTGGAAGCAGGACTGGTATCTACTTCCTAAACCACATACCTCTGGGAACTTCATGAACTTTGAGAAATGACAATAGTTATCGAAAGGCTTCAGGTCTTTTGTTCATAGGGCTGCTATGAGTCGTGCTCAACTTGACGACAATCAGCAACAACATAGTGACTCCATAATAGATCAGAACATGATCTCTGTCATACTCAAGCCCACTGGAGCAGTCATTTTGACAATCCATTAAGGACCTTCCTCTCTTTCTCTGACTCTCCAGCTTTTTCAGCATATTGTCTTCCAAGCACAGCTCCCTCCTGAAGCTTCACTCACATGCTTTGGATACATTGTTTGGAGAGGTCAGTCCTTGGAGAAGGACATCATGCTTGGAAAGGTGGAGGGTCAGCATAGAAGAAAAAGAACTTCAGCAAGATGGAGTGACACACTGACATAAGAAAGGGCTCAGGTGTCCTGGAGACGGTGATGATGGCACAGGATAGGACCAGGCTCAGATCTGTTGTTCATAGACTCTCTATGAGTCTCAGTTGACTGGAGGGCACATAACAACAACAACAACAGCTCCCCTTGTAACAATATGGCCTAGATGCCTGGGTAGGCCCTAGTGCAATATGACAGGTGGCCATATAGAAGGAGAAGCCAGAGTGACACAGGGGAGGACATGGAAGACAGAAGCAGAGTGGCGTGAAGTTTCATCAAGCTAAGGAACATTAAGGAATACCAGCAATACAAAACAAGGAAGCGACACAAAAAACATCCTTCTCAAAAGCCTTCAGAGAGACAGACTGTACCTCTGTTGACAGCTTCATTCACAGACCTCTAGCCTCCAGAACTGAGAGCATAAATTTCAGACTTGAAATAATTTCAAATGTGTGGCTTTGTTACAGCAGCTCTCTTTCTCTCTCTCTCATTACTGCAAAGTTGATTCAGACTCATAGCTGACCCTCAGCTGGGTTTCTGAGGCTGTAAATCGCAATGGAAGGAGACCTCCCATCTTTCTTCTGGAGAGGAACGCATGATGGCCTGGAATTGCTGAATGCAGCCTCTGAGTTAGCAGTGCAACTCCATATGGCCTGTGCTAGCAGGGCTCCCCTGCAGCAGCCCTAGGCAACAAAAGGAGTAGTCTTATTCTGTCCCACCGCTCTCAAGGTCATCCATATGCTGATGATTCTCAAGTTTTAGATTTCCAGCCCCAGCATATACCCCGCCTCCCCACCCCCGAGTTCTGGCCTGTGCACGCAACTGCATATGACTTTTCTCCTTGGATATTTCCCGGATGGTGCTTCCCAGCAAGTAGGTTCTAAAAGAATGCTCTAATTCAGATGCAAAAAGTTAATTAGTGAATATTCTTGGGGTCAAAACCTGTGGCAGGAAAAAGAAGGAAGGGGGAGTGAGCAGAGGGAGAAGATGGGCTACAATGCTGCAGTCAGCCTCACAGAATGCGCTAGGTGTCCCTGAGAATTATTCCAAGTTAGTAAGGTTGTTACTGTTAGGTGCTGAGTTGAATACCATCCAAAGTGACCCTATGAACAACAGGTCTGATCCCCGTCCTATTCTGTGCCATCTCCACATACTCTGACGTACTTGGTCCCATTGATTCAGTCATTGTGTCAATCCATCTGGTTGAGGGTCTTCTTCTCCTTTGCTGACCCTCTATTTTCCCAAGCATAATGTCCCTCTCTTAGCAACTTATCCAAAGGATATTTTTTCTTTATATTGGCTTGCATACAAAATTCATATACATTGTGCATCATTCATGTACATTACATTTCAGACATTCCTTAATTCACATTGTGTTTCAAATGATAACTTGTGTACTTTCTGCTTTTATAAAATTAATCACCAATGATCTTTGCCTACTAATACTCTGTCTCTTCAGGTCCCCGTTGGATCTATCCTAATTCCTTCCCTTCACCTCCCCCTCCACTCACCAAACTCTGTATCCTAGTGGTTCCCCTCCTTCTTTCCCCCCACCCCACCCCTTCTCCTTTTGGACTTGTATCTATATCTTACTAGTTATCCTTCTATTTTTGCAATAGTGGTCTTATGCAATATTTGTCCTTATGAGACTGAGATAGTTCACTCAGCTTAATGCTCTCTAGACTCTCATATGATATTTTTTGAAATCATTATTCCTTAGTGCTGCATATATTCCATTATATGACTGTACCTCAATTTATCAATCCATTCATTTGTTTATGGGTATTTGGGTGGTTTCCATTTTATAGCTGTTGTGAATAACACTGCTATGACATAGGTGTACATATCGCCATTATTGTCTCAAGTCTATTTTCCTTGGGCTATATTCCTAGCAGTGGAATAGCTGGGCCAGTGTATCTTTTAAATTGTGAAGGTTTCCCAGTTCCCATTCTCAAAGAGTTTAGATGAGAGTAGAATTTGTGGTATAGGGAATCTCACCTTCTAAAGATGTATCACTGGAGGACTTGCTGAGGAGGGAGCTAGGCTGGCTCAGCCTATGAACAGTGCCTGAGATGCTGCTCAGGGAACTTCCTGAGGACAGTGCAGCAGATCAGAGTGGAAGCAAGTCCGAACATGCCTGGGCAGGCTCTCTTCTTAACCCACAATGGATGCCTTCCTAAATTTTTTTTGGCTCTATTTATGGTACTTGCAAGTCTTCCTCCCTATTTGGATCCTCAGAGGACAGACTTACAGGGAAATTGATACTCTGTCCTGGTGCTGTTATTTTCCTGATGTGGCAATAGGAACACAAATTCCAAGAAATGGAGTTAGGGACCTAAATTCCCAAGGAGCAAAGAAAAAGAGAATGAAGAAAGGATCTGAAGCCCAAGTTTTCCTTGCAAACATATGAAGCAATGAAATTCCTTCCTTCAAAGGACTCTAGTCTCCTATTTTCTTCATCTTCCAATTTGGGACTGATGAGGAGAACACAACATCCCAGCAGCTGGACTTACCCCTCTGGGATCCAGATCCCTCTCTGTTACAATCTGGGCTTAAGCCTCTGTTTGGCATAGGATTTGGCATGGATTTTCTAAGTAAATAATTTGAAATAATATTATTTGCCTGGTTTCTAAAATGCTTAAACATTGCCATAAATTAGAGGGGAATGCATTTCAGCAGCTGCCTTTGTTTGTGTGATGCAAACCCACATCCAGCTCAGAGACATATGAAACGTGTCAGGCTATTTAAACATTTTGTTGTAGAATGCCCCATGTGTGTTAGTTCCCATTGAAAACACCCCTATTTCTTGTTTCCACAAGTGCAGACTGAAATATTCAACCACTGAGGTACTTCTCTCAGGATAGGAATGGCAAGATCAACATGCATACACAGGAAGCAAATGGGTAGGATGTAAGCAATTTGTTCCTGGGAAGCCTGTGTCAGGATGTAAACAAACTGTGTTTAGAAAGAATATATAACTACACTGGTTGGTGCCACTCGTGTTGTTGAAAACTCACTCCACCTGACCTTTCCATTTCCAATCCCGCCAAAGCTGAAGTTAAAGCAATCATTAACTTCTGCCTTTCCTTTGTTCTCTACGCATAGCTCTATCTTAATAGAGACAGTGGAATGCTTTGCATTTTTACTTACTACTGCTCAGCTTGAGTTGTATTTTCTTCAAGAAATTCCCCTTTATTTGTACACCAGTGTTCAGAGCAGCATTATTTACTGTCACAGGAGTATGGAAACAGCCCAATTATCCAACTACAATCGAATGGATTGAGAAATTGGGTAATAGCTGCATGATGGAATGCTATGCAATCAGGAGCAACGATTTTGAAAAATACTGCATAACTTGGAAAAGACTGGAGAGTATTATGCTGAGTGATCTAACTCAGTCTCGTAAGGACAAATACTGCATAAGGCCACTATTGTGAAAATAGAAGGATAACTAATAAAACATGTATGGGAATTAAAGGGTGGAAGGGGTGGTAGTGGAGAAGGGAGGATGGGTAGGGGCAAAATCACAGGGTTGTACAATTTGGTGGGTGGAGGGAAAGAGTAAAGGAAAAGAAAAAGATCTAGCGGGGACCTGAAGAGACAGGGCATATAAAAGATGGGCATAGTCCATGCACACCCATGTTTATTGCAGCTTTGTTCACAATAGCAAGGAGTTGGAAACAACCTAAGTGCCCATCAACAAACGAATGGCTAGAGAAGCTGTGGTATATTCGCACAATGGAATACTATGCTGCATTAAAAAACAAGGAACTTATGCAATATTATTCAAAATGGTTGACTCTGGAGAACATTATGCTGAGTGAAATATCCCAGTCACAAAAGGACAAATATTACATGATGCCACTGTTGTAGAATGGGACTGTCCTTGGGGTTGGGGAGAGACTGAGTAAGATGGGTTCAATAATGTATACTGCACTGAAGCAGAGGAGGGAGAGAACCGTCTAAAAGAGAGATGTAACTGGGTATTTCTGTCATCACAGGAGACTAGAGCGAGGGCTGCATGGTGGAGGGGACCTGGGGGAGGGTTTGTAAAACGATGAAAGAATCTTTTCTTTTACTTTTCCATAATTTTTGGACTCATGTACTTATAACTTGTTAGTCAAATTTGTGTCTTCTAGGTTGCAACACCCCCATGATACATCTTGAAGGATATGTACATGTACCGCCAAGCACAATCAATAAGAGTGCATCTGAATTCCAAAATCAATCTCCATAATAGTCTATGTGTTTCCTACTGCCAAAGGGGCCCTTTAGAGTAGTGAGAGAAGATCTTCACCCTGAAACCCACAGCGTCCCTTTTCAGCAGGAAGTAGCTAAGAGAATACGCCGTCCCCTTTTCCTTATGACTCAGGGTGAAGTCTCTCTCAGGGAGGAGTGATAGGGAATGGCAAAGGATACACTGACAAAGAAGATTAATCAGAACTGGCTTTGACAAGCACTGTGGCATTTGGACAAGAACAAACTGGGAGGAGGGTAGAGAGAATAGTGCAACAATGAATGAGTGGAAGCCCAAAATCTCTGTAAATGTTTATGAAAATTAATAAAATATAATTATAGAAAAAAAAAGAAACACACACACAAAAAAAGATGGGCATAGTCCAATTTCAATTAATTTTATAAAACAGTGCCTAGGAATGTATGAAACACAATGTGAATGAAGAATAGTGTGAAACTCAATGTATAGGAACTTTGTTAGCAAACTAATATAAAATAAAAAATTTTTAAAAGAAATTCCCTTTTCTTTCAATTTTTGCAAGTATGAGATTTTTTATTCTTTGACATTTTGGTGCCAGAAGCAAGATCTCAAAGGGACATTGCCTTTGATGGTCTCCATGGAATCCAGACTCTGGCATGGCACCTGGTGAGTCACTTTGGGCTCTCCACTTTTATGACTTTCCAAGAATCATTTCTAGTAAACAAACAAATAAGCAAAACCTCTCAAATTGAGTTCTACTCCCTTGCATTGGTAGCTCTTCAAGTCTTAGTATTGATTGGTTATTTTTCATTCTTGTGGGTAAAAGTTTGCTTTCTTGTAACTCTTCTGATAAAATGGAGAACACCATGCTTACAAGACATTTGGAACTACTTCCTTCTAGATTTCTAGTTCACTACGTTATGCAGATGACACAACTTTGCTTGCTAGAACTGAAGAAGAACTGAAGCACTTGCTGCAGAAGGCCAAGGACTGTGGTCTTCAATATGGACTGAAGCTCAACATCAAGAAGACAAAGATGCTCACCACTGGCAGCATCATGATAGATAGAGATTAAGATTGTTAACAATTACAGTTTGCTTCGCTCCACAATCAACACTCTTAATAGCAGCAGTCAGAAAATCAAAAGATGAATTGTATTGGGAAAATTTGCTATCAGGGACCTCTCCAGAGTGCTGAAAAGCCATAATGTCAGTCTAGAGATTAAGGTGCACCTATTCCACTCCATGATCTTGGCAATTACTTGCTATGCATCAGAGAGTTGGACAATGAGTAAGGATGACAGAATTGATGCCTTCAAATTGTGATGCTGGAGAGGAGTCTTGAATACCATGGACCAGCAAGAAAAAAAAATAGGTCTGTCTTGGAGAGTGTGAAACCAACTTTCTCCTTGAAGGCTTGACCAGGAGAGACTGGTCCTTGGAGAAGGACATCATGCTTGGAAGGATGGAGGGACAGCACAGGAGAGGAAGACCTCAGATGAGATGGATTGATACAGTAACTGGGGCAAGGGGGATTGGTGTGTCAGAATTAGTGAAACTGGCTCAGGACAGGGCAGGGTTCAAAGCTCCTGTACACAGGGTTGCTATGGGTCAAAGGCAACTTGATGGCACATAACAACAACAACATGAACAAATATTTTAGCCGTTAGTACGCATTCTCTGTGTAGCTGGCATAACCTCACCTGAGTCAAACATATGAAGCAATGAAAATCAATGACTGTTTTGGAGTTCTTTTTATCTCTCTAAATCATCTTTTCTGCTCAGAAAGTTCGAGAACTGAGGTATGTGGATTAAACAGTCTCAGTGGGATGCCTGTTTTGATTGGTATATTGTGGTATAGCATGCCGTGCTGCTCACCAAAAGGTCATCAGCCTCGGAAAGCTGGCCGAGGGTCGCTGTGAATTAGACTAAACTCAATGGCACTGGATTTGGAGCTCTTAAAAGACATCAAAGAGAAAAAAATTCCCCTATATGACACTGTCTCTCAATTAACTAAGAAAAAGAAAGAAGAATAAAGTAAAATTTTAGCTTCCAGCCTTCTGCTCCTGCTTATTGTCTCTTTATACCATTATCTGCTGTTCTATTTTTATCAGAACTTTTCTTTTTTTTCTAAAATTCCTTGTCTGAAATGTCCTTTAAAACTTTCCCCAGCAGTAATGCCCCACGTCCCCTTCACATAATTTGTGCTGCATGGACACACCCAGAATAATGAACCCTTACAAACTCCATGAGGATCCCAACAAACTATCTGAAGAATTAAAAATACTTGTTGAAGCCCACCCACCAGTACTTCCCAATGTAACTCCTTTTCCCTTTATGATTACTGGGTCAGTGAAAGCCCAAATATGGCTAGAACAGGTAGAATGGAAAGAATCTGAAAACAGTTAAGCCTTAAATAGCGACAAGATAGGCCCTAAATTGTTGGCAGATTCTTGGATCAGGAGTATAAAATTACTAGGGGCTACTCAACAGGCCTTCTCCACTAATTGATTGGACTATAAAATTCCCTCTTGTTAACAAGATATAAAAATGTTTATAGTTCTCTGGCTTCCCTCCTGCTTGCACTTTAAGTTACAGTAGGAGAACTGAAGTGGGAGTCACACTAATTCTTCAAAACCTCTTCCCAAACTCCAGCTCCTGACTCTTAAACTTTTGATGTGATAGGTAAAATTAATTCTCAGCCATCTCCCATAAAATTCAGTATCTCCTTTGGCACCTCAATTGAAGGGTAACGTTAATTGAGCTTTGGTAACTCAGCCAGCACTTCCATTTGAATATTTTGTTAACTCTGCCATTAGAGCAGTGCACATTCCTGAAGGCTACTTGGGAAGCATCCCACACATTTTAGTGTGGTGTATTTACAATTTAGGTCTTTAAATAGTGCACCTGAAAAGAGCACTAATTCAGAGAGGGTTCCCCCCCCCAATTTATTTTACATTGATTTGCTTACAAATTTAATATACATTGTGTTTCACACTATACTTTCTTCACATTGTGTTTCATGCAGTCATTCCCATCCATTGTGATGGTTGTTATGTGCTGTTGAGTCACCTGCAACCCATAACAACCCTATGTAGAGCAGCTCTAAACCCTGCCCTATTTTGAGCCAGTCCCACTAATTCTAACATATCAACCTCCATTACCCCAGTTACTGTATCAGTCCATCTCATCTGGGGTTTTCCTCTCCTGTGCTGTCCCTCCATCCTTCTAAGCATGATGTTCTTCTCCAAGAACTGGTCTTTCCCGGCCACATGCCCAGAGTATGTGAGACAGAGCTTCAAAATCCTAGCCCCAAGGAGAAACTTGGTTTCACTCTCCAAGACAATCTTATTTGTGTTTTTTTTGTCATGTTCAAGACTTATCCAGCACCACAATTCGAAGGCATCAATTCTTCTTCTGTCATCTTCAGCCATTGTCCAACTCACTGATGTATAGCAAGTAGTTGCAAAAACCATAGTCTGGATTAGGCACACCTTAGTCTCTAGACTGATGTTAGTGCTTTTCAGCACTCTGGAGAGGTCCCTGACAGCAAATTTTCCCCAAAGCAATTAATCTTTTGATTTTCTGACTGTTGGTGTTAAAGAGTGTTGATTGTGGAGCCAAGCAAGCTGTAATTGTTAACAATCTTAATATCTTCTCCATCTATCATGGTGCTGTCAATTGGCCCATGTGTTGTTATAAAATTAATCACCATTGGGCTATGCCCACCATTACCCTATCCTTTGAGGTCCCCACTGGATCCTTCCCATTTCCTTTACCCCTTCCCTCCACCCACCAAATTGTGCAACCCTGTGATTTCACCCCTACTCATCTTCACCCTTTGCTCCCAGCTCTTCTCCCTTTGAGTCTCTATACATGTTTTATTAGTTATCCTTCTATTTTTACAATAATGATTTATGCAGTATTTGTCCTTATGAGACTGAATTAATTCACTCAGCATAATGTTCTCCAGTCTCTCTAAAATTATGTAATATTTTTTTGAAATCATGCTCCCAAGTACTGCATTGTATTCCATTGTATGAATGCTCCACAATTTCTCAATCCATTTGATTGTGGTTGGACATCTGGGCTGCTTTCAAGTTCTTGCGATGGTGAATAATACTGCTATGAACATTGGTGTACAAATCTCAATTTGTGTCTCAGTTCTAAGTTTCTTACGGTATGTTCCTAGTAGTGGAATAGCTAGGTCATATGGAGTTTCTATGTTCAACTTTTTGAGGAAACACAAAACTACCTTCCAGAGTGGTTGTATGATTTTATAATCCCACCAATAGTGTATGAGATTTCCTACCTCTCCACATCCTCTCCAACATTTATTGCTTGCTGCCCTGCTAACCTTTGCCTCTGCTACTGGGGTGAGATGGTATCTCATTGTGGTTTTGATGTGCATCTCTCTAATTGCCAGTGATTTTGAGCATTTCTTCATGTGTCTGTTGGCTATCGAATGTCTTCCTCTGTGAAAAGTCTTCCCGCGTCTTTTCCCCATTTTCTAATTGTGTCATCAGTCTTGTCTTCTGGAGGGCTGACAGTATTCTGTAAATCTTTGTTAAGAGACCCTTGGCTGAGATGGTATTGCCAAATGGGATTTTTTTTTCCTCCCCCAGTAGGTAGGATTTCTTTTCAATCTGTTGGGGAAAGGTTTTGATGAGCACAGAGATTTAACCTTTAGAAAGTCGCATTCATCAATTTTATTCTCTCGGGATTGTGCATTTCTGGCTGTATTTGGTAGTCTCTTTACACCATAAGCTAGACCTTCTTAGCTTGGTCCTAGTTTGTCTCTTATGATCTTTATGGTTTTTTGCTTCACTCCTAGGTCTCAGAGAGAATTTTTTAAAATTTCCACGATTTGAACTTTTCAATTTAATTTTACCAATGGTTTATTATTTATTTCCGATTCACCTAAACATGAAAAGAAGCTTTGCTTTTTAAAAAAGTATGCTTATTAAGTGTCCATTGATCTTGGTTCATAATGATACTTGAAGATGTGTGAGTATCTTAAAATGTGTTTCCACGGGGAGAAGGGTGCAACAATGAATGAATGGAATCCCAAAATCTCTGTAGATGTTCATTGAAATGAAAAATAAACAACCTAAATTTTAAAAAAAAATGTGTTTCCTTGTCCTATCACTTAATTCTAGCACCCATCTGTCAGGTTGCTGCACTGTGGTGGCGTGTGTGTTGCTGAAAGCTATGCCATCAGTCCATCAAATACCGGCAGAGTCCCTGTGGATAGTTTTCAGTGGAGCTGACAGACTAAGAAGCAGGACTGGCCATTCACTTCTGAAATAGCACGCTTTTGAGAACTATGGACAATGGAAAAATATCGTGGCTTATAGTGCTGATCCCCTCAGGTTGGAAGGCATTAAAAATGCCAATAGGGAAGAACCGCCTCCTCAAAGTAAGGTCTGCGACAATGACACGGATGTGGTAGAGCTTTTCATTCAGTGAAGGACCTTTATTTGATGATGTAGCAAAATTCAGAATAAGGAGAAATAGCGATCAACAGCTGGAATATGGAATGTGTGAAGAATGAACTAGGAAATTTGGAAGCTGTGAAGAACTAAATGCAATGTCTAAAAATCTAAATACTAGGCATTAATGAGTTGAAATGGACTAGCATTAGGCATTTTGAATCATATGATCATGTGATCTACAATGCCAGGAAGGAAAAGAGAAATGACGTCACAATGATCCACAAAAAAGCACACGTCACCATCTATCCTGAAGTATAACGCTGTGAGTGATAAGATTCTGTTCATACACATATAAGGAAAACCTGTGAATATAACTGTCAGGTATATGCAGCAACCCTTAAACTCCAAAATGAAGAAACTGAGGATTTCTACCAACCTTTGCCATTTGAAATCAATTAGTTTGTACATAGAGTTGCTATGTGTAGTCGACAAAGAGCCCATAACAAGAGCCCCATTACGTCATTTCCTGTTCTAGTAGCCTGGTGGTGGTAAAGAGTTTTGCTGCCAACCCAAGATGGTGGTGGTTTTGAATCCGCCAGCTGCTCCACAGGAGAAAGATGGACAATCTCCTCTTGTGCGACTTACAGCCTCTGAAAAACCACTGGAGGGTTGGCTATGAGTTGGTTCCAACTTAATGGCACACAACAGCTACAATAGTAATTTTAAGGGAACTCCAGTGGCTAGCGTGTGACAGTGATGTGCCAATCGTGGGAATGGGCACCCATGGTGGACAGTGTTGGCTGGAGCTTCCCGACTAAATCAAGCCTGGAAGCAGGAGCGGCATCCACTTCCAAAATGGCTTGCCTCTGGAAACTCTATGTACCGACAGTGCTCAGGTTGTTCGTTCATAGGGTCGCTATGAGTCGTCTACAACTCGACGGCATTAAACAACAACAACAAGTGGCTAGTGGGTAAAGGAGTTTCATTGCCAATATAGAGACAGGGGACTCAAATCCACCAGTAGCTCTGTGGGAGAAAGACCGGCAATCTCCTCCTATGCTATTTGCAACCTCTGAAAACCCACGGTGGGGGAGGGTGTCAGCTTTGAGTGAGTACTGATATCAGTTTTAAAGAGTCCTGGTGGCACAGTAAGTACACTGCATGCTTGATCTAACCACAAGGTCATAGTTTGAATACACCAGACACTCTGAGAGAGGAAAATGGTCAGTCTCCTGTGAAGATTTATAAGCTTTGGAAATCTGATGGAGGATTGGTATGAGTCAGAATCAACTTGATAAAAGTGAGTTTAGATGGATTTTCTACTTCTGATCAATTTTTGGTCTACTTATTCCATTACATTGTGAAGATGTAAGATGTACTTCTAATTCTATTCCATTGGTCTATGTATCTATCATTGTATAGTCCCAGGCTATTTTGACTACTGTGGCTGTATAGTCAGTAATTTATATTTACATCCTTTTCAAATCATATGTCTAGTTACATTATTACATTATTGTTTGCTAAGGACTCACTCAGTTCTTATTAGTGTTCCATTGTTGGATGTGATTTTTGCCTTTCTATATTTTGGGCTTATTTTTCTTATTACTTTATTATGAAATCTATTTCATTTGATAATATGCAAATGTCTCAAGTGATAAGTAATTTTATTCTCTATCTTTTAAAGGTTGGAGAATAGAAGACATAAATCATATATGTTAAACAAATGTACAATTCGATGACCTTTGACATATATATTCAGGAAACCATTACCACAATCAAGATAGTGCCCATGCCCAATATTCCTCATGTTCTTTGTAATTTTTTTTCCTTCTAACCCATCTTGTTTCCCCAGGCAACCATTAGTCTGCTTTCTATCACTATAGATTATTGTTAAATTTTCTGGAATTTTGTATGAGGGAAATCATACAATCTGTACTTTCTACTAGATCTAGTTTCTTTCACTCAGCGAAATTACTCTGAGATTCATTCACATTATTATGTGCATTCAAAGGTGATTCCTTTTTACTACTGAGTAATGTTCCACTGTATAGATATACCACACTTTATCTGATCACATATTGAAGGATATTTGGGTTGTTCTAGTGCTTGACTATTAAAACAAAGCCGCAATAAGTATGCAGGTAGATGAGTCTTTGTGAGGTCATGGGCTTTCATTTCTCATGAATAGGTATAAGATGCAGTGCCATATAGTAGATAGAAGCGTACCTTTTTAAGAAACTACTTGTTTCCAGAAATAATTTTATCATTTTATGTTTTAATCAGCAATGTTCAAGTTTCTTCACATTCTTTCTAAGATTTGAGAGTACAGTCTTTTTTGCTTTTATTCATTCTAGAGTATGTGTGTATATACATATCTCTCTACATATATCTCTATATCTTGCCATTTTAAGTATAAAATTCAGTGGCATTATTTATATTCACAATGTTGTGTAACTGTCACCATTACTCTGTCCCACAGCCATCAGGGACCTCTTCAGAATTCTAAAGAGCAACAGCATCAGCCTAGAGACTTAGGTGTGCCTGATCCAGGCCATAGCTTCTTGATTGCTTGCTATGCATCTGAGAGCTGGACAATGACTAAGAAGACAAAATGACTAAAGAAGACTAAGGATGGCAGAGGAAGAAGTGATGCCTTAGAGTTATGGTGATAGAGAAGATTATTGAACATACCACAGGCTTCCAAGAGAACAAACAGATCTGTCCTAGAGAGGGTGAAACTAAGTTGCTCTGTGGAGGCAAGGAGTTTGAAGATCTGTCTCACATACTTGGGGAATATTTCCAGAAAGGACCAGACATTTGAGAAGGTCACCATACTCTGAAGAGTAGAAAGTGAGCACAGGAGTGAGAGACCCTGGATGGGATGGATTCACACAGTGACTATAGCAATGTGGTCAGGTGTGTCAGCGACAGTGAGTTTGGCTCAGTATAGGATAAGGTTTAGAGCTACGGTTCATAGTGTCACTATGAGTCATAGTTAACTTCAAGGCATATAATAACTGCAAAAAGGATTCACTAGGCTTTGAAATTGATTTGATGACATACAACATTTCCTATTTATGAAAACATTGTCAAATCAGAGTGACTTAAACTTCCTCCTAAATTCCATCCAACTAACTCAGTCCCATAAGGACAAATAGTGTATAAGACTATTATTGTAGAACATGTATGGGGATCCAAGCGGGGAGAGGGTGGAATCAGAGGGGTGAGGATGGGCTGAGGGGAGGGCTGGAGAGTGGGGGAGGGGAGAGTGGGGAGGTCAATGACAGGGTAGCACAATTTGATGGGTGGAGGGAGGGGTAAGTAAAGGAAAGGGGAAAGATACGGTGCGAATAACAATGTATATGAATTTGGTAAGTAAGCCAGAATAAAATAAAAATTTTATTTAAATGTAAAAAACCAAAATAAAAAAAATTTTTTTTTTTTTTTAAAAAAAAGGTGAGTTACTGCCTTGCTGTCTGAGAGGTCATTTTGTGACAAACACTTGGAAAATACAAACTAGGAAGATAAAACCAAGACAGCCCTCCTGCTTCTCCCCAAAGTGGATAAACCTTAGCTGCAGTCTCGGCAGCTCCAGTCCCCATCTATTTGGAGGTCCTGAATTTGTCCCTTTGAGTTAGACCAGCCACACTGGCACCACAGGCCCCGCCCAGGCGAGAGTCCAGATCTGAAGCTTGGATTTGTGTGCCAGGCACACCCTGCCTTCTGGTTTTCCTGACTCACAGTTAAGGAAGAAATGACTTCTCCTGCGTTAAGTGACAGGGTGTATATATAGGTACGTTCTCCAGTTACAGAGCCCTGAGACTAATTTTACCAACTTGCTTCCCCCTTGTCTATGCTTAGAGCCTACCCTCCTAACCAGGGCATCCCTTCTCCACCCTCATTCCTTCTGCAGAGCCTTGCCAGGCTGAGCCATTGCCCTGCTAGACTCAGCTGTGACTTTCAGAATTTGTCCACGGCTGGCCACTCTTCCATGCTCCCTCCACACAGTGTCAGATCCCTCACCATGCTCCTGGGCTTCCCTGGCTAGGTGGAGGTTCACAGGCAGACAGAGGGAGGGCAGTATATGAGCAGAGCCTCTAGCACCATGAGCCATCTCTGTTAGTTTATGGCTGAGAAGAGAGTGCAGCAGGGTTGTATTCTCTCTCCATACCTGTTCAATCTATGTGCTGAGCAAATTATCTGAGAAGCTGGACTCTATGAAGAGGATTGGAGGCAGACTCACCAACAACCTGCATTATGCAGGTAGCATGGCCTTGCTTGCTGGAAGCAAGGAAGATTTGAACCACTTGTTGCAGAAAACCAAGGACTGCAGCCTTCAGTATGGATTGCATCTCAATGTCAAGAAAACAAAGATTCTTATCATTTGATCAATAGGTAATGTAATGATGGATGGACAGGAGATTGACACTGTCAACAGCTTCATTTTGCTTGGATCCACAATTAACACCCTTAGTACAAGCAGTCAGGAAATAAGGAGATTCATTGCACTGGCAAAATCTGCAGTTAGGGACCTTTCCAAATTATTGGGCAATGATGATGTTAGTCTGAGGACTAAGGTGTGTCTGATTCAGGCCACAGTCTTTTCAATTACTTGCTATGCATCTGAATGCTGGGCAGCAATTAAGGATGACAGAAAAAGAACTGAGGCCTTTGAGCTGTGGTGTTTGAGAAGAGCACTGAACATCCCGTGGAGAGCCAAGAGAATGAACAGATATGTCTGGAGAGGGTGCAGCCTGAGTGCTCTTTGGAGGCAGGAATGTTGAGACTTTGCCTCCCGTAATGTGAGCATGTTGCTAGGAGGGGCTTTTCCTTAGAGAAGGACATGATGCTGGGAAGGGTGGAGAGTCGACGAAGGAGAGGAAAACCCTCATCTAGAATTGCCATAGTGACTGCTGCAATGGGCTTTTGTGTGTCAGAAAGTATGAGGATGGCACAGGATAGAACATGGTTCAGATCTTTTGTTCACAGGGTTGCTAAGAATTGTACTCGACAGCACCTAACAACAACAACACTCTATTCTTTAGAATCAGTCTATTCATCTAGTCCATTCTTAAGTGAGAGGTTAAGCCACGCCTCCTAAAGTGAGGTGTCTTGATATATATTATTTGGAATTTCCTGTAAGAAAGATTCCCCCATCTCATTTATCCAATTAAGTTAACTACTTTTGTATAAAATCATGTTTAGTTGGCTTAGTTGTTAACACATTACCTGTTGCTAGGTGCACAGGAATTAACCTAAATCATTATCTTTATATACACGTAAGTGCATTTTATTATGTTTTGTGCCTATTAGAATGGAACGGTGGCTAACTGGTAAAGAGCTGTGCTGCCAACCCAAAGGTAAGCGTTTTATAACCGGCAACTAGCTGCTGTGTGGGAGAAAGATAGACAATCCCCTCCTGCACCATCTATGGCCTCTAAAAACTCCCTGGAGAATCAGCTGTGAGTAGCTTACTATCTGATGGCAGGTGCACAGCAACCAGTGGGATGAAATGCTGTCATGTGCCTGACTGGTTGCAGAGCACATCGCTGTGATACTTAGTTTTTCATGACTTGTTTGTGGGAGTAGCTCACACTTTTCTTCCCCATTTGTTTCAGTCTGGAAGCTTCCCTTAGGTCTGTTCAGCAGCTCAGCAACAGCCACGGCTCCTTGGAGAGGTGGGCGGTGGCTGTACATGTGGTGCACTGTTCGTAAAGCAAGGGGGTGATGACAGTTGATTAGGTGGCTCACAGACTCCTTGAGACCTCAGTCAGTGAACCAGGTTCGATGATCATGGAGCTAGAAACAATGCTCCAGTCATACCTCTGAAGTGTCACCTTGCCATCACCAACCATGGCCACTGCAGAGCACCCATGTATAGAACAGAGACCATGAAAAAATGACACAAGCAAAGACCGCCACCACTGCCACCTCAGTGCCAGCAGAATAGATCTTATGCATCATCACCTTCTTTACCTTGCTTTTCTTCTGAATGGATGTTTTTGTGGAAACCATTCATAGGTTAATGTCTTAATAGCCAGTGAGACTAGGGATAACTTTTTTTGTTTCCATATTGGTAAAGTCAGATTCATAATGCATTGAATACCTCAAATCTGAAAAAGCTGTGCAACACTTATATTCCCCACAAGAATTAAAAAGAGAGTTGATTAAAACGTAAAGGAATATAAATTTCAGCTGGTAATTATTTATGTGTTCTGACAAGTGACAGAAATAAAATTTTAACTTCTTTAAAAATAGAAGTGAAAATTACTGACGCATGCAACTGAATAACTGATAAATGCAGATATGGTGGATCCAGGAATGTGAATGTTTGTCCTCAGCACTCTCTTTCCATCCATTGGCTCTGCTCCCCTCTGTGTTGTCTCCACTCCAGGGAAGGTTCCTCTGACACAGTGTTAAGGATCATCATAGGCACTCTTTATATTTTACCTTCTCAGCTATTTGGGCAGAAAGAACCTGCTTCTTTCCCAGAAGTCTTTGACTTGCTTGAGTCATGTAGCTATATACTTACTGGTCTGGGTCACATGCTCACTACCAGAGTTTGTTTGCATTTTTGTAGAGTGTAACGGACATTTCAACATCAAGAAAACAAAAAACCAAAAAATCTTCACCACTAGCCAATAGGTAAAATTATGTCAAATAGAGAAAAGATTGAATTTGTCAATGATTTACAATTCATCTTGTTTGAATCCACAAACTATACCCTTGGTACCAGCAGCCAAAAAATCAAAAGATGTTCTGCATTGGAAAAATCTGCTGTCAAGGAGCTCTAGTGTCAGTTTAAAGACTAAGGTGCACTTGATTAAAGTCATAGTCTTTTCAATTACTTCCTATTCATCTGAAAGTTGGATAATGAATAAGAAGAACAGAAGAACTAATGCCTTTGAGCTGTGGTTTTGGATAAGAATACTGAATATCTGATAGGTAGTCAAAAGAATAAACAAGTCTGTCTTGGTGAAAATGCAAGCAAGTTGATCCTTAGAGGCAAGAGAGTGAAATTTCATCTCACACACTTTGGGCATGTTGTTAGCAAGGGCTAGTCTTCAGAAAAGGACATCATTCTTGGAAAGGTGGAGGGCCAGTGAAAGAGAGTAAAACTCTCAGAAGATGAATCAACACAGTGTTTGTAACAATAAGCTCGAGTATATCGGAGATGATGAGGACGGCACACGATAGGAAAAGGTTTAGATCCATCATTCATAGATCACCGTAAGTTGTAGTTGACTCAAGGGCACCTAAAAACAACAACAACAACAAGTTCTTCATCACATGGATTCCATCTTTCTTAACCATAGTGACTCTCTCATTCACTCATTGCTGTTGAGTTGGAGCGGACTCGCAGCTGAGTGTCCAGCAGGTTTTCATAGGCTCTAAATTACATGTTTGTTTCATGTATTTTGAACATGTTGTTAGGAGATGCCAGACCTTGGAGATGGATATCATGCTCGGAAAAGTGGGAGACCAGCAAAAGAAAGGAGCATCCTCATCAAGATGGATTGATACAGTGACTGTAACAACGAGCTCAAGTATATGAGAGATGATGAGGATGGCTCAGGATAGAGCGGAGTTCAGATCCACTGTTCATAGCCTCACTGTGAATCATCGTGGCCTCCATGTTGCTAACAACAGCAACAACACCAAATTTCACAGACGATTTCCCATCTTGGCCCATAGAGCAGCTGGTATATTTGAACCAAGTGACCTTGGGTTGGCAGCGAAACTCTTTACCCAATAGGCCATCGAAGCTCTTTTATCATAGAGACAAGTAGTGGAAAATTAGTTTCCTCAAAAGAAGACAAGGCAGGCTAGAAGAAAAATCACAGCTGTCTTTTATACAATTAAACATCCATTTGTTTCTCCTGCTTAAGTGACTATACGTGCCAGTTTATGCCTACTGTCCTGACATGACTAATAACTGCACTCTCTCTTTCACACTCACATTTTGTGAGTTTGGATGATAAATCTTATGGTCTCTTTCCCTCTACTCTATAAAACTGAAGACATTCAACATTCAATCCTAGCTTTAATTTAGCAAAGTCCCTCCATTTATCTATATTCAGACTCTCTCTTGTCTGTGTTTATGCTTCTCTTTCATTTATTTAAAAACTTTATGAGGCAATATTTCCAGCCTCTTCATTATTAGTCTCTCTGGTGCTATTATTATGTAAATTTGTCCCTACTTTGAAACAAGTGTTCTCCTGACTGCTCTACTACAATGCCAGTCCTTTCTCCATCTGTCATGATGTTGTCTATTGGACCAGTGGTGAAGACCTTTGTTTTCCTGGCATAGATATGTAATCCACACCGAAAGATGAAGTTCTTGATATTCTACAGCAAGATTTTTAAATCCTCCTCACTTTCAGCAAGCAAGGTTGTGTTATCTGCATAACACAGGCTGTTGATGACTCTTCCTCTGATCTTAGTGCCATATTTCTCTTCATAGAGTGCTGCTTCATGAATGATTTGCTCAGTATACAGACTGAACAAGTATGGGGAAAGTATATAACCCTGATACACACTCTTCCTGATTATAAACAATGTAATAGTCCCTTGCTCCGTTTGAACAACAGCTTATTGATCTAAGTATTTGATAGTGATGTAGAGATCTAGATTTTTGCATGAACACAATTAAGTGCTCTGGGATTCCTATTCTTTTCAATACTAGTCATAGTTTGTCATGACTCACCTAGGCAAATGCTTTTGCACAGTCAATAAAACACAAGTAGACATTCTTCTACTACATAATGGCTTAGTGGTAAGGAACGGCACTGCCAAACCAAAGGCACATTGTTCAAATCCTCCATCTGCTCCGTGGGAGACAGAGGATCAATCTCTTGTGTAATTTTTGACTCTAAAAACCCTCTGGAGGATCAACTATGATTGTGTTCTGAACAGCCTGTAGGTCCTAGTCTCTATGACAGACAGTAGAGGGCGCTGTGCCCACTGACTTGAAGCATACAACCCCGGGCAAGGACAGGAGCCCATCCCTGGTCCTGCTTTACACTTGTTGAGAGAGCTGCGAGCTGCTGCCTTCCTCCACCCTGCTGCCTTCCTCCACCCTGCTCCCTGCTCCCTGCTCCTTTGACAAAGAGGTTGGTGTCTGCAACTCCAGGTGAGGTGGCGGTTCCAGGATGCAGGCACCCTGACTGGGTGCTCTGGGGTGCTCTTACCTGAGCCCTGCGGCCACAGGATCACTCAGTTCGCCTTCATGATTAAGTCTTCTGCCAAAGACATCAATCAGTAAAGTCGCAGAAAGAGAAAAAAGATAAAGTGTTCATATCCTCCCCTCTTCAAGGCGTCCTAAAATGAAAGACCTTATTTCTATGGTGGTCATGGTGATTGTGTTGAAAAATGTTTCATAATAAGCATCCACCTTTGTGTTGAGTGCTCGAAGGAGGAGACACAATTTCCTGGGAGAAGCAGCCGTTTCCGTGAGGCTGGAGGAATCAAGTGGGTTGAAATGCCATGCAACAAGCTCACTGCGCTTTGAAGTCTGAGAAAAGTAGTTTCAGTTGCAGCTGACTAGCCTGGCAGTTCCCGTATGTGTCAGTAGAACCTCGTTCCGTCTTGTTTCCCAGTGTTTGATTTTTCGGAATTAGATAGCCAGGCCTTTCTTTTAAGGTGCCTCTGGATAGACTTGAACCTCCTACATTCTGGTTAGCATTTGAGTGCATTAATTATTTACACCAATCAGGACTCCAAGTCAGTATCTTCAGGTTTGTTCCTGATCTAGTGCAGTGTCTGTTGTGTCCCTGGTTTGACAAAATGCTTGCTTGCTGAAATTGAGGACTTGAAGCACTGCCTGCAGAAGATCAAAGACTACAGCCTTGAATACAGATTGCATTTCAACATCAAGAAAAACTTCTCCCCACTGTGTGAGTAGGCACCATCGTGATAGATGGGGGAAAGAGTGCCATTGCCAATGATTTCATTTCCTTGAATTCACAATCAACACTCTTATTACTAGCACTCAAGAAACTAAAAAACAGGGACAGTCTGCTGTCAAGGAGCTCTCCAAAATACCATACAGCAATGATATCAGTTTAAAGACTAAGGTGTGTCTGATCAAAATCATGGTCTTTTCAAATGTTTGGTATGCATCTGAAAACTGGACAGTGAATAAGGTTGTCAGAAGAAGAACTGATGCCTTTGGTGTTGGAGAAGAATGCTGGTTAAGCCCATGGACTGCCAAAAGGACTGATAGGTCTTGGAGAAAGTACAGACAGAATGCTCCTTAGAGACAAGGTTGATGAAGCTTCTTCTCATATTCGTTGGTCTTAATGTTAGGAGGGGCTATTCTTTGGAAAAAGACATCATGCTTGGAAAAAATGGAGGGTCAGTGAAAGACAGGAAGGACCTCAGTGAGGTGGATTGACTCAGTGACTTCAGCAATGGGCTTACATATGTCAGAGATGATGAGGATGGCACAGGATAGGATCTGGTTCTGTTGTTCATAAGGTCACTATACATCATATTCACTCAATGGCATTTAACAATGGTGCAGTGCCTGGTATGTAGTCAGTCCATCACAAGCCTGTGTTAGGTGAGCAGTCAGGTATGCAGAAGCTGGGGGCGCTGCATCTGAGGGCTTCACTCTCAGCTGGGCTGAGATAGGCATAAGGAGCTTCCAAAAAAGTCTCAACGGGAGCTAGGACCCACATATATTCCCAGGAGAGGCCAGCCTCGTCCTTTTGCCAAGTAAACAGTTGCATACCCTCAGCCTCCTTTCCTCTTGTTTCATCCGGCTGTCATTTAATGGTTTATTGCCTCTTCATGGCTCACCTGGACATTCATTTTAACTTGAATGGAAATGCCCAGCATGAGTTGTACCAGTGATTTGCTCCCAGGCTGGGGTATACTTGTGGTGCCATGTCCCCCTCACCCACATTCCCTAACAAAGCAGCTTAGCCCTATTTGAAACAAATGAACTTCCCATCGGTTCTTCTCCCTGGAAGTCCAAAGCCGAGCCTTCTGGAGGCTGAGGGCTGAGGCTCCAGGTCACACTGAAGTCCATCTGCCATTTTTTTCCCCAGATTTGAGGCAGAACATGGGTCTGCTCTTTCTGCCCCAAGATCTTCTTAAGACACTGATCCCTGTCGGCAGTTCCTGCTCCTGGCAGTTCCTGCTCCCTAGCTGCCTAGGCGGCTGGCTTGCTTGCAGCCAAGGCTGAGGCAGCTGGGTGTGGAGGGACTAGACCTCGCCCAGGAGAGGGCAAGCCTGTTCCAGAAAACGCACAGCAAGCACGTCACTTCTCCATGACTTTGGACATGCCAAGAGGGTTGCTGGAAGAGCAGGAAGATGTTCTGGAAAATGGCGTAGTGTGCTCCAGCCCCAGGGTATTTTCAGGCTTCTGATTAGGAGGGTTTCTAGTAGCTGCTCCCCCAGGCCCCCGTTTATTTTTTTCTAGTTGATTCCACCCCTCACTCTGAGAAGATCTCTGTGAACTTGCTTAAAGGAGAGCACAAGCCTCTGAGACCAGGAGGTATAGAGGGGGCAGGAGGAGCCAGAAGGACAGGAAGTGGGACCCTCTGGTGCTCTCAAAAGCTGAGGTCTATTGTAGGGCACTATGTGAGGGGCTTGTGGGTTCCTTTGACCTACGACTGTCCCTGCCCTTTCCTCTAAAGATACAAAAGCCAGTTGGGTGTAGTTTATTCTTTCCAAAGACAGGAATTGGTTGTACAAGAGATACTGGAACAACTTATTGAAGGAACACTTGCAAACATGCCCAAGAAGCAACCTATACTCAACTTATTCCTGGAAGAAGAATGTCTCAGTTCCCCTTTGGGCCTGACCATTCCTGGAGGAGGCCTGGTAAGACCTTGATAAGGCCTGAACATGTCCTGATAAGGCTACTAGGTGACCAGATCCTGATGAGGCCCTGGGCCTGATCACGTCCTGACAAGACCCCTGCCCCCAAATTCCTGAGCAAACTACCATCCCCTCCCAATCTCCTTAACAGTCCCTATGAAGGAAAATAGCTTTTGTCTGTCTGCAAGCCATTCTTATCTTCTCTGCCCACAGTCACCTGGCGTCCCTCTCTAGTCTCTGTCTCTCTCAGCTCTCTTTCTAGCTAAAGATTCCTTCCTTCCTTTCCCCCCACCAGTCCATTCTAGACCCAGTGCAGTGAATTAAGAGACAAGCAATTTAATTTTAAATATAAATGCTATTAATAAATATAAACGGCCTTCTAGCACTCTTAGTATTTCCCGAGAATCTCTTTCTGAACCCCAGTGAACTCCTTACTGGAATTCCTTACTGGGATTTCAGGCAAAGGGGCAAAGAGGACAGAGAAATTTTGGGAAACAAAGAGACTTGGGTAGTTCAGGAGGTGGCTGAGCACGCTGAGGAGCTGACCCTCTGTAAAGCTTACCAGAGTGCTAACTTACTCTAATTACTTTCTTTCAACTGACGTGGCTATGTCCTCAGCTTTCCCCTGCTCTCCCTGCATCTGAAACTTTGACCCTTCCATTCTTTCTCACTCTATACATTGCTCTGTCCCCAGCAAAGTCTGGCCCCATGCAGGTAAGCTGTAAGCTTAGCTTTGATCTTTCTCTCTCTCCTGGACAAGGAAAGTGGCACAAATTGATGGGAGAAAATGGCATCAAAATCTCTATTCTGTTAAGAGAAGTGGAGGCAGGAGGCACACACCACCTGGTCCACCTGCTTTCCCTTTCTAGCCTGAGAAAAGCTCAGTTGTAGTGCTCTGTGGCCCCCATTTTGGGGACCTGGGGTTCCCAGGTGTGGTTTAGTACCTCTCTTTTTAGTCAAGATAATTATGGATATGAAAAGAAATGAATGTGCTTGGAACTTGGGATCCTAACCTGAATGGGGAAGTCTCATGTTCCCTTTACCACACAGGGGTTCTAGAGTCTCTACCTGGGAGAGCTGGGATTCAAGAAGATGCTTCATCTCTGACCATGGCTAAGAGAAGCCTCCAGAAACCCACCTCTCTCCACAAACCTGCCCCTTAGGTGAGAGAATCAAGACCCCGTTTAGCTGAGCTTCAAGCAAAAACAAAGAGAAGGGGCTGCCAGTAAGCAGAAAGACCTTTGGCACCAACAGTCTTGGGTTCAAACTCCAATTTGTCTACTAACGGAACTTGGGGAGGTTACTTAATTTTCCTCACCTCTAAGATGAAGACAGTAATATCCATGTAATGATCCAAACAGGAAATCCAAATCCATTCATCAATCGACTCATACTGACCCCAAGAGAGTAGAAGTGCTTTTGACTGTAGTCTTTGCCCCACCCCCCGCTACATTTCTTTTTACAATTGTGTTTTATACAGTCTTTCGTTTGCATTATAAACCACATAGTGAACTTACTTTTCATATTGTGTCTTTTAAAATTAATCACCATTGATCTGTCCCCACCTACATCCCAGTGATGCCCACTCATCCAAGACCTCCTATCCCCGCTCCTTCCCTCTCTGGATGTTTATACACATCAAACTAGTTATCTTTCTGCTTTTACAAGACTTGAGTTAGTTCACTCAGCATAATGTTCTCTAGCCTTACCCATGTTATGTAGCATTTTATTAAATCATTGCTCCTGAGTGCTGCATAGTGAACGTGAATGTGTCACCATTTCTAATTCCATTTCTTTGCTGTTGGACATTTGGGCTTTCCCCATCTTCTTGCTTTTGTGAATACTATGAACATCGTTGAACAAATCTCCATTTGTGTCTCAGTGCTATTTTCCTTGGGGTATATTCCTGACAGTGGAGTAGCTGAGTCGTATGGATTTTCTAATATTCAGCTTTTTGAGGAAGCACCAAATTGCCTTCTAGAATGGTTATACAATTTTACAATCCCACCAGCAGTACATGAGATTTCTAGTTTCTCCACATCCTCTTCAATATTTACTACTTGTTGTCCTGTTAAACTTTACCATTGCTACTGGGGTGAGAAGGTATCTTGTTGTGGTTTAGACTAGCATTTGGCTGTAGTCTTTGTGGAAGTAGATCTATGAGCCTTTCTTCCATTGAGGCTGCTGAATGGATTTACATTGACAACCTGTAGTTTAGTTGAACAAAAACCAATTTTGACACTAGGGAAATAATTTGCTAATATACTATGTTGTTATTATTGTTGTTGTGTACTGTCAAGACAGAATCAACACAAACTCAAATCCAGGCGATTTTCAGAGGTAGTAAATCATATGGGAGTTGATTGTCTGTCTTTCTCCCTTAGAGCCACCAGCGGATTCAAACCATGTACCTATGCATCGGCAGCATGATTCCTTATTGCTAAGCCACCAGAGCACCTTTCATATACTATGAGGATCTAATAAATTACTGTACATGAAAGCACCCAGCACATTGCTTTCCCAGCAGATGACATGTTTTCAGTAATAACAGGCTGATACATGCAATCTGAACGGGGTTGTGTCCTTTGAGAAATTCTGCTGAGCTCCTTGCTGCCGAGGAGGTCCAAACACTTTTCTCTGCCAGCTGGCAGCACCACATCTGTCACCACATGGACCAGCCTGTCCAGATGAATAATAAAGCTCACGTCTGCCCAGCACATTCTAGTTCATCAAGGGCCCTTGCAATGATTACTTTTCCAAGCTTCATGGCAGTCTCTTCAAGGAAGGCACGATCAGTCCCATTTCACAAGAGTTGAAGGGGAAGCTCAAAGAGAATAAAAGGATTATTTCCAAATTATGGGCCTGGATAAAGGGAAGGAGAAGGCCAGTCATTCTAACTTTCAATGCATAGCTGCTTCCACCACTGGAGTTGGGTCCACCACAGGGACCCAAATTCTGGGCATCTCAGATTCACTTCCACTCCCTCCACTGTGGAAAGAGTTGTCTGAGTCCACTTCCTTATCTGTCTGCCAAGGTTATTACACAGTAACTGGGGCAATGGGGTCAGGTGTGTCAGAGTCAGTGAGACTGGCTCAGGACAAGGCATGCTTCAGAGCTGCTGTACATAGGGTCGCTATGAGTTGTAGGCAACTTGATGGTACATGACAACAACAACAACTTGGTATCTCTAGAGACTTGAGCCTAATTTTGCCAGTTGTCTAATTGAGCCAGTACTTCTGTAACACAAGTATCACAAGTGGGTGGCATTTAAAAAACCAAATTGTTTTCCTACAATTGTGGAGACAGAAAGACCAAATCATGGTGTTGGCTGTGTGGATATCTTCTTAGTTCATGGCTCCAGATACTGCTTAGCTCCTGGGCCATCCTCGCCTCATCTGTCTTGGCCTGTACACACCTACCTCTGTGTCCCACCTGCTCTTTTTAGAAGTGAGAAGTGGTTAGATATAGAGTACGATCTATTTAACTCACCAAGGAAAACTCTATTTCTCAATTGGATAACATCCACAGAAATAAGGCTTAAGAGTCCAACACATGTTTTGTTGTTCTTAGGTGCTGTTAAGTTTACTAGACTCACAGTTACCCTATGAATCACAGATACGAACCTTACCCTATCTATCCATCATGATAAATGGAAAAAAAGACTGAAGTTGTCAATGACTTCATTGTACTTGGATCCACAATGGCACCCATGGTAACAGTCAAGAAATCAAAAGATATAGTGCATTGGGGAAATTTGCTGTCAATGACCTCTCCAAAGGGCTAAAGAGCAAGGATGTCAGTTTAAACACTGAGATGTGCTTGAGCCAAGACATGACATTTCTAATTGCTTCCTATAAAAGTTGGACAATGAATAAGGATAACAGAAGAATAGATGTCTTTGAGTTGTGGTTTTGATGAAGAATACTGAAATAGCACATGGGTTGTCAAAAGAACAGACGGTTATGTCTTGGAAGGAGTCCTGCCAGCTTATGCTTAGAGTCAATGGTTGCAAAACTTTATCTCACATACTTTGGGCATGTGTGGAGGGGCCAGCCATTGAAAAAAAAAAAGACTTCATACTGGGGAAAGTGGAGGGTCAGAGGAAGAGAGGGAGACCCTCAACAGGATGGATTTGTACAATGACTTCACCAATGAGCTCAAGTGTGTCAGAAATTGTGAGGATGCACACAGTTTCAGGATGACAGAGTTCAACCCCATAACATATGTCTTTCTAGCCCCTTTGGTCTAACTTTGGAAAGAACTCTGCCTTAATACCAGATATGATGTGTATATCTCCTTTTTGCATCCATTTATCCACTCAGCCATTCTTTGCTTATTGCTTTCCCTGCACACAGAGTTACACACTTAGCTGTTACCCAGAAGGCTGGCGGTTTGAATCCACCTAGAAGTGCCTCTGAGGAAGGTTGGGATCTGTTTCAGAAAGGTCACGACCTTTGAGTCTCTGTGGAGTCGGTTCTATGCTGACACTGCAGTTACTGGGAGTCGTGATCGACTTGAGGACACGTGGTTTGGATTTTATGGTGCACCAGGCACAGAGAAGATCCCTGCCAGTGTGGGGGTCTAAGTGTCTAGGGAGTGGGACGTTATAAACTAAAGGAGTACTCAATCGCTTGGGAGTTCACTATTATGCTAGGTGCCACTGATGGTGCTTATACAGGAACAAGATGAGAGAGCTCTCAGCAGGGATGGGTCTCCTTGTACTGCCCTTGCCATTGCCTCTTCCTCTCCCCCATCAGTATTTTTTGAACTTTTTATTGGCCTAATTTTTTATTCTTGCACAAATAGTTACAAAGCTAGAACAGAGAGTTCTCACTTTCTCCACTCACTTCCCCCAAGGCTTAAGTCTTATACAACTTTAACACAATGATCAAAACCAGGAAGTAAACAGGCTTCAGCAGTTTCCAGACTAAGACAACTAGAAAGAAAGGCTTGATGTCTACTTCCAAAAATCAGCCAAGGAAAATTGTATGATCACAATGATCCAAATTTGCAGGCTTTTATTCCATTGTATATGGAGTCACCAGAGGGAGCAATGATGGCCTCGTGACAAGAAGCTGCACTACAACCCAGAAGGCACACGGTTCGAATCCACCAGCTGCTCTGCAGGAGAAGGATCAGCAGTTTCCTCCCATGCAATCAACTGCCTCTGAAAACCCTCTGGAGGGTCGGTCCCAACTCAGTGGTACACAATACAATAACAGAGTCATCATAAGTCTGGAGCAAACTCAAAAGCATATGAAGATTACAATGTTATTAGAGGAATTACAGATTCTGTTGGCATTTTCTTAATTACCCTGCTAATATCCAATGAAGGATTCCATGTCATCTTGTTTGACATCTGCAATCTGAGGTAGTTCCTCAGTCACTCTTTGTCTTTCAACAGTCTGACACTGCTGAATAGCACTGAACAATCACTTTGTAGAATATTCCTTAGTGTGGGTTTCTCTGATCTTCCCTTCTGAGTGGACTGAGGTTGTACATTTGGGGAAAGAAGACTATGTAATGATGTGGGCTCTCAGTGCATTGTGTCTCAAGGTTCCTGAGGACCTGGTATTTCATTGCGGACCTTAACCTTCCCAATCAGGTGGTGTGTGCTGAGTTTCTCCGCTATAGAGTCCCAATCACGCCCTTCATAGTTAACAGCCATCCTGAGGGAGATACTTTGAGACTATGCCATTCCTCCTCCCAGGGCTTGCCTGCTTACTGAAACACCCACACGCATCTTGTCTGTGACAATCAGTATTGGGGAGGTGGCCTCATGGTGACTTTTTACTTTCTGCTTTCTGTCTACATTGGTAAAGTGGAGTTCTGCACAGTGTTCCAGTTTCATCCATGAGGAGCTGCTTCAGGTTGGCTCCTGTGTCTTCTGAAAAAAACCAAAACCACCAAACTCCCTTTTACTTTTAATTAATTCCTTTTTGAAAGAGCCCTTCTTTCCTTTCCAGCAGTACAGACTGTGCCAGGCTCATCCTGTATTTCTCCTGACCCGGCCCAGGAGTGAGTCCACCACTTCTAGTCAGCACCTTGTTGTTGTTGTTGGGTACCATCAAGTCAGAACCTACTCATAGCTGACTCTCCAGCAGGTTTTCTCCTACAGAGCAGCTGGTGAATTTGAACCATGTGCCTTCAGGTTAGCAGCACAGCTCCTTAGCACTAGACCACCAAAGCTAGGCCTCCTTTAAAAAAGGGGACAATCAGAAATTAGACGAAAGGAGCAGGAGGAAAAAAAAAATCCAGAAGGACAATTCACAAGGGGGAAAAGAGAACGCAGAAAGAATATACAGATGTGGTGTGGACCCACAAGTGACCTTCCTGTCACCAAGCCACAGTGGATGGAGAACAGGGGCTGTGCTGTCGGAGTGGGAGTGATGGGGGTGAGAAGTGTGATACTGGGGTGAGGCCTTGCAGCAAGCTGCAGCTGAGAGTCTTAAGCAAGGATCCTACATGGATGCTCGTGGGGAAATAGTAAGGCACTGAGGTGAGTGAGAGGCAGGACAAGGAGAGAAGACAAGGAAAAAAAGCTGAGGAGAAAGAAGACATAAACGATCAGCCTAAACACCTAGTGTGTGTCAAGCAATGCTGTGACGTAGGAGTTACCATCTCCATTTAACAGATGAGGGAAACGGAGGCAACTCAAGCCTACAAAAGTAATATCTACCACCCTTACTCTCAGTACCTCTTCTTTTTAAAGAGTCAGATTGGGGGGGTCCTCTGCTTTCACAGAGAGGGTGCCCAGAGTCTTGGCTCCCCTTGCTATGCCTATGAAGCTGGCAGCCATGACTACACACATCACATCTCTATGGGCAGTGCTAATAAAGTTCCCTGTGAAGAAATAATACACTGATGTAAACCCAATACAACAGCTTCTGAAGAACATTCGGAACACAGGAGAGGTTCCCTGTGTCAGGACGGCTTCTTGGGGTGGGGTGGGGGCTTTTGCTGCAGAGTTGCCTGGGGGCTGGAATGCAGTTTGGGCCTTCATCTTGAGCTCTTGCCTGCATATTTGTTTCCATTGGACCAGGCTCCCCTGCACTCGGGTGACCCATCACTTCTCTGCCCACTTTCTTCTCCCCCCAACTCCTGGCTGTTTTAGCTCCTTCTTAGGTTAATGCCGTTTCCCCTCTTCCCATGTCACATACCTCATGTCCTTTTTTAGTAATAAGCAGAAACTAGAAGGTGGGCTGGCTCACAGAATGCTGCCGTGTTCTGAGGGCCATTGTTTCCACCCCACTCTTGGCAGCAGTCTTGGGGAGGTATGGGCAGGGCCGTCATGGTAGAGAGGGCATCTGAGCTGGCTGGAATCCTTCTCTGGCCGAGATTCTTACCAGCTCTTCCTGGGCCCACCTGCATCCTCATCATACCATGGCTGAGAGAACAGGATGGATCCACACGATGTCTGTGTGTTCTTCCCACATTGTCTTTTGCCTGACATCTGACTTTTAATAACTCAAATTACTTTCTTTTTAAAAATACAAAACCCAAATATCGTCATTGTCATATAATCAGAATCAACCTATAGCTGATCTTCCAGGGAGTTCTCACAGCCTGTAAATTACAATGAAAGAGACTGCTCATTTTTCTTCCTCAGGGGCCCTAGTGGATTCAAATCTCCTGCCTTTGTGTTGGTAAGTGCCACACTTTACCCACCAGGTAGCACATAAGCATTTTAGATATGACATCTACTTAATACTGAGGCCAAGCTTATGAAATGTTTGGTTGTTCATTTTATTTTTTAGATCATGGACCTGAAGCACAAAGAGGTAAAGGAATTGTCCAAAACCACACAGCAAAGTAACAGGTGAAGCTTGGGGTCTGAACCATGGAGCCCAGCAGAGCCTGAACATTGCCTCTATTTTTAGAGCTAAACCTTGTGTTTCTTTATCTTCAGCTAAGGAAACTGAGGTAAGCTTCATCTTTCAAACCTTGAGCCCCAAAGACACAAAGATTCAGCAGGCCAGCTGTGGGTTATAATGTGGTCTCTACTAGTCAAGTGGCTGGGTTTGGAGAAGCAATGACAGAATGGAACTGGTCCAAATATAAAAGGCAAAAGAGTCACCCTGAGGACTTGAGATAATCAGGCACCACTGGAGGGTAGGTTCTAAATGTAACATCCAGCCAGATTTGGGAAAGATCATTTTCCCCTAAAATTGGGCTCTGTCTGAACCCCCAACTACCGAGTATGTGAGGGATTTCTTCTCCCTGTTTACTGTCCCCGTGAAGTCTTCACAGGATACTGGCTACCTCTCTGAAGTTTCCTGAGAGCAAGCAGCCCAGGCTGGGACATGCAGCCTTTGCCCTGGGCCTGTCTGCAGCTGCCTAGAGAAGCCTGGAAGTGCTACCTCTATGGCTTCTTTCATCACTGGAAGTTAAAAAACTGCGCCAGGAGAGGTAAGGCCCCAGCCTGAACTTCACTGAGGGAGAGGCCGGCTGGCTAGGAGACTTGGCAAACCTCTCTCGGGCTTAACTAACTAAAGGCCCAGCATCACTTCTGGAAGTTTCTAGCTCAGAGGTGGTGTGACCACACCACAGCAACCAGTGGTAGATTCTGAAATGAAGAGATGAGAGGGGGAAAAGCAGAAGCAGCAGTAGCAGCAACAGCAGCAGCATTGTGACCTCAGCCTAGAAGTCAAATAGAACAGGTTTAGGGGCCCTCTGTCACTCCAGGCCGGGATCTCAAAGCCACTGGGCCTCAATTTCCCTCTCTGGACTGGGTCTGCTAAATTTTTGAGACAATTTCAGAGGAATAAGAATGACTCATGTTTCTAACTTTGAGCTGAGAGCCAGTTTGGAGTATCCTTCTGACACCGCCTGTCAGAATTTTTGAGCCTCAATTTTCTCTTAGGCCAAAGGGCCATCTCTCCTCCTCACACATGTGAAGCTATAGTAAGCAAGTATATGTGCAGTAGCCTGGCCTTTGGGTGCATGGTACACAGCAACTCCTAAACAGGGAATTGAACCTTGGAACCTCAGATTAAAAACATGATGCTCTACTGACTGAGCTATCTGAGCTCTCTAAGATGTGCCTAACTGAAGTCACAGTCCTTTCAATTGCTTATTATGCATCTGAAGATTGGATAATGACTAAAGATGTCAGGAGAACCCAGGCCTTTGAAGAGTATTGAATACTGAATAGCTTATGTTCTGCCAAAAGAACAAACAAGTCTGTCTTGGAGGAAGGGCAAGCCCGGCGCTCCTTAGAGGCAAAGACGGTGAGGCTTTGTCTCACATACTTTAAATTTGTTGTCAGAGGGAAAAAGTCCTTGGAAAAAGACATGCTAGGAAAGATGGAGGGTCAGAGAGAGAGATGAAGAGCCTCTGGATGGATTGACACAGCATCTGTAACAATGGACTGGAACATAATGTGAGGATAGTGCAGGAGACAGTAACTTCAGGTCTCTTGTTCCTAGGGTCACTGTGGGTCAGTCGACTCAATGGCCGGTGCACAATACGTTTGAATATGAGCCCTGCCTCACAATGAAAAACAGTCTTGCAGTTTCTGTGTTGACAAAAATTTGAAACTGGAGTGGGGGCATTTAGTCAAAGGTGGAAAGTTTGCCCTTTCTCTTTAAGTGAAATTATTTCACTGCCTTGCTGTTCAACTTACTAACATCCAGCACCTTCATTCTAAGACGGGGCATTTCCAGGCTGCCAGAGGGCTGCATATCTTCCTGAGCCCTGGGCACCCAGCTGCTGTGGCTTCTGCCGACCCTGCATACTGACTGTGCTGTCTAGCACACCCAAGGCCTTCCAGCAATGGCAGCAGAGAAGGGCAGATGGCCTGAAGTCAAGGCAGGAAGCTTTCCAAGTGATGCCCACGCCCCTGAGCTTGGGCGCCTCTGGTTTTCCACCCAGCTGTGCCAGCTCTGCTCAGGCACCTTTAACACTTTGTGTCTCGGGCCAGTTGTCCCAGCGCAAGCTTTAACTGGGGAGATCCCCTCAGAGGTGCTACTTGACAGACCCTCTTCTGTGAGGACCAAGGTATTGCTGAAACTATACAAAGGAAAGCTGTGAACTATTAGGTGTCATCAAGTTGACTCGAACTCAGCATCCCCGTACACAATGGAACCAAACCCTGCTTCATGCTAGCAATCTCTGCTTAAACCTTTGTGGGGCTTAGAGAAGTTCTCGGATAGGGTGCCTAAGTGAGCTAGCCAGGTGAAAATCGCGTGGAAGGAAGTTCTAGTCAGTGGCAACAGTCTGAGCTAAGACCTAGAGGCAGGCAATGGTTCATGTTTCTAGACAAGTTATGACTGCTCTAGTCTTCCTAGCTGTTAAAAATCAAGGAGGAAAAGTAAGGAAGACGCTAGGTCATTACTGAAGATGATACTCAAGGAACAGGACATGTGGGAAGAGCATGGCTGAGTCAGGGTGTGGGGTCGCAGACATCAGCACTAATTATTGTCACTGCAAACAAAGGAGGTTACCATAACCCAGGTAATTTTAGGTTCATCTTCTCATCATGAGAGTATGTGATGTTGTTGTTATGTGTCCCCCAATTGACTATGACTCACAGCGACCCTAGGACAACAGACCTGCATCCTGCCCTATCCTGTACCATCCCCACTAGCTCTGACATGCTTGAGCCCCTTGTTACAGCTGACATGTCAATCCATATTGTTGAGGGTCTTCCTCTCTTTCTTTGAGCCCCTCTCTTTCCCAGCATGATGGCTTTTTCCAAGGACTTACCCCTCCTGACATGTCTAAAGTTATGTGAGAAGAAGATATTTGGGCCATATATTATTGATAAGACCCTTATTTGTTATCCTCATAGAACTCTATTTGTATTTACTATCAATTATTTCATATCTCTAAGAGGAGGAATCAAGTAGAGAATGTTTAAAGATTCGATGTGGTGGTGGTGGTGTTAGGTGTCACCCTGTTGAGTATGACTCATAGCAACCTTATGAACAGATCTGAACCCTGTCCTATCCTGTGCCATTCTCACAATCTCTGACACAATCAAGCCCATTGCTGCAGTCACTGTGTCAACCCACCTGACTAAGATTCTTCCTCTCCTTAGCCTCCCCTCTGCCTTTCCAAGCTTGATGCCCCTCTCCAAGGAATAACCTCTCCTAGACCATTGTGTTGTTAGATATCATCAAGTTGGCTCTGATTCACAGTGACCCCATACACAATAGAATAAATCCCTACCCAATACTGCCCCATCACAGTTTGGTGCTTCCTCAAAAAGCTGAACATAGAAATTCCGTATGATCCAGCTATTCTACTACTTGGAATATATCCCAAGAAAATGAGAACTGAGGCACAGAGACTTGTACATCAATGTTCATAGCAACATTATTCACCATCGCAATAACGTGGAAACAGCTAAAATGTCCAACCACAATTGAATAGATTGAGAATTTATGGTACATTCACATGGTGAAATACTAGGCAGAATGCAGGGGCAATGATACTGTAAATTACTACCAAACTTGGGAGGGACTGGAAAGCCTTTTGCTGAGTGAACTAACTCAGTCCCGTAAGGACAAATGCTGTATAAAACCATTATTGTAGAATGAGCATGAGGACCCAAGGGGGGGGAGAGGTGGTGAAGCAGAGGGGTGAGGATGGGCAGGGAGTGGTGGTGAGGTTAGTCATAGGGCCGCACAATTTGATGGGGGAAGGTGTGAAGGAAATGGGAAAGTTCTTGTGTGAAAAAAAATCTGTTTGAACTTTGTAAACAAACAAATATAAAATAATAAAAAACCCGGTACCATCCTCACAATCTCCACCGTACTTATGCCTACTGTTGTATACTGTGCCAATCTATCTCATTGAGTTTCTTGCTCTTTTTAAATGACTTTTTACTTTTCCAAGCCTGCTACCTTTTTCTAGAAATTAGCCATTCCTGAGAACATGCTCAAGGCGTATGAGATGAAGGCTCATCATCTTCCCTTCTAACAATCACTTGGGCAGCACTTTTTCCAAGACAGATTTTTATCTTCTTGACAGACCATAGCACAGTCAATATTCTTTACACCACCATGCTTCAGAGACATCAATTCTTCTTCCGTCTTCTTTATTCATTGCCCAACATTCACATGCGTCTGAATGAAAACATCATGGATGAGGCAGGCACACCTTAGTCTTTAAACTGACATCCTTGCTCTTTATACATTAAAGGAGTGCTTTGCAGCAGATTTTTCCTAATGCAGTGTGCATTGTTTGAAATCTTGACTGCTGCTTTCATTAGCATTGATTATGAATCCAAGCAAAATAAAATTCTTGACAACTTCAATCTTCATTGTATACAACTGTGTTTCAATGTGAACATTCTTTCTGCTTATATAGAGGTTTGCTAGGGCCTCCTGGATTGATCACCTATTTGAATCTTGCATTTCTTTGACTCTGAAGTAATGCCTGTGTCTTTTCTAACTCTCTGAAACTTTGAACTTGATGAAAATCTAATAATTTTAATATCTCTTCTTTCTAATGAGAAAAAAGCCCTCTAAATGTGATGTGGCCTTGTCTTTTTTTTTTTTTTTTAATGTGGCCTTGTCTTATGTCAGCATCTCAGAACTGCATGACTCTTAAAGGTTTTAAATGATTTTCAATTGAATTGTGCCTATTTATGACTTTTCTGACTTTGATCATACTTATAAAGTTGTTTTTAGCTTACCCTTAGCCAGAACCTGGCACATGGGAAGCATTGGGACTATTTATTACTCTTTGTAAAAACAATTCATGGTGTCCCTGCTTGGTGCCAGGCATTTCACTAGCGACTAATGGGCTGGGAGGAGAAAGAAGAAGATATAAAAATGAAATGGGCACAAAGCCTAAGAAGCTCATATCCTAAAGAGGAAATACTTCATCCTACAGGGACCTCATGCATTTTGTCCCAAAACAACGGTTGTCATAAGTATTGAGTAAGGCAGACTTCGTTTGCCAATAGCCACCAGCTTGGCTATTTGAAAGGCTCAGGGGACTCATTCTACCAACCTTTTCCTCATTAAAGAGAAGGGAATTTGATTTTCTAAAAGATATTTAAAAGCACAATTTGAAATCCAACAAAAGCAAGGTCTGGTGGAGTCAGGGAGGCTGCTCAGCCCATTATTGGCCCATCCAGACTCTGCTCCCCAAGGCCAGGCACCCCAAAGCACTGTTTGTTTTGGACTTGGGCCAGAGCCAGAATTTCACAGCAGGAGGTGGACAGAGGCCAGACTTTTATTAGTTTAGTAGCACATGGGGGCCAAATTTGCTAAGAGGGAAAATAAATAAATAAATTAAAAGGCCCAGGGCCAAAGGAGGCCTCTGTGTGGTGTGTAGTAATTCCTCAAAGTTGCTTTTAGGAGCGGTTTTCCATTTTTCTTCCAGGCAGCCAAAAGACCTCCACAGCCAAGAACATCGAGAGCTG
This sequence comes from Elephantulus edwardii, assembly GCF_000299155.1. Taxonomy (NCBI): domain Eukaryota; kingdom Metazoa; phylum Chordata; class Mammalia; order Macroscelidea; family Macroscelididae; genus Elephantulus; species Elephantulus edwardii. The sequence continues at coordinate 6,193,647 of NW_006399780.1, read as the reverse complement.
AGGCATTGCAAAAGCACGATGCTGGCGGGCACCCCAGGCTGCCATGGGGCCAGGTCCTTACCCCGGGAAGGCCCCAGACCACAGGCCCACTCTGTGGTTGGCCAGGGCAATGTTCTCTCCCATTTTCTCTTGAGTTTTGGCTGGGGTGGGGAGGGACATTTAAAGAATATTTTAAATGTCAGAAACAAGGTCAGGAGCTTGAATAGAGAAGAGGAGGTAGGGGTGACTCTTTTTGTAGTATGTGAGAAAGGTAGAGTCTCTGGAAGTTGTATGTTCCTTAAATACAGCCCCACTGGTCTTCTACTACCATGTCCTCACTCCTTCTGTGAAAGGACAACTGCTTTCTGGAACTGGTGGTGGTCAGGAGGATTATACATCTGAAGACTTGGGTTCTCTATACGTTATTTTGTCGTCGTTAGATTCTGCTCAGTCAGCTCCGATTCAGAGTGACGTTATGGACAATAGAAGGGAGTCCTGCCCAGACTATCCTCACAGTCCCCCCAATGCCTAAACCCATTGTTGCTGTCATCGTGCCAATTCATCTCGTTGAGGGTCTTCCTCTCTTCCTCTCACCCTCTACTTTCTCAAGGACTTTTTTTCTCCCTCAGGGATATTTCCAAGGATTAACCCTTCCTGAGAGCATGCCCTAAATACACGAGATGAACTCTCACCAGCCTTCATCCTAAGGAGTACTTTGTGTTCTTTTTCTAAGACAGACTTGCTTGCTTGCTTGCTTGTTCTTTTGAAAGTTCCCAGTGTATATTTTGCATTCTTCACCAACACAATTCAAAGGCATCAGTTCTTCTGCAGTATTATTCACATGGATACGACGCAATTGAAAATACCATGGATTGAGATAGTTACACCTTAATCGTCAAGGTGACATCCTTGCTCGTTAGCACTATAAAGAGGTCCTTAACAGCACATTTCCCCAATGCAGTATGTTACTTGATTGCCTGATGGTTGCTACCATGGGTGTTGATTGTGAATCCAAGTAAAATGAAATGTTGACAAATTTCAGGTTTTTCCTCTATTTATCATGATCCTGCTTATTGGTATGTGCTTCTTTAATTGTTTTCTAGAGTTTGGTAAGTTTCTAGAGTTCTTCTTTCCTCCCTAAACCAATGCATCTAGTAAAGGGGAATCATGTAACAAGTGTTTTCAGAGTTAATTATAATTCCATCCATGTCCATTATAGTTGGTAGTGGTTACCATCAAGCTGATTCCAACTTATGGTGACATCACATATGCTGACTGGAACTGCTCCATAGGGTTTTGAAGGTTATGCCCTTTGAGAAACAGACTGCCAGGCCCCTGAGTGGAGTTGAACTGCCAACCTCCTGGCTAGTACTTGAGAACTTAATCATTTGTGCCACTCAGGGACTCCAATGCCCTAAGGGCTTGACTGGACCATTTGTAGAAGAGAAAATGGGGCAGCGCAAGAAAGCACAAGGGGAGCTGAGTGAAATAAGACTCAGAGTGTGGCAAGATGCTGGGCAGACCTATCTGTAAGGCCCCACCAGTGAGGAGTCAATCCAAAGCAGAGAAGGCCCCTGGCTAGAATCTTACGGAAGATTCAAACAAGACTGAGAGACTCAAAGCCTGCAGGAAAGGACAAGCTTCAGGTCCTGTGATGGGAACTGAAAGACTGCTCAGGATCAGAGGAGATTAGGCTGAAAAAGTAAGCCAGTCCTAGACTGTTGAAGGCTTTGTAGGCTAAACAAGGTTAAGGAACTTGAGTTAATGGGGAGCACAGGAAGGATTTTGATGGAGGGCAATGACATGATGAAATCTGCTTTAAAACTTTGAATTTAAGGCAAAATTCACAAGAGAGTCCTTGAACCATTAAAAAAAAAGCTTCATCTGGAACATTTCATATTGGAGGCTGAAATGACACTCAGCAGCTTTCAGCAGGCTTCCAGACAAAGACGGACTACGAAAAAGGCCTTACAAAATCCAGGCAGTGAAAAAGGCATGATCTGATCCATAACTGATCTCGGGAGAGGCTCTGGGCCAAGCTGCACTTGGTTCTGTTATGCAAAGGTATTCAGGAGTTGGATGGAAGGTGCATAGCAGCAACAAGCAACACTGACACGTGGAGAGTGGAGAGCTGGCTAAGAATACTGAAATCAGAAGTCGGAGCAACTGCTGGTGATCTCTATTCATACTTTTTAAATATTTTTAAATTTATTTTCATATTATAATACCTTTACAGTGTGTTTCATTCATACATAGTTTTAAAAGGAAAAATAAGGGCTATTTTCCTCTAACTTGGACCCTTGCCTTTACATTTGACTTACCTTTGCCCATTCTGTTTGGATTCCAGAAGTTGGGAACAATTCTGGATCCCTGGGATATGACTTTCTGTTACCCCTTTTTGAAGCTAGTCTTTGGCTCTTGTCATCCGGATGCTACACAAGTCATGAGGACTCATTCCTCTACAAAGCAGCTGAAGCAGCAGGGCTGGAGTACTGGAAGAGGAGCCCAAGCTGAATGTGAATGAAGGATTCTGAGAAAGAACCTAGGTCAGGGCTCAGAACACCTGGTTCTTATCTGCAAAAGACTCAAGCAAGACCCACACCTCACTCCATACACAAAAATCAACTCAAGGTGGATCATGGACCTACGACTAAAACCAAAGACTATAAACTTCATAACAGAAAAGCTAGGAACAACACTAGAAGTCTTAATCCACAACATAAACAGTCTTCCCAGTATCCTGGAAAACCTACAACCAGGAGAAAATAAGACAGATGAATGGGATCTTCTAAGACTCAAATACCCATGCACATCCAAAAACTTCTCCAATAGGGTAAAAAGGGAAGCCACTGACTGGGAAAAAGTATTCGGTAATAACATATCAGATAAGGGACTTATATCCAGAATTTATGAAATACTTG
>NW_006399780.1:6174500-6189462 GCF_000299155.1 Elephantulus edwardii | reverse complement strand
AAAACCCAAAATCCCTGTAAATGTTCATTAAAACTAATAAAATTTAATAAAATAAAAAAAAAAGAAAGAGAGGATTAGGAAAAGAGGATGTCTACTTGTAAAACCAGAAAAAAAAAAAAAGAACACCTGATTCTGCCTCCTGTTTTACTTGTGGGATGACTCGACCTATCTATACTGCTAGTTTTTCTACGTATTAAAAGAAGAAAAGACATTGCAAGTGAAGGAGACCACAGGCTACTCTCTTGCACAAATGTAGATGCAAAAGTATTAGCAAAATTTTAGGAGATTGAATTTACTAATATATAAAATTACTTTGTATCAAATGAGCTTTATCATAGGAATGCAAGGTTCATTTAACCTTCAGAAATTACCTTCATTTAGCATATGAACAAAAAGGAAGAGAAACATCACTTGATTATGTCAATGAATGCAGGAAAAGTAATTGAGAGGCTAACATCCATTTCTAAGTGTTGTTGGCCTTGTGATATGGAGTTGCACTATCAACCCAAAGTTAATCAGTTCAAATCCAACAGCTGTTCCATGAGAGACAGATCGTCAGTCTCGTCCTGTACAATTTTTGGCCTCTGAAAATCTGCTGGAGGGTCAGCTATAAGTCAGTTTCAATGTGACACAAAACAATGATAGCAATCATACTAGAGACAGGACACTTCCTTTACCTATTAAAGGAAATTATGTAAAATCTACACTTAATACTTCGCTAGGGAACTACTGTGGCCTAGCAGATAGGGAGTTATGTTGTCAACTCAAACACAGGTGAGTCAAAGCCACCTCAAGAGAAAGATGGACAGTTTCCTCCCAAGCAAGTTACAGCCCATGAAAATCCACTGGAGGAGGGTTAGCTATGAGTTCCTTCTGACTGGATGGCAATGAGTTGATGAGTATGTGAGTTCAAACTCACTCATCACTCCACAGAAGGGAGATGTGGCAATCTACTTCCATAAAGATAACTACTTTGAAATCCCTGTGGGATAATTCTACTCCATCTTGTAGGGTAACTCCGTGTTGGGATAAAATAAAAAGCAGTGAATTTGTTTTGAGTTTGCTTCTCCCTCCTTCCTGCCCATCTTGGTAACCACTAATAAGCTTTGATCTATATACATACTTGCCGATTCTAGGCATTTCATATAAGTGGAATCAGAGTATTTGATCTTTTGTAGCTGAGTTAGTTCATGTTGAATCAGGGATATTACTTCATTTCTTCTTATAGCTGTGTAATATTCTATTTTATGTATTCTATCACGGAGCTCTACTGGCTTAGTGGTAAGGAATTGCACCGCCAATGCAAAAGTGCTTATTGTTGTTATGTGCTGTCAAGTCACTTGTGACTCATAGTGACCCTATATAAAACAGCCCTGAAGCCTGCTCTGTCCTGGGCCAACCTTATTTTCTCTGACATACCTGCCCTCATTACCCCAGTCACTGAATCAGTTCATTTCATTGAGGGTCTTCCTCTCTTATTCCGTCCCTCCACCCTTCCAAGTCCAAAGACTGGTCCCTCCTTGTAAAATGCCCAAAGTTTGTCAGAGGAAACCTTAGAATCCTTACCTTCAAGGGGCAACCTGGTTTCATCCTCTCTAGGACAGAACTGTTTATTCTCCTAGTAGTTCATGGTATATTCAATACTCTTCTCCAGCACCACAGCTCAAAGGCATCAATTCTCTTTCTATCATCCCAGCTTTCTGACACACAGCAAGTAATTGCAAAGAATATGGCCCAGATCAGGCCCACCTTAGTCTCCAGACTGCTATCATTGCTCTTTAGTACTCTAGAGGTCCCAGACAAACTTTCCCAATTCAATCAATTTGTCTTTTGATTTCCTAGCTGCTGGTACCGAGAGTATTGACTGTGGAGCCCAGAAAAAATGAAGATATTAACAATCTCAGTCTCTTCATCATCTATCATAATGCTGCCAATTGGCCCAGTGGTAAGAATCTGCTTTCTTGATGTTGAGCTTCAGTCCATATTGAAGGCGACAGTTTTTTACCTTCTGCAGCAAGGGCTTCAGGTCCTCCTCAGTTTCAGCAAGCAGGATGTGGCATCGGCATAAACACAGGTGTTGATGAGTCTTCCTCCAATCCTGATGCTGCACTCATACTCATAGAGCCCAGCCTCCCAGATGATCTGTTCTGCATATGTATTGAAAATGTATGAATATAGGACACATCCCTGGTGTACACCCTTTCTGATTTTGGATCATGTGGTGTTTCTTTGCTTTGTTCTGATGACTTCTTCCTGGTCCAAGTATAGGTTTCACATAAACTAAATAAAATGTTCTGGGATTCCCATTCTTCTCAGATACAGTTACAGTTTATTGTGATCCAAACAGTAAAATGCCTTTGCATAGTCATTGAAATGCAGACATTCCTCTGGTACTCTCTACTTTCAGTTAAGCGCCATCGAACATGATTAGCTATGCTATCTCTAGTACCATAGCTTCTTCTAAACTCTGCACATCTGGCAGTTCTCTGTTGATGTGCTGTTCAAGTTATTTTTGGATAATTTTCGGCAGAATCTTGCTTGCATATGATATTGCAATAATGATGTTGTTGTTGTTGTTATGTGCCATCGAGTTGCCTGCGACTCATAGCGACCCTATGTACAACAGCCCTAAACTCTGCTCTGTCCTGTGCCAATCGCACTGTCTCGGACACTCCCATCCCAATTATCCCAGTCACTGAATCAATCCACCTCATAGAGGGCCTTCCTCTCCTGCGCCGTCCCTCCACCCTCCCAAGCATGATGTCCCTCTCTAAGGACCGGTCTCTCCTCACATGTCCAAAGTAAGTTAGACGGAGCCTCAGAATCCTTGCCTCCAAGGAGCCACCCGGTTTAACCCTCTCCAGGACAAATCTGTTTGTTTTCCTAGCAGTCCATGGTATTCTCAATACTCTTCTCCAGCACCACAGCTCAAAGGCATCAATTCTCCTTCTATCCTCCTTGGTCATTGTCCAACTCTCTGATGCATAACAAGTGATTGCAAAAACCATGGCCTGTATCAGACGCACCTTAGTCTCCAGAGAGACACCACTGCTCTTCAGCACTTTGGAGAGGTCCCTAACAGCAGACTTTCCCATGGCAATGCACCTTTTAATTTCCTCGCTGCTGGTGCCAAGACTGTTGACTATGGAGCCAAGCAAACTAAAGCTGTGTACAATCTCAATCTCTTCACCATCCATCCTGATGCTGCCAATTGGTCCAGTGGTGAGAATCTTTGTCTTCTTGACATTGAGCCTCAATCCATATTGTAGGCTGCAGTCCTTGACACTCTGCAGCAGGCGCTTCAGGTCCTCCTCAGTTTCAGCAAGCAGGGTTGTGTCATCCGCATAACGCAGATTGTTGATAAATCGTCCACCAATCTTGACCCCACATTTCTCCTCATAGAGCCCAGCCTCCCGGATAATCTGTTCTGCATATAGGTTGAAAAGGTATGGAGATAGGATGCATCCTTGGCGTACGCCCTTCCCAAATTTGAACCATGCAGTGTTCCCTTACTCTGTTCTGAGGAGTGCCTCCTGGTCCAAGTATAAGTTTCGCATTAGAACGATCAAGTATTCTGGGATTCCCATTCTTCTCAGAGTCAGCCACAGTTTGTTATGATCTACACAGTCAAATGCCTTTGCATAGTCAATGAAACACAGATAGACATTCCTCTGGTATTCCCTGCTTTCAGCCAAGATCCATCTAACATCAGCTACAATATCTCTAGTACCACGACCCCTTCTGAAACCAGCCTGGACTTCTGGTAGTTCTCTGTTGATGTGCTGTTCCAGTCGTTTTTGGAAATCGGTGAGATTGTTCTGTAGTTTCCGCATTCGGTTGGATCGCCTTTCTTTGGGATAGGAACAAATGATACTGTTGATAATTTCTGCATTCTGTCAGATCACCTTTCTTTGGAATGGCAATAAATATAGATCTCTTCCAGGCTGTTGGCCAGGTAGTTGTCCTCTAAATTTCTTGGCATAACTTGGTGAGCACATCCAGGGTAGTATCTGTCTGTTGAAATATGTCAATTCTTATACCATCAATTCCTGGGGCCTTGTTTTTTGCCAATTCTTTCAGAGTAACTTCTCCCTTCATCCCCACAGGCTCTTGCTCGTGCATTGTTTCATTAAATTCTTCTGTGTCAGCCAATTCCTTTTGGTACAGTGACTCTGTATACTCCTTCCATCTTTTTAAAAATGCTTTCTGGATCATGTAATATTCTGCTCAAAGCATCCTTAAGTATTGCAACTCAAGGTTTGAATTTGTTCTTGAATTACTTCAGTTTAAGAAATGTTGAGCGAGTTTGGCCTTTTTGATTTTTTCACTCCAGGTCTATGCACATTACATTATAATACTTATAGAACTTGTTTATATTATAATACTTTATAATGCAAAGGTATGTGGTTCAAATCCACTCATTGCTTCATGGGGGAAAGATGGGCAGTCCCTCCTGTGCTACTTACTGTCTCAGAAAACTTGCTGGAGGGTCAGCTATGAGTTGTTTCTGACTTGAAGGTAAATACCAACAATAACAACAACAACATTCCAGTTATATATTGTATACACCACTGCATTGTCAGCAGTGACTGAAAGAAAATGTTAGATGATAAACTGAGTTCCACTCAAACCCAAGTTCAGTGGTCTTTATCACCAGCAGAATCTGCAGTAATACCCTTTACACACTCCTGCATCCTCCCAAAACATAAATAGAGAGAAGTCTGTTCTTTTTGAGGAAAATCCAACACCAGCTATGATGAAGTTCATCATGGAAAGTGTGAACCAGTTACAAAATAACCACCCAGAAATACAGAAGCTGCTGTTACACTCTGTTCCTTACTTTATTTCTCAGGGCATTCATTGTACCCCTGCTGCTCACCAAACCTTGTAAATGATTCCCAGATATATCATGTAACCCTTCAGCTTGTTCTCAGATCTTCTTCAGCGTAGAAGCTGCAGCACAAGTGGTGGGATCAACTCCATTTGTGCCATTTCTACCATCTCCTTCTATCACCCAGTTCTTAATTGCAGGATCATGCATTTTATTGGTTTCTGTTCTGTCTTAATTCCTTTTGTGGGGAAAAAAAGAAATTCTTAATTTAAAAACAACCACCCCTCAGAACTACTGCATTCTGATGAAGTGACAAGTTAGCTCGACAATTCTCAAAATGTTCCCTCATCCATCATCTTACCGACTTCTTGTAAAAAGCAAGATGTCTAGGTGGTAAAATAGATGTTATTACTTTTTGTACTCATTGACAAATGAGGAAACTGGGGTGATTAACTTACCCAGCACCCATGGTGCATTTCTAGTCCATCTAGCTCACCCTTTGAACTAGGTGCCACACTCAACATCAGAGAGGGCGAAGCCTATCGATTAGTTATACAAAGGTGTACACTTGTTTCCTTATGATTCTGCTAGAAACATTCCAAGTGATAAAGAAAAAGATAAATTACCCTTTATTTCTTTGTCAATCTCCTGCCTCCTACCTCTCTAAATATTGCCTGCTACACAGTGTCCTTGATGAATTACTAGATAAACTATGTGGCATCTGGTTCCCCTTACGGCCGCGCAGCACTGATATGAGTGACTGGAAGGTGGGAGAAGATGCAGTTGATACTGCATATGGAGGCAATGGTAGTTTACTAGAAGAACTTTCACATTCTATGTGGGAGACCCAGGTTTGATTCTCAGGCAATGCACTTCACACTTAACATGAAACTATGACTATTGGCCCCTCAATGGAAGTTTATGTGCTATTAAGACACTAACATGGTCTTAGTAGAACTTCCAGATGAAGATAGAAACTGGCCTGGAGGTCTACTATTAATAGTCCGTCAAAGAAAAGCAATGGTCTAGTTCAAAACCAGTCATGAGGATGGTGCAGAACCAGGCAGTTTTTCACTTATATTTAAGAACAGAGTCACCTAAAGATTTTGTTTAAAGAACTCTGGTGGAACAGTGTGTTGCATATTTGGCTGCTGAGAGTTTTACTTATCAGCCAATCTAAGGGGGAAAGATGGAGAGGTCCTTTCCCGTAAAGAGCTGGAGCCTTGGAAGGCCAACGGAGAGACACTACGAGATGGAGAAACAACTCAACATCAGTGGCTTTGTGGTTGGAGATGTAAGAGGAAGCTGCACCTCCTGGTTAGGGTATAAGGCACAGTTGTCTAACAGGTGACCTCTGTAGTTGTAAGTCAGGATAAATGAATGGGACTTTAAACCATGAGAAACAGCTTCTCTAAAGCCCAGGATTGTTTTTGCAGCACAATATTCTTCTGCTATAAATAGTTTTTGCAATTGCTGCCCCTTCCTTGGTGGGCAGGAAAAGCCTACCTCCAAGGGCCTCCTTCCTTCTCAAGCTAGTCCTCTTAGATTTGGGCTAAGAGTGGTCCCTCAGGCCTGGGACCACGAAGCAGAGCACACTATTAACTTCCCACTAAAGGATACATGGGAGCTCTGGTGGACACATAAGGAGCAAAACTGCCAACCTGAAGACAAGCAGTTCGAATTCCACTGGAGGGTCAGCTCTGACTCGACAGTACACAACAACAACAGTTCCAGGTACTAGTAAATATGGTGGGAGCTCTGGTGGCCTAGTAGATAAGGAGTTGCATTGCCAACCCAGAAGCACTTGGTTTGAGTCCACAAGCCACTCTGTGAGATAAAGATGAGAATCACTTCTGTGTGATTTATAGCCTCTGAAAACCTGCTAGAAGGTCAGCTATGAGTTGGTTTTTACATAATAATAAGTGGCACATAATAATAATAATAATAATACGGTAGACAGAGTGTAATACATTCCTGGAACTCTCTAAAGAAACCAGGAGGAAGGTTCACTGAGGTGGCTGAGTGTTGTCAGTAGACTCAGGCTGCTGAGGGTCCCACAAAACATCCACTAGTACGAAGTCAGTTCCAACTCATACTGACCTATAGTACAGAGTAGATAAGGTTTCCAAGGCTGTAAATCTTTACGGGAACTGAACTTTTTGTCTTTATCCCACAGAGTGCGTGTGGATTTGAACCACTGACTGGCCTTTAGGTTAGTAGACCAATGCTTAGCCTACTGTGTTCCCTCCCAGCTCATTTATAATCAAATCTCTGCTGGCTACACACTGCAAAAATCCAGGGAGTGCCATCTACATAACTAGGCTGTAAATCATATTATGCCATATGTTTACAGTTATAAAATAACTTTTATCCTCTGAATATTTTCACACAGTCTAGTCCCAAACAATACTGGACCTTTAACGCATGGATGTCTATAATATCTGTTCAACCTTGGACTATATGCCGAGAAACAAAGATGAGGGCACAATCCTTGTCAGTGCACGCTCGTAGGGATCATGGGTGGTACAAATGGTTAAGATGGGAATTGGTGTCCACCTACACCAGATAGCCAGTCTAGTGACTGAATTTTGCTGAACCAGCCATTGAAAATCTATGGAGTACTGACCTACTCTGATGTGTATCATGTACCCTTACATCAGGATTGACTCAGTGGTAACTGGAACTGGTAATGAGCTTATAATCAAGTAGAGGCCTCAACAAAAGAAGGGATATGAGATGGTTAAATGTTGATGCTTAAATAGTTTTTTGCTGGATTTTGTAATTTAGTGATCTGTCTGTCTACTTGGTCAGGCTTCTGCAGCTGCACGTGGTCAGAGGAAAGTGAAAATCTTCTCACTGGTGGTCAACATCTGGTTGTATGTAGTCAGGAGTGAGTTGACAGTTCACATTCAAGAAATAAGGATTAATTGGTTGGTTGGCTGACTGATGCAGCAGAACTAGACCAGGAAGTATTTGCTGTTCCATTTCTTTCCAGTAGGAACTGTGCTGTCTTGGGGGTATGTGGTAGAAAACAGAAAAGAAAAGGGACAATACCTCCCTCTGGGGAACTTGTTTGTAATCTTTCAAATAAGTAGTTCCTAGAAATGCAGGCAGTAACTCCTCCTCGTGTAGCATTTAAGGACAAATCTTCAAGTGATAAAGACATTCTCAGAACACTGCCTTCCACAGTCCAATGTTCCAGTTTCAGGAATTCTTCTGGTCAATGTCTGGATATATGTTGGGGTAGAGAGCATGAAGAGAGGAACAAAAAACAAAACAAAACAAAACACACACACACCACCACCACCACCAAAAACAACAAAAAACAAAACCAATACCAAAACCTCAAACTGAACCCATAGTCACTGAGCTGTTTCCAACTCCTGCCTTATAGGACAGAGTGGAGTTATCCGTTAAGATTCTGTGGATAATTCTATGATTCTACTGAACCAATACCTTTGGTACCAGCAGTTGGGATATCAGGAGATGTACAGCATTGGAAAAAAATCTGCTGTCAGGGATCTTTCCAAACTCCTGAAGGGCAATGATGTCAATTTAAAGACGGAGGTGCCCGTGCCTCATGTCGCAGCCTTTCCAATCACCTGCGATGCATCTGAAAGCTGGACAATGAATAAGGGTGACAAAAGAAGAAATGATGCCCTTGAGTTGTGCTGTTGGAGAAGAGTGCTGAATATCCTATTGACTGTCAAAAGAACAGTTATGTGTCAGAGAAAATGCAATGAGTGTTTCTTGGAGGCAAGAATGGCAGATTTTGGATGTGTTGTTAGGAGAGACTATTTCTTGAAAAGGGATATTGTGCTTAGAAAGGTAGAGGGTCACAGAAAAAGAGGAAGACCCTTAACTAAATGGATGGGTATAGTGTCTGTGGCAATGGGCTCAAATGTGTGTGGGATGATAAGGATGGAGGACAGGACGGGGTTCAGATCTGTTGTTCACAGGGTTGCTATGAGTCATACTCTACTCCTCAGCACCTAACAATAACAATCTTAGTGAAGCAGATTGCTTCATCTTCCCCTTTCAGAGCATCTGATGGGTTTGAACTCTCCATCTTCACACCAGGGCTTCTTGAAAGAAAACAGAAATTGTCAGTTTGAAAGTCACCTCTTTGAGACTCTTCTGGGTTTTCCCCACTGTTGACGTGAAGGTTTAAACCTCCTCAGCTGGCTATACGTCTCACCATTGAGCCCTGTCAATGCTGACCAGGACAGTTAGGACTTAGGTGCCTAAACTCAAACCTTCCAAACAAGCAACATTTTCCAAACTGATGTGTGGTTTCCTCTGGGTGTCCAGACCTTCTTCAATCTGTTTAGTAATAACCACTGGATCAAAAAGTGGAACACAGTGACCCAGCGAATTTGTTCATCAACATCAGTGTCAGGGGTCCCTGAACAAAATGTGTGAGAATAGGATTAGAAGCAGACCTTCATAGGAAGGCAGGAGTCATTACATTTCTTTTAAAGTGAGCCATTCTCATTTAGGTCAGAATGACATGACAACTAGATTTAATAAGTACTTTCTGCATTCCAGGCACATGCAAAGTACTCAACACATATAATTGCAATTGTCTTATGAGATAGGAATACTTTATTTTTTAATTACTGTAAGTACTATGCATGTTTATGGAGCTCTGGTGGCCCAGTGGTAAGAATCTGCACTGTGGTCCTGAAGGTACATGGCTCAAATCCACCAGAAGATAGGTGGGCAATCTCCTATGCAAACAACTGTCTCTGAAAACCTGCTGGGAGGTCAACTATAGATCGGTTCCAACTCAATAGTATGAAACAACAATGCATGTTTATCGGGAGCTCTGGTGGCCTTGTGACAGGAAGCTATGCTGCAATGCCAAAGACACACGGTTCAAGTCCACCAACTGCTCCATGGGAGAAGGATGGGCAATCTCCTATGTAATTAACTGCCTCTGAAAATCCACCAAAGGCTCAGTTATGGATTGGTTCTGACTCAATGGTACACAACAACAACAAGATACATGTTTATACACATGTAAAAATTGCCTTTTCAACATTCTTCGTGTGTATGGTTCAGTGACATTCATTGTATTATGCAATCATTACCGATTTTCAAATTTTAAGGTAGATATTTTCTTTATCTCAATTTTATATATAGATGACCAAGCCTGGAAGAGGTTAGTCACTTGCCATTCATTACCTCAATGCCATGCTAGCAGTGACAGGAATTACCAGGTGAGCCTGAAGAACTGACAGCATCTGCAGAAGTCAGGAGAGATGGGTGCTGCCCTTGCTGGTATCCCTTTGAGGCATGTCTCTGTGTTCCGTTAAATCTATGTTTCCTTTTTAATCTCTAGAGATTCTGTCAGCTTCCAGCAATCATTTCCCATGCTTGTACTTTTTTTTGTGTGGCACAGTTACTTGCTGCTAACTAAAATGTTGGTGGTTCCAGTCTACCCACTGGTACCACAGAAGAAGGGCCTGGTGATCTACTTCTGAAACATCAGCATTCTAAAACCCTGTAGAGTGCAGTCCTTTGACACACACACAGGGTCATCATAACTCAGGATCCACTAAACAATGACTGGTTTTTCCCTTGATGCCCCTGTGAGCTCAGCTGACTTCACAACACCAATCTTGCCTTTGGAGAAGCCATCCTAACAACTTCTAGGGACAATTCTAGGGATTCTTTCTCCGTTCTGCCTGGTAGAAGGGTCTCGTAGTCTTGTAGAGAGAGGAGGCAGCAGAGCCCTGTCATACCAGGCTCCATCTTCTCAGAACTCAGCCTTGCTCAATCTTAACTCCTTCTCTGGCAAAGAGCTGTCTCCTGACAATTTGTTTGAGCCATGAAATCTTTCTTCCCCGTATCATTCCCTTTAAAGAGCTCATAAAAACAAAAATTCCCAACCTCACACCTCAGGAATGTAATCACCTTCTCAAGTGGTAAACTCTTTGTCTCGGTTTTGACTTAGACTCAGATCCTCCGGTGCTTAATTTGTGCTAGAATAGCGCTGAGTGTGCTTCTGGCCATGAAGACGTGATAAATAATCATCACTTAAAAGGATAAACAAGAATTCCATTTCCCTTTAAATTCTCTGGGCCACATTTTAGAGGTAGCGTTTCAAAACATCTGGAGGAATACGGCTGGTTCAACTTCCAAAAAATCTCCACAGGGTTTTTTGCGGGTTACCACAGAGAACGGGCCACATTCTTTTATCAGTAGAAAATGGATCTGAGATTTACATAACTCTTAATATACTGCACTTTTAATGTAGCCAGGAGCCATGTGTGCATATTTTTCAAAAGGAATTCACTGGAGAATCATCTCAGGATATTGACAGAGTTGGATATGGAAAGTAATTTGGTTTATCCGGGGCCAATAGAGCAAACCAACTCCTATAAAATAGCTACCTTATACCAGAGTGTGCATCTGGGGTTATTTAGCTAGTGTTGGTGTGTGTGTTACCACACTTGGCCTCAGGAGCTGGAAATTCTAAAAAATTCAGACATGACCGAAGCTTCTAACTTAGTCATAATTATTAATTATATTTTGTTTTATTGAAGCAGGAATGGCTGGTTACCGCATATGTGGCATTGGTCTGAATTACTACTGAATTACTGTAGAAGCTCTGCTCACTCCCATTAGATAGAATGGGCCTGGGCATGGCAGGGGAGATGTGAGTCCCACTGAAGGAGAGTTGCCTTCTTGGGGAACGAGGGATGAGTGGAGGTTTCAACCAGGATTTCTACACCCTTCTTTTACAAGCATTGGTACTACAGATATAGATTAAGCCACAAGAAAACAGGAGGGAAAGGGAGAGAAGGCCCAGGACTTGCCCTTTGGAGTTGAAATCCAACATTAAGAAATCCAGATCTGGAAAACTGAAGAGGGATGAAGCAAGCATGGGGTGGGTGAGCTGATGATCTGGAGATAGAAGACATTGGAAAAGGCACAGCTTTATAGACTTCTAGGCCCAGAGGGTCAGAAGGTCTTAGACTAAGAAGTAACACTGACATCAAAGAGTTTATCCAACACATAGGAAGGCTATCCCATTAGCCGCTTAGGTATTTCATTGCCCAAAGCCTCAGAACACTTTCTGACCTCAGTGACAGGAAGCCTGTAGCTATGATGAGTGGACTCTACTCAGGAATTGACAGCATCCTTATCAACTAAAAGGAGTTCCACAGTAAGCAATGTGCCAGATTGCTAAACAAAAGGTCAGTGGTTCAATCCACCACCTACTCTCTGCTTACCTCTTGTATTGTTAAAATTGACCTAATGGGTGTGGGTCTTTTTTTGTTGTTGTTGCTGACTAAAGGGATTCTTAGTGGCATAGTGCATAGGTTGCTAAAGTGTTGGACTGATAAGCAAAAAGTCAATGGTTTGAATCCTCTGTAGGAGAAAAAAGGGTGGTCTACTCTCATAAAGATATGTAGACTCGAAACTTGATGGAGCCAGAATCAATTTAATGGTAGTAGGTTTGGTTTGGGGTTTCATTGAGTGAGAGTTCTATGGGTAATGTTTCTCTTCAAAGATGAGTTGGATAGTATTTTATCAGACAGTATTTCACAAGTCAGATAAAGTGGCACCATTACCTCTCAGTGGCTGACCTGGTCTCTGAAAATCTTGATGATGGCAGAAGAACAAGAGCACAATTGTAATCAGAAGCTAGAATAAAATAGTTGGCTTTTTGTTCATAGGGTCGCTATGAGTCGTGCTCAACCTGAAGCTAACAACAACAACAATCTAATAACCTACCATTGCAAATGTAAAGGTGGACTCACTCATAACTTTAATTGCCTTTGTTCATTTACTTTACAAATGTTAACACTTCAAACACCAATTCAAATCTGTTATGAATCCACACTACATTACATTATATAGTAAATACTGAACATTCAGAGACCAACTAGTAAAAAAAAAAGCCAACTAGTGATTTATTTATGGAATAAATACCTGTTGCCTGCTCACAATATATAATACAGGAAATCCAGAGATAAGTGATCTGCTGCTCAGATGGGTAAGTGGGTAAGATTGATAAGAGCTGTCTCCAAAAGGTGTAAGGTCTGCCACTTAAGCAGATATATGTCCACTCACCTCTATTGCGACTTTGTTCACAACAGCAAAGAGTTGGAAACAACCTAAGTGCCCATCAACAAACGAATGGATAGAGAAGCTGTGGTATATTCACACAATGGAATACTACACTGCATTGAAAAACAAGGAACTCATGAACTATGATTAAAAATGGGTGACCCTGGAGGACATTATGCTGAGTGAAATATCTCAGACACAAAAGGACAAATAGTGCTTAGTGCCACTGTTGTAAAACGGGCCTGACATGGGGGTTGGAGGGAGACTGAGAAAGATGAGAAAATTATGTATACTGTATTGAAACAGATAAGAGAGAGAAGTGTTTAAAAGGGATATATGATTAGGTACTATTGTCATGACAGGAGTCCAGAACAAAGGCTGCACAGCGGAGTGGACTAGGGAGAAGGGATTGTATAACAATGAAAGAATTTTTCTTTTATTTTTCAAAGAGAAGAACAAATTGGGGCGGGGGAGGGGGTGGTGGATGGAGAAAAGTGCAACAGTGAATAAATGGGAATACAAAATATCTGTAAATTTTCATTAAAATTGATGATAATATAAGACTAAAACAAAAGAAAATACACAGAACTCCAGGAAAAACATAAATTAAAAAAAGGTATAAGGTCATAAGAGCTGTAAAAAATAGATATGTTTTGAAAATTTAAAATATTCCTGGTTGGTGAGATATTTTCTACTGCATGAGAGAAGTTGACTATAAAACCCAGGCACAAGAAACAGAATGTGTGAAAGGCAGGATCTCAATAGAGGACACTTGGCTAGAATTCACCACGTATCAGCCAATGCTGGGCAAAAAGGGAAGGGAGAATGATAAGCTTATCACAGAGACTTGAGAGCTTTCCCAATAATGTCAAATGCCATCAGCTAGGACTCCCAGAGACTCTATGAACAACAGACTCTTTGAAGCTTGCCCTCTCTTGTGCCACCCTCATCATCTTGATACGCTGGAGTCCATCGTTACAATCACTATGTCCATCTCTTGTTAAGGATCTTCCTTTCTTTCTCTGACCCCTCTACCTTTCCCAAGACTGACTGGCCTCCCTGATGATAGGCCCAAAGTATCTGTATAATTTATTCTAAGGAAACAAAGACTGTTGGGAGTATTTTGCAGAGAACTCTAACTATAATAGGACTTGTCAAGAGAAAACTCATTCATTAGATTTGCTCAAGAAAGTCTGGAGTAGTGTAGTCAAAATGAACCATTGAGTTTTTTCCAGCTCATAGTGGCTCCATGTACAACAAAAACGAGACACTGACCAGCTTTGTGCTGTCCTCACAGCCATTTTTATGTTGAGCCAGTTGATGCCACAACGCATCTCCTTTAGGGTCCTTCTCTTTTTCTTACCATTTTCCTTACCGTTTGCTTTATCATGATCCCTCTCTAGGGACTGGTCCTTCTTGACAACATGTCCAAAGCACGTAAGATACAGTGTCGCCATCTTCCTTTCCTGCTAAGGAACATTCTGATTGAACTTCCAAGACAAATTTGTTCTTTTTTTTTTTCTGACAGTCTGTATTTTTCATCTGTATTTTTCCGTAAAATGCTTGTTTGTCAGATACTTTTCTAAATCTGAGCATTCAGATTAAGACAGACTAGGAAGAAAGATGGGCCATCAACTTCTGAAAAATCAGGCCTTCAAGAACCCTATGTACAATAGAACACACTTAGACTAGCAGATAGGACAATGGAGGTGGTGCTTTCAACTATGAAAATACAGAGGAAGAGGAACAGTTGTAAGCAGACATTAGTAGTCGGAACATGGAATGTGAGAACCATGAATGTAGGAAAATTAAATATGGTTAAAGAAGAAATGGAATGCATAAATATTGACATATTAGGTATTACTGAGATGAGATGGACTGGCATGGGACGTTTTGAGTCAGACTATCATATGATCTACTATGCTGGAGCTGAAAAGGTGAGGGGGAAATGGGGTTGCTTTCATTCAGGAAGAGTGTAAACGGTCATTACAAAGACAGAAGAGGAAGAAAAGACCAAAATGGATGTCAGAAGAAACTCTGAAGATTGCA
>NW_006399780.1:6164637-6172497 GCF_000299155.1 Elephantulus edwardii | reverse complement strand
AAAAATAAGAAATATAATATTGTGAGTGACAGGATAATATCCATACACATACAAGGAAGTCCAGTGAATAGCACTATCATTCAAATATATGCACCAACAACCAGAGCAAAAGAAGAGGAAAAAGATTGATTTCTACCAGCTTTTGCAGTCAGAGATTGATCAAACATGCAATCAAGATCCATTAATAATAATGGGTGACTGGAATGCAAAAGTTGGGGACAGAGAAAAAGCATCAGTAGTTGGAAAACATTGACTTGGTGACAGAAATGAAGCTGGAAAGAGAATGATAGAATTTTGTGCAATGATTTATTAATTGCAAATATGTTTTATAAGAATGAAACGCAGGTTATACACACGGATTTCACCTGATCGTATGCATAAGCATCAAACTGATTACATCTGTGGAAAGAACTGCTGGAGAAGCTCAATATCAGCTGTGAAAACTAGGCCAGGTGCCGATTGTGGAACAGATCACCAACTACTCATATGCAAGTTCAAGCTGAAGCTAAGGAAAATGAAATAAAGTTCATAGGAACCAAGATATGACCTTGAATCTAACCCACCTGAATTTCAGAAACATCTCATGAACAGGTTTGAGGCCTTGAAAACTAATAAGTGAAGACCAGATGAGCTTTGGGAGGATTTAAAAAATATCATCCAGGAAGAGTGCAAAAGGTCATTACAAAGACAGAGGAGGAAGAAAAGACCAAAATGGATGTCAGAAGAGACACTGAATATTGCACTATAATGCTAAGAAGCCAAAGCAGAGGAAAGAAATCAAGATACTAAGGAGCTGAAAAGAAGATTTCAAAATGCAGCACTGGAAGACAAAGTAAAGTATTATAATGAAATAGGAAAAGAACTGGAGTCAGACAATCAAAAGGGCCTAACTTGCCCATCATTTTTCTTAAGCTCAAGGAACTGAAGAAGAAATTCAAGCCTCAAGTTGCAATATTTAAAGATGCTTTGGGCAGAACATTAAATGATCCAGGAAGTATTAAAAGAAGTTGGAAAGAATATACAGAGTCATTGTAACAAAAGGAATTGGCAGACACAGAAGAATTTCATGAAACAACATATGAGCAAGAACCTGTGGTGATGAAGTAGGAAGTTCAAGATGCTTTGAGAGAATTGACAAAAAATAAGGTCCCAGGAATTGATGGTATACCAACTGACATATTTCAGCTAATAGAAGCTGCCCTGCATGTGCTCACCAAGTTGTGCCAAATCTGGAGGACAATCACCTGGCCCACTGATTGAAGAGACCTATATTTGTTACCATTCCAAAGAAAGGTGATCCAACAGAGTGTGGAAATTATTGAAAAATAGGATTAATGTCACATGCAAGCAAGATTATCCTGAATATTATCCAAAAATGACTGGAACAGCACATCGACAGAGAACTACCAGAAGTGCAGGCTGGGTTTAGAAGGGGTCGTGGTACTAGGGATATTGTAGCTAATGTTTGATGGATCTTAGTTGAAAGCAGGGAGTACCAGAGGAATGTCTATCTGTGTTTCATTGATTATGCAAAGGTGTTTGTGTGGATTACAACAAACTGTGACTGACTCTGAGAAGAATGGGAATCCCAGAACACTTGATTATGCTAATGCAAAACCTATACTTGGACCAAGAGGCAGTCTTCAGAACAGAGCAAGGAAACATTGGATGGTTCAAAACTGGGAAAGGTGTATACCAGGGATGTGTCCTATATCCATACCTTTTCAGTACATATGCAGAACAGATTATCCGGGAGGTTGGGCTCTATGAGGAGAAATGTGGCATCAGAATTGGATGGAGACTCATCAACAATCTGGGTTATGCAGATTGTACAGCCCTGCTTGCTGAAACTGAGAAGGATCTGAAGCACTTGCTACAGAAAGTCAGAGACTATATCCTTCAATAGGGATAGAGGCTCAATATCAAGAAAACAAAGGTTCTTACCAGTGGACCGATTGGCAGCATAAGGATGGATGGTGAAGAGATTGAGATTGTTAACAGCTTTAGTTTGCTTGGCTCCACAAACAACACTCTTGGTACCTGCAGCCAGAAAATTAAAAGATTAATTTCATTGGGGAAGTCTGCTGTCAAAGACCCTCCAAAGAGCTAGACAATGACTAGGCATGATAGAAGGAGAATTGATGCCTTTGAGCTGTGATGTTGGAGAAGAGTGTTACATATATCATGGACTGTTAGGAGAACAAACAAGTTCATCCTTGAGAGGGTGAAACCAGGCTGCTATGTGGAGTCAAGGATTCTGAAGCTTCATCTGACATACCTTGGACATGTTGCAAGGGGGGACCAGTCCTTGGAGAGGGACTTCATGCTTTGGGAGGGTGGAGGGACAGCATAGGAGAGGAAGACACTCTATGAGGTGGATTGATTCAGTGACTGGCTAATGGGGATAGCTGTGTCAGAGACAGTGATACTGACATAGGATAGAGCAGGGTTTAGGGCTGTTGTACATAGAATCGCTATGAGTGGCAGGTAACTGGACGACACTTAATAACAACAATGGCATATTCAATATTATTCCTCAACACCACTTTCCCATGCATATGAGTGACTTAAAAATACCATGTCAGACACACATTAGTTTTCGAGGTGACATCTTTGCTTTTTAACACTTTAAATAAAGTCTTTTGCGGCAATATTTTGCAAAAGGATCTGTGATAAGACATTTGTAGTCAGAAGGCTACTAATTGTCAAAGTGGATGAGATTATACTGGAGGCAATGTTGAGAAAGATGGGACAAGGGACAGGACAGAAGCCAGAAGACATTTGTAAGCAGGGTGTGGGAAGAAAAAGGATGAGAGGACGCAGCCCTCAGAGAGATAGGAGAGACAGGAGTTAGGAGAAGAGTATCCACAAATCTACTGATGAAATGTTTCAAAGTGAAGAGAGCGATCAGTTATTTAGCAGAAAATAGTTACAGAAAGGCAAGTAGTATCAGGCTGAGAAAATACCCTTAGAGTTAAGCAAGAGAGCCAAGAGTTTTAACACCATGGTGTTAAGGAAGCCAGTTTGTGAGGCAGATTGTGGAGATGTCCCTGACAAACTTTCCATCTGAAAGAAGATGGGTATGAGGATAGAAATTTTTGCTAAAATCCTGGATCACTCCCATTTGTGGTTGGGTAATCAACAAACACATCACAGATTATATCTCTTTTGGAACAAAGGAAAAGAAAATTCCAGATGTGTTTTTTTTAAAATGATTCTGTTGCAGGCTTCATCTTGATAGCCTATTTCCCCTATGGCAAGGTCATCTCTCTCAACATTGTAGAACAGGAGAGAATTGGAAATTGTTATATTAAGCTGTGTCCTCTATTTCTGCATCAGAAAAATTAACTTTCAATATTATAGAATGACTATTTAAATACGTCCTATTTCTCTTTTTTACATTTCTTGGAACCACAATCTACTGTATGTTTCCTTTGGTCCCCAGATCTCGTTGACTCAGATCTGGTTCAACAGTGCCTGCCATACCAATACAGTTGTTGTTAAGTGCCGTTGAGTTATACCAACACCACTGGTGAAGTATTTAGCCAATACTCAACAGATCACCCACCTTGAAGCCCTGACATTCAGCCATTTACTCAAGATTATATAGAACCTGAGAATTATGAATGTCAGTGTGCTGTTTGACAAATGGCAGGTTTTAACCACAGAGCTACTTAGAGTACAGAGTGGGTGAATAATGACTACAGAATGGAACCACAGTCACAAAGCATCCAGTGTTCAGTGGGGAGATTAAGAGAATTAATCCTGAAAGTCCTTTCACTAAAAGAAGAAATGGACAGTATGAGGCCATGAAAGAATTCATTTGTTTCCAGAAAGATTAAAAATTTACTTTTAGAGAACCTGGTTAGTGATCATCAGAGTAGGTTAGATAACATGTTCTGGACTTGCCTGGATTATGAGTATTAGGGAATACAGACCAAAGCCAAGTTCTTGGAATCAAATCCAATTCATTGCAACCCTAAAAGGCAGAGTGAAAAAGCCATAGTTCTTTCACAGCTGCAGATACTTATAGCTGTACATAATTTCCCCTCAGAGCGGCAGCTGGTTTTGAACCACTGACTTTTTGATTAATGAATGACCACTTAATCATTGTGCTACCAGAGATGCTACCTGAAATCTGCATACTCAGTTTGACAAGAAGTTTAATATCTAACTTCCTCTTAAGATTCTTTGTTTTTTAAAAGAAACCTAAACATTATGCCTAAAATCTACAGAGGCCATCTCCAAATCTCTTACTGGAGTCCATTGACATTGACATACAATCTGGTATTTTGCTGAAAGTTACTTGCTAAAAGCTTATTGAGTATAGGGATTGTTGTATGTTCTATTTATGATATAGTTCACAGTCCCAAAACAGTGTTGGCCTATAGCAGATGTTCAATAAATGTCTGTTGAATGAATTACAAACAGTGACCTTTGAGTGGCGTGCACCCAACCAAGCCACTTGTGAGGAGACTCTCTAGTCAGGGGTGGCTGACAGTGGTACTAATTTCTCTTAAAGCCTTAACTAGGAAGGAATGAAGGACAATCTGACAGCCATTTTTGAAAGTTTGTTGACCTCAGAGGCAATGTTTGATATGTCATTTTTCCTAAGGGAAACATGGCAATTCCTTTCCCCAGCACAAGTGTAACATTAGATGAAGTCAAAATGTTGGATCTTACAGGAATTAGTTTGTACTATGAATAGTGTTGGCGGGAACAATTCCCCCTTGTGGAGTTAGTAGAAGTCGGACTCTGCTGTCCCCATTTTTTTTAATCCCATATTAAAGTAAATTCTATTGTGTGCGCCATTGAGTAGATTCCGGTACAGAGAAATCCTATATAATGAAGTTCAATCTACTTATAAGGTTTTCTAGGCTGCAAATTTTTGCAGAAGCAGATCTCTAAGTCCTTTTATGCATAGAAAAGAGCCCACCACAGAGTAGCTGGTGGGCTCAAACCACTAACCATTTGGTTTGCAGCTGAGTTCTTAAGTGTGCCATGACCAAGGATCTAGTTTAAACTAATTAAAAGTCTAAATTAATTCAAAGAGGGGGAAAAATCTATTATTTATGTTAAATACAAAAGTGAGATCTTTAAAACTATGAAGAACTATAGGGGGTGGAATACAAAGAAAAAACTTAGCCGGCTTGCTTTCCAATCCAGAAAGTACATCAGGTGAAAAGAATTCTGGCTTTGGACTCAGACAGATTGGGTTTAATCCCTAGCTCCTGAAAAATGTTTTTCAACTTTGAAATTTGTTCCACCAAAATTATGAGTCAAGTATAAAAATAGATTAAAGACATTTTTTTTTCAGGACTATAAGGCCTCAAATTATGGAGAAAGATAGATGGACTGTCTTTTCCTATGAATTTTGCAATCTCTGAAAAACTGATGGAGGGTCAGGGAGGAGTTGGCTCTGACTCAAAGCCACACAACAATGTGTCCTTTTCTAGAAAGTTACTGGAAGATGTGGTCCAACAAAATAAAGGAGAAAAAAAGAAGAGAAAAATCTGGAGGTCCATAAAATAGTAGTTCCAACTTAGAAAAACCATAAAGAAAAGTCCATGGCTGTGTATCAGGTCTGATTGGAACAATCAAAACAATGAAAGACACTATGAAGGGAATATCCTGAGGGGAGAAGTTAGTTTTGTTTTTGTTGTTTGTTGGTATCATCAAGTCAATTACAACTCCTAGTGACCCTATGAACCACAGATCAAAACTCTGTCCTGTCCTACACTGCTCCCATGTTCTCTGCCATGCTCAAGCCCTTGTTATAGTCATGGTGCTGATTCACCTCACTGTTAAGTTTTCTTCTGTTTAGCTGACACTATACCTTCCCCAACATTATGTCCTTTCCCAAGAGCTGGCCCCTCCAGGTAACATGGCTCAAGTATGCCAGATGAAGTTTCACCATCCTTGCCTCTATGGAGCACCCAGGCTGCTCTTCAAGACAGATTTGATCATTCTTTTGGTAGTCAATGGTATCAGTAGACTATCATAACAGAACAATTGAGGGCATCAGTGGTTGAATCTATATTAAGATAACTTGGGAATTCAATGCAAAAATTATAAGAGTTCAAAGCTATCAGACTGGGTAGAGACAATTATTTTTACCTCCTCCATATAGAGGGCAAAGTAATCAGAGTTCTTTGTTTGGTTCAGTAATATACAATATTTAAGTAGTCACCAAACAATGTAAACACTGCTTATAGACTCAACTAAAAATAATGATGTCATTAAAATATTAGAGGAAATGGAGTTAAATCATTATCAAAACAAGAAATAAACCCATGAAATCTAAAACTGAAAAACTAAAAATAAAAGCAGATGATGTCATGATATAAAAGCACGACTTATAAGATCATATGAAACAAATAAAGTTGAAAGTTCTTATACTTTGAGAATGAAGGGGGATGGAAGAGAAATAGTTAAAAACATGGTTAAAAGAGGGGTGTATAACTTTCACTTTCCACTGTAAAACTTTCAGTCTTGTTTTATGGTTGTTGTTAGTTATATGCTGTTTAGTTTCCTGTGACTCATAGCGATCCCATATATAACAACTCTAAAAGCTGCTCTGTCCTGTGCCAATCTCACTGTCTCTGACACACCTACCCACATTACCACAGTCACTAAATCAATCCATCTCATCAAAAGTCTTCCTCTCTTGCATTGTTCCTCCACCCTCCCAAGGATGACGTCCCTCTCCAAGAGACTTGTCCCTCCTTGCAACATGTCCAAAGTATGAAGATGAAGCTTCAAAATCCTTGCCTCCAAGAAGCAGCCTGGTCTCACCCTCTCTAGGACAAACTTGTTTGTTCTCCTAGCAAGCAGTCCATGACACACTCAACACTCTTTTCCAGCACCACAGCTCAAAGCATCAACTCTCCATCTATCATCCCTAGCCATTGTCCAGATCTCCAATACATAGCAAGTAATTGCAAAGGTCATGGCCTGTATCAGGTGCACCTTAGTCTCCAGACCAACATCATTGCTCTTCAGTACTTTGGAGAGATCTCTGATAGCAGACTTTCCCAATGCAATTTGTCTTTTAATTTCCTGGCTGCAGGTACCAAGAGTGTTGACTGTGGAGCCAAACAAACTAAAGCTGTTAACAATTCAGTCTTTTCACCATCAATACTGATGCTGCCAACTGGCCCGGAGGTAAGAATCTTTGTTTTCTTGATGTTGAGCTTCAATCCATATTGAAGGCTGCAGTCCCTGACTTTCTGCCACAAACTCTTCAGGTCCTCCTCAGTCTCAGCAAGCAGGTTTGTGTCATCTGCATAACACAGATTGCTGATGAATCTACCACAAATCTTGACATATTAGGTATTGGCAAAATGAGATGATTGCCATGGGACATTTTGAGACAGATGATCTACTATGCTGGAGATGAAAAGGTGAGGAAAAATGGATTTGCTTTCAAGTTAAAAAAGTCATTGCTAGATCTGTCTTGAAATACAACGTTGTGAGTGACAGATAATATCCATATGCATATAAGTAAGTCCAGTGTGTACCACCATATTCAAATATATGCACCAACAACCAGAGCCAAAGAGGGCAAATAGAAGATTTCTACCAACTTTTGTAGTCAGAGATAGATAATACATGCAATCAAGATGCATTAATAATCCTTGAAGATGTATCATGGAAGTGTTGCATCCTAGAAGATACAAATTCAACTAACAAGTTAAAAGTACATGAGTCAAAAATTAAAAAGCAATAATATTCCGAGTAGAGGTTCGTTCTAATAGTGGCACAAGTCAAGTTACAGAGGGAAGGTGGTTCTTACAATAAAAGGCCTATAGACTAGCACTTTGTCTATTATAGTGTAGAGGTTATGAACCACAAGATGTA
>NW_006399780.1:6141334-6162969 GCF_000299155.1 Elephantulus edwardii | reverse complement strand
GTATCATGATTATATATGATCTTTGGTATATAATATTTAATGAAATGTAAAACTTTCAACAAAATGTAAGAAAATGAAATAGTTAAAAACTGAGAATATAAAATATAACTGCCAACCCACCCATTGTGCCACTCAGTCTCTTAATTTCTTAGAGACTGACTGTATTCAAGTATAAATGGCACATATCATAAGCTCCTGCAAGTTTATTTTAAAGATTAAATGCAGTACTGACAGTGGCATCTGGCTTGCAGTTGACATTACTAAGTAGTAGCTTTGACAGCTATAATTATATGAAATGTGAACACTCTGGTCATCTCATATTCACAAACTAAATCCAAAAACCAGTAAACGAGAGGAAATATTTGCAATAGACAGAACACAAAATATTGATAGCTATATTACACATTTCAGAAGTACTAAAGTACTTAATATGTGCAAAAATGTCTACCATAGGCCTTTGGGCCACAATTAATCATAGAGGGGAAAAAAAACCCGAACAATAAAACAACACACACTCAAATGTCCATTAAGTAAACGAGAAAAGGACATAATAATACAAATGCCACAAAACCATAAATACAGATAGAGCAAATAAGCGTGAAGAGAACATTATCAACAATATAAAAATGTAAATAAAACTGTGTGCTATTCAAATTTCACTCAAATATTTTAAGGTGTTAAAGCTAGTGCTAAAAAGGCCGAAGTGAAAAGTAGATAGAAGTCTATGACATTGAAAATTTGTATAACCTTTGGCAAAATATATTAAAATATTTTTTTAACGAATGGATTCTGATTCACTAAAGGCAAAGGGAAATAATTTAAAAGAAAAGTAATAAAACTATGTTTGCAAGTATGTTAAATAGAAAGCAATTAAAAAGTCCCAATAATAAAGTAATTAAGCAAATCAAGATGAATCTATTATGTGGCATGTTATCATTAACAAGTAGTAATATGTAAGTAGGGGAGCTCTGGTGGAGTTAACCCAAAGGCAGATGGTTTGAATCCACCAGCTGCTCCACTGGAGAAAGATGAGCAGTCTCTTGCTATGTGATTTACAGCCTCTGAAAACCCATTGGAGGATCAGTCATGAGTAAGTTCTGACTCAAAGGAACACAACAAAAACAACCCATACGTTAATATATGAAGATAAATTATATGTCTGAAATAATAAAAAATCTATTAGTATATGAGCAATAGGGAAAGAGTATATTTGCATGTGTTTAAAGTGTTAAGGAAATTAAAATTCAAAAGACTGAAATGTATTTAAAGTTAGTAACTTTTTGTGTCAAATATTTTAGAAATAAAGATTAAATTATCCTGTTTATTCAACCATAAAACGTTAAAATATACAATGCATACCATATAGTTAGCAATTCTATTTCTCAGGACAGGAAAATTATGACTCAGACAACAAATGAATTAGCCAGAATCAAGAAAATCCAAGTTGTAATTCAATCCTCATCCAATTTACCATGCACAGAAACATAAAATAATCTCGCCTGCCTTTCAAGTTTATGTCTCTGGTAGGGAGGGTCCTACTCCTTTTCATCTCTGCTCATGAAAGTCTTAACTACTCCTAACAATTGCTATGAAATGTCATCTTCTCCAGCCAAGAGCATCTGAAATTTCCTACTCTTTGATTCTTGAGACATAAAGCGTAGAGATCTCAGGATTAAGAAATGGTTCAGGTAGGAGGAATGCACATCATTGTAATTAGCGAGCTTCTAAAAATCTTGTGTACACACTTCTAACTTGACTACTCCTTTCTCCTCTTTGCCCATGGTGAGCCATGATTCTATGGGTAGTGACTATATCCCACAAATAGTCTGAGCAGGAAGCTGGAAACATACTACTCCAAACAGTTATAACTTCTCCCAGCCCTTCCCATGCTTTCACTACACCTAATCAGAAGGAACTGGCTGACACAGAAGAATTTCATGAAATGACATAAGAGCAAGAGCCTATGGTGATGAAGGAGGAAGTTCAAATTGCTCTGAAGGAATTGACAAAAAACAAGGCTCCAGGAGTTGATGGCATACCAATTGACATATTTCAACAAACAGACACTGGCCTGGATGTGCTAAGTTGTGCCAAGAAATCTGGAGGACAGCCGACTGACTGGAAAAGATCAATATTTTTTCCCATACCAAAGAAAGGTGACCCAACAGATTGTGGAAATTATTGAACAATATCATTAATATCACATGCAAGCAAGATTCTGCTGAAAATGATCCAAAAACGTTTGGAACAATATGTCAACAGAGAACTGCCAGATGTGCAGGCTGGATTTAGAAGAGGTCGTGGTACTAGGGATATTATAGCTAAGGTTAGATGGATCTTGGCAGAAAGCAAAGAATACCAGAAGAATGTCTATCTGTGATTCATCAACTATGCAAAGCTTTTGACTGAGTGAATCACAATAAGCTGTGGCTGACTCTGAGAAGATGGATCTTAGCAGAAAGCAAAGAATACCAGAAGAATGTCTATCTGTGTTTCATTGACTATGCAAAGGCTTTTGACTGTGTGGATCACAATAAGCTGTGGCTGACTCTGAGAAGAATGGGAATCCCAGAACATTTGATTGTGCTAATGAGAAACTTATACTCAGACCAAGAAGCAGTTGTCAGAACAGAGCAAGGAGACACTACATGGTTCAAAATCAAGAAGGGGGTTCGTCAGGGATGTATTCTGTCTCCATATCTTTTCAATCTGTATGCAGAAGAGTTCATCCAAGACGCTGGGCTGTACGAGGAGGAATGTGGCATCAGGATTGGTGGAAGGGTCATCAACAACCTGCGTTATGCAGATGACACAACCCTGCTTGCTGAAACTGAGGAGAACCTGAAGTGCTTGCTGCAGAAGGTCAAGGACTGCAGTCTTCAATATGGATTGAAGCTCAATATCAAGAAAACAAAGGTTCTCATCACTGGGCCAATTGGCAGCATCAGTATGGATGGTGAAGAGATTGAGATAGTTAACAGTTTTCGTTTACTTGGCTCCACAATCAACACTCTTGCTAACAGCAGCCAGGAAATCAAGAGGCAAATTGCATTGGGAGAGTCAGCTGTGAGGGACCTCTCAAGAGTACCAAAGAGCAACGATGTCAGGCTGGAGACTAAGGTGCACCTGATCTGGGATATAGTCTTCACAATTACGTGCTTTGCATCAGAGAGTTGGGCAGTGAATAGGGATGATAGAAAGAGAATTGATGCCTTTGAGTTGTGGTGCTGGAGAAGAGTGTTGAATATACCATGGACTGCTAGGAGAACAA
This sequence comes from Elephantulus edwardii, assembly GCF_000299155.1. Classification (NCBI taxonomy): domain Eukaryota; kingdom Metazoa; phylum Chordata; class Mammalia; order Macroscelidea; family Macroscelididae; genus Elephantulus; species Elephantulus edwardii. The sequence continues at coordinate 6,159,698 of NW_006399780.1, read as the reverse complement.
ACATGTTTGTTCTGGAGACGGTGAAGCCAGAATGCTCCTTGGAGTCAAGGATTCTGAAGCTTCATCTGACATACTTTGGGCATGTTGCAAGGAGGGACTGGTCCTTGGAGAGGGACTATGTTTGGCAGAGCGGAGGGACGGCTAAGAGAGGAAGATCTCGATGAGATGGATTGATTCTGTGACTGGAGTGGTGGGAATGAGTGTGTTTGGGATGGCTAGGTTGGCACAGGATGGAACAACGTTTAGAGCTCTTGTACACAGGCTTACTATGAGTCACAAGTGACTTGATGGCACATAACAACAACAGTAGGGATGCTGGGAAAGGTAGAGGACCAAAGAGAGAAAGCAAAAGAGGGCAAGACCCTCACTGAGAAAGGTTGACAAAATAACTACAACAGTGGGCTTGAATATGATGGAGATTATTATTATCATGGTGCAGAACAGAGCAAAGTTCCAATATGTTGTTCATAGTCTCACTATGGGAGTCATTGTCAACTTGACGGCACCTAAGAACAACTACAGTAGGGATGAACCTAGTACAGCTTCACGTGCCATCCTCACCATCTCTGACACACTCAAGGCCACTGCTGCAGTCAGTGTCAATCTACTTGGTTGAGGGTCTTCCTCTCCTTCTCTGTCCCTCCACCTTTCCAACCATGATATCCTTCTCCAAGGAGCAGCCTCTCCAGTAACACACCCAAAGCATGTGAGATGAAGTTTCACCACCCTTGCCTTTGGGTACTCTGGGCATCATTATATGTATGACAAAACTCTGGAACAAGAAGCACATTGTGGGGTGGGTTGGGGGGAGGGGGAAAGAAAAATATTCAATAATGAAAAAAAAATATAAAAGAAGAAAAAACACCCAAAGATCACTCTAGCTCCACCTTCTCTAAGACATATCTATTTGTTCTTTTGGCAGTTCATGAGATATTCAGTATTCTTCTCCACCATCACAGCTCAAAGCCATCAATTCTTCTGTCATCCTTAGTCGCTGTCATTGTCCAGCGCTCAGCACCATAGCAAGTCTGAAAGCATGGTCTGAATCAGGTGCCCCTTTGTCCTCAAACTAACAGCATTGCTCCTCAATAATTTGAAGAGGTCCCTAATTGAAGACTTTCCCAGTACAATATGTCTCCTGATCTCCTGACTACTGGTACTAAATGTATTGATTATGGATAAAAGTAAGGTGAAGTTATCCAATTTTAGTCTTTCCTCTATTATGATGTTGCCTATCAGTCCAGTGGTGAAATTTTTTCCCCCCTGAAGGGTGAGATGCCATACATATTGAAGGCTGCAGTCTTTGATCTTCAGCAGCAAATGCTTCAAGTCCTACTAACTTTCAGCAAGCAAGTTTGTATCATCTGCATAACACAGATTACTGATGAGTCTTGTTCCAATCCTGATGCCAGATCCTAAGTACAGCTACTACAATATCATAATTCATCTCATAAATATCTGTTGAATTATTGCACATCTGCCAAGCAAGAAAGTGAGCAGGCAGGAATCTTCAATTTCACCCCAAATGCTGTTTTCTATTATTTCAATTTCACAGGTCATTGGAACACAAACAACTGCTCTGAGTGATGGCGCACCAAGGTGGCCACTTGTAGCTGTGGCATTTCCTGACCTTAACCCTCAGTGTCTCAGAGTGTAGAGCGCTCCAAACAAGTTGGCTTCAGGGCCAAGCTCACAGAGCAGGAAAGGACCAACATTATTCAAAGAAGGATCTAACTGGGCTTCCTGGAGGAGACAGCAGCCTTGTAAAGTGGGAGATGGGGTGTAGTGCAGTTCACATTCCATTTTGGGAATGATGTCTATTTTCCAAAAAATATTTGAAAATTAAAAGAGTAAATGAGGAAATCTTTTATATCTACATTTAAAAATTTAAATTCAGTATAACTTTTGCTTAATTAAGCTACTTGGCCAGACCATTTTGCCCCTTTCAGAGCTCTTGATCATCTTGTCCATGTCATTTTGTAAGTAGGCAGCTGAGACTGTAAATCTGACTTAAAGCAAAGTGAACGAGATGGAAAAGGTTAATGGCGGGCTGCTCAATGGCCCTGACAAAAAGTCACAGCCGTGAGGAGTCAGGTTTCACAATGGACAAATACTGCTGTGTCTGTGGAAAAACAAAAATCTTCAAACCTGGAACATATGACTATTTACTTGAAGCTAATGGAGTGAGGGTGGAGAAATGGGAGACTAAAGGAGAGAGAGGGAGAAAAAAAGAGTGAGTGAGACTTATTGCGACACACTATACTTAAAGTGGATTTTCCTGGCATGAAAAAACAGTCATGCCTGGCTTTTGGCTAAAGGATTGCTTTAATCAAGTGGCTTGGATGCCGATGCTCACAAGTGTGGCTTGGGTTTTCGGCACGAGCCCATTCACTTTGGACTGCCCGTCCCAGAGACTGTGGGTGAGAACAGCTCACTGCGTTGATGGGAGACTGGCTGACTGGGTGGGTCGGTGGAAGGGAGCGCTTTCCTGGGCGCCAGGAGCTCCTACGAGAAGATGCGTGGATTTCCACCTTAGAACCTCCGTGGGATACTCATCGTTTTATTCCTCCAGCACTCAGGGGTGCTGTGTATATTGTGGGTTAAGAATCGATTTAGCACTTTTCCCCCCTAGGAGAACCCGTTTTACCTAGCTCCAAGCCCGAGTTTAAAAACAAGCTTTAAGACTTTCTCTGCTGAGTTTAAAAACAAGCTCTAAGACTTTCTCAGCTCTAAGCCTGAATTTGAAAACAAGGGAGAGTAAATGTATTAGGTGATAGGTAAAGATTAATTAGATGCATTTCTTTATTGTGTTTTTTTCTGATTTTTCAGCTGTGTTTTGAGGGAAAATTTACAAAGCAAATTGGTTTTCCATCCATATACATATTATTTTATAACATTAATTATAATATCCATTATATAATCCCACTTTTCCCACTTCCTCTAATTCTCATTTCCATTAGTCTTTTATCCTATCCCTTGATGTAATATGATTGACTCAAGTTGAGTTTATAAGAGGCTGTGACACCAGGGCTATCGTTGCTAATGTCAAGGATCTTTGCTGAAAGCAGAGAATACCAAAAGAATGTCTATTTGTGCTTTATTGACTATGCAAAGTCAATAAAACTTTGTAGATCATAACAAACTATGGCTAATATTAAGAAAAATTAGAATTCCAGAACACTTAACTATGCTTCTACAAAATCTATATCTAGGCCAAGAAACTGTTGTCTGAACAAAGCAATGGAACACTTCATGGTTTAAAATCGGGAAAGGTGTGCATCAGGGTTGTATCCTCTCTCCATACCTACTTGTCCACTGAGAAAATCATTAGAGAAACTGGACTTTATGATGAAGAGTGTGGCATCAGGATTGGAGGAAGGCTCATCAACAACCTGCATTTATGCAAATGACACAACCTTGCTTGCTAAAGAATCAAGCACTGTAGCTTTCAATATGGATTACATCTAAACATCAAGAAAAGAAAAATCCTCATCACTGGGCCAATAAATAACATCATAATATATAGACAAAGGATTGAAATTGTCGATAATTTCATCTTGCTTTGGTACTAGCAGTCAGAAGATTGAGATGTACAGCACTGGGAAGCTCAGGGACCTCTCCAAAGTCCTGAAGAGCAATGATATCAGGTTAAAGACTAAGGTGAATTGATTCAAGCTATAGTCATTCCATTCACTTGCTATGCATTTGAGTGTTGAACAATGACTAAGGACGACTATAGAAGAATTGCATTTAAGTTATGGTTTTGGAGAAGAGTGCTAAATATTCCATGGACTGACAGCAAACATATGTCTTGGAGAAAGTGCAACCAGAGTGTTTCTTAGAGGCAAAGATAGTGAAGCTTTGTCTCAAGTATTCTGGCCATGAAGTTAGGAGAGGCTATTCCTGGGAAAGGGAAAACATCATGCTTGGAAAGGTAAAACATCATGCTTGGAAAGATGGAGGATTATCTGAAGAGAAGACTGTCAACCAGATGGAATGATAGTGTCTGTGTCAATGACCTCAAATGTGTCAAAGATGGGGAAAGGTAGTCTAGTGGTAAGAAGCTGCGCTGCAATCCTGAAGGCTGGCAGTTTGAATCCACTAGCTGCTTCCTGGAGAGGCAATCTCTCCCAGTGTAATTTACTGCCTCTGAAAACCCATCAAAGGGTTTTCAGCTATGGATTGATTCCAACTCAACAGCACACAATAGTAACAACCCACAGGAGATATATTTTGTTTTGTTAATACTTCATATCCAACTGTGACAGAAAAAGTTGGCATAAAACGTCAACTTTATTGAGCACTTGCATCGTATTACTTCTTAGCAGGGTTTGGAAGAGAGGAGTGCTGTTTGACATGGTGAATTTATAGCAATTTGGGTTATGTTAGCTTCTTAGGGATTAAAAAAACCCACATAACAATAAACCAAACTCAAATAGTGAGCTCAGTAGGTTCTTGATAGGGTGTTGTTTTATTAAATATTATTTAATTTTGGTGAATGTTTGGATAGTAGTTTATGTCCCCTTATTCAATAATTTCTACACAAGTCATATAGAGACACAGATTGTAGACTTCATAACGCATGAACATTTTCATTATTTCCTTTCTGGTTGTTCCATTTCCATAAACCTAATTTCCCTACTCCTTTATGTTCTCATCAGTGATTTAAAGTAATTATTGACCATTGGTGCAGGGGGAAGCTCTTATGCATTATAGTCACTATTTTTAAAGTAAATTGTTTTTCAGTTATTTAACTCCAAGATAATCTCAATGGTTAGTTTCCATTCAATGTTTGAAGAGCATCTCAGGGCAAGAGTCTTGGTGACTCTCTAGTCCTCTAGTCTCAACCAATCTAGCAGATTGTTTTTAGAAGTTTGAATTTCTGTTTCATATTTCCCCCCATTTTATCAGATTACATCTATTGTGTTCCTGATTAAAATGGTTGATAGTAAAGCTAAAAGGATTGTTGGTGGCTTGTGGTTGAACAAAAGGCCTGAAGCCTTTCTATAACTATTGTCTTTTATCAAAGTTCATCGAGTTTCCAGAGGCATGTTGTTTAGAAAGTGGATGCCACTCCTGCTGTTGTGTCTTAGTGGTAAGGAATTATACTGCCAATGCAAAGGTATGCAGTTTGAATCCACCAGCTTCTCCATAAGAGGGGGATGGGCAATCTCCTCCCATGTGATTTTCTGCCTCTGAAAACCTGCTGGTGGGTGAGCTATGCATTCCCACTTGACAGTACATAATAACCACAGATGTGGGTGTCACCTGTTTTTTCTGAGCCCAGAGTAGATGAGGCTGTGGTAGATGAGACAGATGCAGTGACTGCTCATTAAGCAATAGTTTTTAATGGCTCCCCACCTCCTTCTACCTTAAGGGATCTCTGTTGGCATAGTCAGTAGATGTTGCTTTGCTACCTCAAAAGTGGTGCCTCTCTGGTGGTTTGAATTTACCAAGAGCTCTGCAGGAGACAGATGGCCATCTTCTCCCAAGCAATATACAGGCTCTAAAAACTAATTAGAGTGCCAGCTATGAGTCAATTCTGACCTGGCAGAGATGAATACTTAGTTTTTTGCGATGGGGTTTGTTATGTGTGTGTGCGTAGGTTTGTTTTTGTGTTTTAAGTAGATGACCAGGGTTTTCTTCTAAGGCACCTCTACGTGGACTAACTCCTCCAACTTGTCAATAAGCAGTGGAGTACACCAAGCATTAGCATGACCCACGGTTTTATACTGGCTTGCTCTAAGTTGTGACATACCTGGTTGTGACCTTGGGGAGAGGCAGGCCTAGCTCTGCAGAGTGGTGATGAGACCACTACCTCATGTCTTCTTCCCCATCATCTTTCTTAAACTATTGCTCTCAGTTAAATCAGGGCTTCTAAGAAAGATCAGCTGATCACACTAAGATTAGTGACGGTCATTCATTTACCGACTCATTCACTCACTGCTGTGGAGTGGGAACCTACTCGTAGTTGATCCTCCACCAAATTTGTGAGGCTGTAAACAGTACAAGAGGAGATTGTGCGCCTTTCTCTCCTCGAGCTTTTGGTGATTTCCAACTGCCAAAAAAGCATGGTGCTTCATTGGGAGCACAGCTCCTAACAGACTAGGCCAGAGCTCAGGTACTGGCTTCTTAAGAGAGGTCTAACTGATGACATTAATAACAAAAAAGCATGTCTAGCGGGAGAATATCAAGCACCCTAACATCTGCCTGAAACATTTTTGGGGGTAGAAAAGGGTCCTCTCAATACCTTTCCAAATTGACTGGTGAGAAAGCAAAATACCAAACACCTCCTGATTGCAGCATGTAAATGAAGTTTTACCACAGCAGGCAGCTTTGCTTCAATTCCTCTTTGGTTTCCACGTTTGTTCTAGTCACTCTGCCATTTAAAACTACATGTCTATTTATCTTTTCCCCCGAATGGGTCTCTAAAGATGAAAAGCATCTATGAAGTAGGACAGCTCTGTCAGTTTGCTTTATTCACCTTATTCATAATAGCTGCTATTGTTGGAGCTACTGAATCCATTTCTATTCATCACTGGAGCCAGGCTTTAAAGTGGATTGGTATCTCTTTCCATAATTCTTGTACTGAAATAGCAATGGGCCAGGTGCCACAGGTAGCGTACTAACACTTTTTGATGGCTGGCTCCCAGGCTTTCGTCTTCAATGTCCTTCTGCTGGTGGGCTGGTGATGGCAACATGTGGTCCAGGAGGCGGCCCAGGGGCTCCATCCTGCAGCTGCCACATCTTCTGTGTGTGTTCACTTTCCCATGGTATTCATGTATTGTAGTAATACTGAGCATATGATCTAGACAGGGTGTGTCTGTAATGAAAAGAATGAAGGTGGTATCTATCGATGATGCCTTAAAAAATCAAGCATTTCATCAAATGTGTTATTCAAGATATCTTCAGGTATATGTGGCAGAAATACAACCCAATATATTACTAATTCGTTCTGTTAAGATTAGTAGCAGACCAGCCACAAGAAGTGCAGGGTCAACCGTATCCCAAATCTTTGATCTGATGTAGAACTCCATGATTTCCAACATCAGTTCTCCCTCCTTCATTCAGTTCCCTCACTCCTCTATATCCCTCAGATAGGGTGGTTTATTGGAAGGTCTCCCAAAAACTCAGACCTGTCATGGAAATGACTCATGCGACTGGAGGTATGTAGGTTGGTTTTGCAGAGACTGGTGAGCACGGAAAACTATCAATTGGAGTGTAGCTGGAAAGCTGGCATCCCAAAAAGAGAGCTAGCATTGAAGTCCCATAAGCCTTTAGCAGGATGGGGCTTGTGTCTCACCCTAATCCTCTCTCCTTAATACAATTTGTTGTTGTTTGTTGTTGATTGCTTTTAAGTCTAGCATGACTCATAGAGACCCTATGAAGCCCCTCTACAACTATCGACATTTATCAAAGTTCATAGACTTTCCAGAGGCATGTTATTTAGGAAGTGGATGCCACTCCTGCTTCCAATCTTAATACAATAACTACACTAAATACTGCAGCACAAAATAAACAGTTAATCATTGGTTAGTAAAGATATTTTGAACAATAAACCTTTGACACCATAGACCAAGTTAACTTTAACACCAATCAAAAAAGGAATTTGTTTTGTAACTGGTCAATATTAGGATTGAAATGGCACAAGCGGATTGTGATCAAACCTTGGTGATTAGGTTGAAGATCTGAACTTATGCAGTGGTGCAGTAGGAGAAAAGACTGACAATCTGCTTCCCTACTGGTTACAGGCAAGAAAACCCTGCAGTTCAGCTCTACCCTGTAATCGTGGGGATACCATGAGTTGCTATTGGCTCAATGGCAATCGCAAGGCTTTGGCTCTTGTTTTTAGGTCTTACACTTTTGCGTCATGGGTTGCAATCTTCTCATGTCCTCCCTGTGTTTCCTGTTTTCAGCTGCCCTCTTTTCCTGTCTCTTCCTACCTTCTGAGTTTTCTCTATGAACACATGCTTCCCCTTTTGATTTTACATCGTTGAGTGGTCTAAGGGGTGTATTCTTTGGTGTTGTTGATGATCTTATAAGTCTACATATTGTCTGGCTGAAACTTGAGTCAGGGGGATGATTTCAATTCCAGACTAGAAAGGTGATTAATGATCATAAAAGTCTGGTCATTTTTATGATTTTGAGTTTTGTTCTACAGTCTTTTCCTTACTCTATCAAGGAGGAACTTTATTGTGATCCCATTCAGGATGGCCAACAGTAGTTGTTGAGCATTATCTAGTTCTTCTGGCCTGTGGGTTATGAAGAAAGACATTTATATGGTCCACTAGCCTTTTGGACTAATGTTCTTTTCATTTATTGACTCTTCTTTGCTCCACTTGGGAAGTGACCAATAATTGCATCTTGGATGGTTGTTGGCAAGGTTTTAAGACCTCAACTGCTTTTAACCAATTTAGCTGTCAAACATTATTTTTGTAGACTACATTATCCTGTATGGTCTTTATATTCCCACCTTGAAAATGATAATAGTGCTTTTGAAATAATAATAGTACTCTCCAAATGTATGGTATATTAGTACTCTGATTTCTGGATCCTTCCATTCTTAACAAAGAATATACTTTATACTTGAATTCTACTTGGCAAATTATGTACAAAAGGCCCTGACCCCAAACCCTACCTCACAGCTTTATCAGTATTGTAATATGGTTACTAATTTTCTGAATACTTTGTAGGAGTGCAGTAGTGAGAATTCTGTGGAGCACATTTATAACTACTCTGTGGGGCTGAAAGGAAATGCTTCTTCCAAGGAGTTTTCCCAACTTCCATAGGAAGTTTCACACTCATTGTCTTGCCAGAGCCAACCCCACATACCACTCTTATAGAGCTTCTAAACTGCATAAACCATTTAACTCAGATTGAAAGTAACTTATAAGGACCTCATGTGTCATTTTTTTGGAAGTAGATCACTAAGTCTTTTTTCCAAGGCACCTCTGGGTGGATTCAAACCTTCAACTTTTCGGCTACCAGTCAATCACACTAAGGACTCCCTTGTGGATTTGACTGTACTCTGTTTAGGTAGTAGCAAGACTCCCCAATCAGATCATTCATCCTTAGATTGTGTTTCCTTCATGTTGCCCTCTTCACAATATCCAGTTTCTTTTCTTTCTTTATGTTTCCCTTTCTAGGTTGATATAATTGGTGGTGTGAAACTATCACTAGATTGTCACACTTAACAGAAGAATGAGTAGGAGACATTGAAAAAATACAAATAGACCAAAGACTGCCAGAGGAATGAACAAATCTGCTTTAGAAGAAATATAACCAAAATTTTTCGTATACATAATGTTGGTGATACTTCTGCTGACTTACTTAAGATACATCATCAAGAAAAAGGATAGAGGATCAATGAAACCGGGATTAAACTCTCAATGAGATGGACTTACAAAGAAATGGGTAACCTTGACAATGAGCTTAAACATATTAAAGATCATGAAGATGGTGCTAAATTGAGAAATGCTTTGTTCTGTTATCCATAATGTCACCATGAATCAAGGCTTGCTTGATGGCAACTATCAGCTATGTCTGATCCACAACAGATCTGGAAACAGCAAAATTAAGTTTTCTCTTCTTCCCTCAAGCTGGGGCAGGGGGATGGGGAACACAGTACACTTTCTAGTGTCCTCTCTTAAAAATTATATGTCTAGTTAGTCTGTAAAATTATAGGTTTAGTTAGTCATTTTCTAAACATCAATGTGCTGATTGAGATAATTTTCTAAACTATTGAAACTACAGGAAAGAGAAAAACTGAGACCAATCGTGAAAACTCCATTGGTGTAATTCATCAAGCTTGATCGTCCCCTGACGTAACTGTCCTTAAATCCACCGATGGATAATTGAATCCTGCTGTAAGCCTGGGCTTTGCTTACCCCGGGCCTTTGCTAAGCAATACCAAAACTTTTGCAAGCTCAGTTGTGAAGTTTCAAGATTTTACAAGCACTTGCCCATACAGTAAATATGGTGTTGAAAGAGTTGACAGTCTGTCTCCAAAGTTTTGTTATTGTAGCTGTTTCAGTAACTACCACAGCCGTGAATGCATGCAAGGATGTTAAAATTTATCACAGACAGACAGCCTCTGCATACACATTTATTGCTGTTGTTTTATACTATTAAGTCAGAATGACCCATAGCTGACTCTCCAGTGGGTTTTCAGAAGCATTTAATCATATGGAGGAGATTGCCCACAGCTACTTCTTCTATATTAATCCAGGATGGGGGATTCCCTTCATTATCTTTTAACTCTTTGGTATTTATTTCTCAGGAACTAGGCTCTAGGATTTGTCAAGAAGAAAGCTACTGAAACCCATGAGGGTTCTCTAACTTGCTTGCCCAGGACATGTTGATCTTCTAAAATAATTTTGTTGTTTTCTACAGCTGAAGTATAGACTATCTGGGGGAATAGAAAAAATAGAAAAAGGCATTTCATTAATTGTCACCTAAGAACTTGTAAATTCCAGTTCTAGAGAAAGAGTACCCTGACAGAAAGTAGAGCTTCTGCTTTATGCTGAAGCCACAATTAGGACAGGCTGGTTAAACTTAGGATAACTGGTGGAATTTAAGATGCTCTGAATTGTATTTCCAAAAGAGCAGGAATTCTGACCAGAGAGGAAAAATGAGGTCATTCTCAAAAAGCAATTGTAATAAATGACTGATTGATATTCAGCCAAGGAGGGAATGCTCTTGATGAATCTATATAACATACAATAGATGCTATGTAAGACTAAGAGGCCCAGGCATCGCTGGTTTTCACACGCTTTCTGCGGTGGTGTTTATTTATTACACTAGTAGCTAATCTCTCCTGGCGTGGGTTATGCCAGGCTCTCCAAGAGCTCCACACTGCCTTCTTATCCCATCAGGATCAGCAACTCATGTCAAGATAGACACATTCTTTCCACATTAAGGATTTGTTTGAACCAAGACTAAGTTCTTCTTCCACTAAACACAATTAGCACCTAGGAACCATGTACAGACATGGTAAAAGTGATTTGAAAATGTGCTTGTGCATACTTTGTGGTGCCAAAAGGGACATAACTTTTGATATTCTGGAGTCTAAATATTTAGCTGTAATAGGAGGAGAAGCCCAGTTGCACCTTTTGACATGCTGCTTGTGGAAGGACAATAGCCTAGAAATATTTCTTCACAGCTCGATTTGGCTCTGTTTATGACAGATGTGCTGTGTGTTCCTTCTTGTAACTGTTATTAAAATACAAAGCCCTTCACAGGACTGAAGTCATTTTACTTCCAGCTAGCACAGAGTAGGTCTGCAAAGTCTTTGCTGACTCTGCAGACTACAGTAGACTAGCTGTGCACCCAGGCTCCAAAATAATAAGACTGCCTGAATCCTGCCTTGGCTGTTTACCAAGTGTACCAGTCAGAATTCTCCAGAAAGCCACAGAATAGAGAAAAAAAATAGGAGGTAATGTATCAAAATCTCTCTCTCTCTCTCACATGCCAACCTTTTTTTTTTTTTTAATTAATTTTAATGAAAGTTTACAGAGACTTAGGGTTTACAGTCATTCATTGTTGCACTTTTCTCCATGCCCACCCCTTCACCCCAATTCACTTTTCTCCTTGATAAGTAAGAGAAAAACTCTTTCATTGCTATGTAATCCCTCCCCCCAAGTCCACTGCACAGTGCAGCCTTCTGGCTAGCAGTTCAGTTTATCTATGTGCCACTGAGTTGGAACCAACTCATAAATGACCCTCTGAGTTTTCAGAGGTAAATTGTGCAGGAGACGACTGCCATCTTTCTCCCATAGAGCAGCTGGTGTATTCAAACCGTGTGTCTTTGGGTTGACAGTGCAATTCCTCACTCACTACACTACCACAGCTTCCTGTATAAAATACACACATCTGAAATGTGTAGGATAGGCCAGCAGATTGGAAATACAAGCAAGTTTCTGTTATTCTTGAAGCAAAATTCTTTCTTTCCCTGGGAAACCTCAGTTTTATCTTTTAATGTCAATTGATTGGAGGCCCATCCACATCAGCCAATTCACTAAAAGCCAACTGATTATAATGTTAATCGCATCCACAAAATACCTTCACAAAAATATCTAGACTAAAGTTTGACCAACTGGGCACTATCACTTAGCCAAGTTGACACACAACAAGCAGCAAGGATCCTCACAGCAAGGATGTCACCTTTGGCCAGCACCCATCATTCCTGTGTCTCAGTTTCCTTATTAATAACAGGGGATTACAACCACATAAAGTTCTTGAGAAGAAGAGCAGAGTGGTTCATGTAAGATACCGAAATTATGCCTCATAGAATGGGAAGTTATTCTTGTTATTACTGTGTATATACTAGGTTGTGTTTCAGCTTCCTAAAAAGGAGAGAAAGTTTATTACTATGAATCTATGCAATTCTTATCACTGGCATGTCAGAGTTTTTACCAACAATCTTACAACCCTGGACCAACTAGTCTGATTTTAATTTAAGAAGTGGTCAGCTGTAGCCCTTGCCAAGTGGTAGGCTGCTCTAACAAGGGTCATGTAATAGGTAGAGGGATGTCGATGGAGAAGGGGACAGGAACTGGAGCAATGGGAAGTGTTCCATCACATCCACTGAGGTCTGCACTGAGAAGGGGTAGTCTGAATAAAAGAGACACATTCGGAACCTAAGACAAATTTGCATCTCTTCACTTCTGTGTGAAAACCCCACTGAGTTCTGAGACTGACAGTGATAGTCTGGAAAGACTAACCCTGATGCTGAACCGATTTAAAGAGCAAAGAGCTGGCATACAGAAAGTTCCCTAAAATTATGGGGACATGAAGTCAAGTTAATGAGCTATTGAATAATTGTTGTTTTCTTTCTTTATTTTCCTTAAGGATTGAGAAGCTTCAGTCTCTAGAATAGTAGCCAAGTGATCTGGTAATGTTGGTCAGCGCTGAAGCATGGAAGCAGTGGAGTTAGGCCACATAGGTCTGCACATTGGCTCAGAGACTTTTTGTCTCTGAGAACTCAGGGAATCTGTTTAACTCATTTTGGAAAGTGGAGATTCAAAGTGGCATTCATCTCTGAGGGCTGTTACAAGAAATAGTTAAGTACTAGTTAGCTACTACTTTAAATTCACTGCCATCAAGTCAGAACAAACTCATAGCTGACCCTCCTCCAGTCAGTTTTCAGACTGTAAATCACATGGAGGAGACTTCCCACCATTCTCCCAACGAGCCACTGGTGGATTAAACTTCCTACATACTACCCTACCAGTTTCCTAAACAATACATTGATCTGTGTAATAACAACACGAGAGAGAAATGGATTCCTAAAACAATCAAGACCAAAATGGCACCACTTGTCCAAGGATAAACATCGGGTAAGAAGAGGCTGTAAAGTAGGACAAATGGACGTGAGAAATATAGGGTAGAAGTGGGAAGAGAGATGTGACAATGTAGGGATTGTAATCAATGCCACAAAACAAAATGTATATTAGTTGTTGAGTGGAAAAATCAATTTGTTCTTTAAACTTTCACTCAAATCACAACATTGTTTAAAACCTATTAATAAAAATTTAGCCCTCTTCCTTTTCTATTTCTTTTTCATCCCATAAGCCCTCACTCTGGTTGAAACCTGAGTGGTCTGTGGTTTCTCCCTCACTCTTGCCCACATGTTCAAGCATTAAGTGAGCCAGATGAACCTTATTTTTTATTTCCCAACAGTCCTACAACCAATGAGAAGCTGAATTTGCCAACAGTCTCAGAGCCTGGCAGCAGATCTTGCCCATTTGAGCCTTCAGCTGAGACCCCAGCTCTGGTTGGCACCATGATTATAATTTTTGAAGAGATTTGGATAACAGGATACCAGCTGGATATATCTGGACTTCTGGCCCCCAGAAACCATGGTATAATAAATATGTTTTCTTTTCATACCATTAGTTTGTGGTAGTTAATGATGTAATGAAAATAACTAATATAACATTATCATTGCAGCTAGTACTTAGTGAGAACTTGAAAATATTTTCCTATTTTAAAAAATATCTTTCATATTTTTGACTATGTTCCCACTTTCACATTCTTAAAGGAGGATAATGGATTTGGTTCTTTTTATAAAATTTCCTTTTAATTGTTTAAATTCTTGTTTTTAAATGAGCTTTATCTTAAATAAACTAGGTTTTGACTTACGGTGTCTGAAATGCTGAGAGCATGTCTACATGGTGGAGACAAGTGGAGCTGAACATGGTCCATCTGAGGGTGAGTCATCTGTAGACCAGGTCTGCTGGTTGATCATGATAAAGATAGATGGAGTCACTGATGAACTAAGTCTGAGAGGGAGAAGAGAAGAAAGTTAAGTGAATTAAGAGAAATGAATTTTAGAAAATGTCTGACCAGAGAAAAAGGAAATTAAGGTAGCAGAAAAAAAAGATCGTGGATTTGTAGAGAGGTTAGAAGACCTGACTAGCAAAAGTATGAGTCTGTCCTAATAACAATGTTCCTCAATCCTTGCCTATAAAAGTTTACCTTTCTCTAGTATATGTGGGTTGAGTGGGTTTATCTCACTTCAACTTCATGGACACTCCACAAAGCTCCTTCCAGCAAGAAATTCTGTTTTATATCAGAGGAAGTAATTGACAAGAGATAGCCTCACATTTTTATAGTTTTAGCCCTAATCAGTAGAAAGAGTTAAGTGCTCTTCTACTAACTGAAAGTTTGGCAGTTTGAACCCACTCTGAGATACCTCAGAAGAAGGGCATGGTTACCTGCTTCCAAAGGCTGCAGCATTAAAAACTATACAGGGAATAGTTTTACTCTGCAAAAAATAACATCTCCATGAGTCAGAATCGACTTGATGGCCCTTAGTCTGGCTTTGCTTTACCCTGAGGACAGCCACAGTCATGGAGGGGTGCAGAACAGCTTACACTCTGAAAATGGTCCCCATCTCTCAGGTAAAAGGAGCAAATAAAGAACTCAAGGTAAGCAGGGCAACCAGAGAGTCAGAAAGGAGGATTCATGGAAAAGGAAGGCCAAGGATGGAATCTCAAATTCTTGTGCATAAACTCTGCTCAGGCTTTCTGGCTGACTCTCACACCATTGGTTCATGGGGTAAACAGAATGATATCTTGATTGAGATCTGAGTCATGGCCCAAAGTAGGCATGGGAGCGGTTTTTGTTCTAATTTAAAGGATTAATTTATTTCCTGCTAAATAGTAAACCTCAACACTTCTGGCAGGAGTGTAACAGAACCCAGAGTCAACACAACATAAAATTCACAATGTTTGGGATAAAATCTGAAATTATAACTAGTTTTCACAGAAAATACTGATGCCAACATAGAGATGAACAGGATATGGAATTATCAGATAAGCAAAATGGCAATCAGAGCTATGTTCACTGAAGTAAAAAAGCCTATAATAGATTGAAGTGTGTGGGTGTGTATGTGTCCCAAAATATATGTTAATTTAATTGTTCCAAAATTCTTATTGTTATTATGTGCTGTCAAGTTGCCTGTGACTCAAAGCAACCATATATATAATAGCTCTGAACCCTGCCTCATCCTTGCTCTCTCTCTCCTACACTGTCCCTTCACCCTTCCAAGAATGATATTTTTCTCAGAGGACTGGTCCCTCCAGGCCATGTGCCCAAATTATATGTGATGGAGATTCAGAATTCTTGCCTCCAAGGAGCAGCTTGGTTTCACTCTCTCTAGGACTGACCTGTTTGACCTCTTGGAAGTCCATGGTATGTTCAATACTCTTCTCCAATACCGTAACTCAAAGGCACCAATTTTTCTTCTATCATCCTTCATAATTGTCCAGTTCTCTGATGCACAGCAGGTAATTGTGAATACTATTGTTTGGATAAGGAACACCTTAGTCTCCAAACTGACATCATTGTTCTTCAATACTCTAGAGAGGTCCCTGACAGCAGATTTTCCTAATGCAATTCATCTTGCAAGTTGTCTTCTGATTCTCTGACCTCTGGTGCCAAAAGTGTTGATTGTGGAACCAAGCAAGCTGAAATTGTTAATAATCTCAATTTCTTCTCTATCTATCATGATGCTGCCAATTGGCCCAGTGGTGAGAATCTCTCTTTGTTTCTTTTTATTTATTTTTTTTTAGAATCTTTATTTTCTTGATGATGAGCTTAAGTCCATATTGAAGACTATAGTCCTTGACTTCCTGCAGCAAGCACTTCAGGTCCTCCTCAGTTTCAGCAAACAGGGTTGTGTCATCTGCATAATGTAGACTGTTGATGAATCTTCCTCCAAACCTGATGCCACATTCCTCCTCATAAATCCTAGCCTCCTGAATGATCTATTCTGTATATAGATTAAAAAGGTATGGAGACAGGAAGCATCCCTAACACACTTCCTTCCTAATTTTGAACCATGCAGTGTTTCCTGCTCTTTTCTGAGGACTGCTTCCTGGTCCAAGTATAGGTTTCACATGAGCACAATTAAATGTTCTGGGATTCCCATTCCCGTTCTCAATTTTAGCCACAATTTATTGTGATCCACACAGTCAAATGCCTTTGGATAGTCAATAAAATATGGACAGACATTCCTCTGGTACTCTGCTTTTGGCTAAGATACATCCAACACTGGTTATAACGTCCCTCTGTCCTAGAAGGAGATTGCTCAGACTTCTCCTGCAAAATAGCATGTGGATTTGAGCCATGTGCCTTTGGGGTTATAGTACAGCTTCTTACCACTAGGCCACCAGAGCTCTCCATAAGATTCTTAGTATTTTGTAATTACTTGTATGTTGTAAGCCTTGACCTCTGTGGCATTAGTAAGGCAAGGTTAGTGTCAGTTATACAACATTGTAACTTGCTGCTATTGTTGTTGTTAGGTGCCATCGAGTCAAGTACAACTCACAGTGACCCTATGAACAAAAGATCTGAAACCAGTCCTGTCCTGCACCATCCTCACACTTCCTGACACATAAGAGCCCATTGCAGCAGTCACTTTGTCAATCCACCTGGTTGAGGGTCTTCCTTTCCTTCCTCTACCCTCCACCCTTCCCAATGTCATGTCCCTCTCCAAGGATAACACCTCCTAGCAATATGTCTAAAATATGTTAAGTGAAGCCTCATCATTCTTGCCTCCAAAGAGCACTTTGGCTGCACCCTCTCCAAGACATATCTAGTTGTTTTCTTGGACGTCCATGGAATGTTCAGTGCCTTCTCCAACACCACAGCTCAAAGGCATCAATTTGCTTTCTATCATCATTATTCATTGTTCAGCTCACAAATGCATAGCTAGTAATCAGAAAGACCATGGCCTGAATCAAACACCTTAGTCCTCAAACTGACATCACTACTTCTCAATAATTTGGAAAGGTCTCTAACTGCAGACTTTCCCAGTGCAATGTGTCTCCTTATTTCCTGACTGCTCATACAGAGAGCGTTAATTGTGGATCCAAGAAAGATGAAGCTATTGATAGTTTTCAATCCCCTCTCCAACCATCATGACACTGTCTATTAATCCAGTGATAAGAATCTTTGTTTCCTTGATGTTGAGATACAATCCATACTGAAGGCTGAATTCCTTGATCTTCTGCCACAAGTACTTCAAGTCCTCCTCACTTCAGCAAGTAAGGTTGTGTCATCTGTATAACTTAGGTTATTGATAAGTGTCCCTCCAATCCTGATGCCACACTCCTCTTGCTAGAGTCCAGCTTCTCAGATAATTTGCTCAGCATATAGATTGAACAGATATGGAGACAGAATACATCCCTGATGTACTCCCTTCCCAATTCCAAACCATGCAGTGCTCCCCTTCTCCATTTACACAATAGTCTCCTGGTCCACCTCTAGGTTTCTCAAGAGCACAATCAAGTGGTCTGGGATTTCCATTCTTCTCAATGTCTGCCATAGCTTGTCATGATCCACACAGTCAAATGACTTTGCATAGTCAATAAAGCACAAATAGACATTCTTCTGGTGTTTTTTACTTTCAGTCAGGATCCATTTGACATCAGCAATGATATCCCTGGTGCCATGGTCTCTTCTAAATCCTGCTTTAACTTCTGGAAATTCCCTATCTATATACTGTTCTGGCCATTTTTGAATGATCTTCAGCAGTACTTTGCTTGCATGAGATATCAATTATATTGTTCGATAATTTCCACATTCAGTTGGATCACCTTTCTTGGGAATAGGAACAAATAAAAACCTCTTCCAATCCATTGGCCAGACAGCTGTCCTCCAAATTTCGTGGCACAGACTGGTGAGTGTATCCAAGGTTGCATCTGTTAATTGAAACATGTCAATTGGTATCCCAGCAATTCCTGGGGCCTTATTTTTTGCTAATGCTTTCAATGCAGCTTCCACTTCCTCTCTCATTACCATTGGCTCCTGTTCATATGGTTGTTGCTGTTGTTGTTGTTATGTGCCGTCGAGTCGC
>NW_006399780.1:6134694-6137078 GCF_000299155.1 Elephantulus edwardii | reverse complement strand
TAAAATAAAAACATACAAAATAGAAAATAAAACCCTAGAGCGTAGATTATTTGTACTTATTTTTCCTAATATTGACTTTCTTACAGCAATAATAGCTGAAATATATAGACCTTTAGAGTAAAACTTTTACTTATTATTGGTGATAAGTAAATTTTTGTGAGTTTATTCAGTCATAATATCTAAATGTGGAATTAGGAGTGGCATCCACTTCCTAAACAACATGCCTCTGGAAACTCTGTGAACTTCGATAAATGTCAATAGTTATCGAAGGGCTTCAGGCCTTTGGTCTATAGAGTCACTATGAGTCATGCTCAACTCAATGCAATCAACACCACCAGTAACCTTGAAGGAAAGTAAAATTATTAGAAAAAGGAAATCAGAGTCTCAAAAATTTTTGAGACAATTTCAAAGATCTAATATGTAAACAACCACATTCCCTGAGAAGGAAAAAAAAATAGGAGATAAGAATTATTTGAAAAAGATTCAGTCACAAGCTTCCTAAATTTTATTATAGACATAGATTTAAAGACTTAGGTAAGTTGGAAAGTGGGAGTGAAGGAATTAGGAAAGATCCAGGGGGACCTAAAAAGATGGAATAATAGTGAATAAAATCAATAGAGATTAATTTTCTACAACAGAATATATTGGAGTGATCATAGGAAACACAATGTGAAGGAATGTGTGAAACACTAGTTTATGAAGGAAACACAATGTATGCAAATTTTATATGCAAACTAATCATATGCTAATAGGAAAGACAGACATACAATAAATTAAAAAATCAACTAATAATAAAAAAATTTAAAAAGATCAACAAATTCCAAACAAGGTGCTTTCAAAGAAAGGCAAATCTATGGAACTGAATCAATAGGCTTGGGTTTGATTCACATCATAGTCTCAATGATAAGAATCAAATCCAAAAATAAGATCTCTCAAGAAGTAAAAGAAAAACAACACATTACTGTTGTTGTTATTTAACTCAAGATCACTCCATGTATAACAAAATAAATATAACTTGCATATCAAAATCACTATATATACTCTAATATGTAAAAATACAATTTCTACTTATATGTAAAATTTCTTTTTATGTATTAACTATATATACTGGGACTCTCCTAAATTTACTTCTTATTTCTGCTGGTTGTTTTATAAATTCCTTGAGATTTTTCTGAGAAAGTAATCATGCCCTTGCAAAGAAAAAGTTTCTTCCCACTTTCTGATTGACATATCTTTAATTTTTTTTTTCCTTATTGAAATAGTCAGAACTAATACAGGAACAGAAATTGTGAGAATGGCCATCCTTGTCCTAGTCACAATCTTCAAATATAATCAGTTCAATAGGATCCCCAGGAGCATAATGTATTACATGTTGTACTTCAAACTGAAGGTCAAAAATTCAAATCCACAGTCACTTTAAGGCAGAAAGATGGTAAGTGTTCTTCCATAAAAAGATATGTAGACATGAAAGCCCAAGGAAGGGTCTCCATAAGTTAGAAACAACTTGACAGCAGTTGTTGTTGTTATATGCTGTCAAGTCTCTGGTGACTCATAGTGACCTTATGTACAACAGCCCTAAACCCTGCTCTATCTCTTGCCAGTCTTACTGTTTCTGGCACATCTATCCTCATTACCCCAGTGATGGAATCGATCTGTTTCATTGAGGGTCTTCCTCTCCTGCACTGTCCCTCCACCCTTCCAAGCATGATGTCGCTCTCCAAGGACTGATCTCGCCTTGCAACATGTCCATACTATGTTCAGAATCCTTACCTCCAAGGAGCAGCCTGACAGCAGTAGTTATACCAAATAGATACATACAAATTTATTTTCATCAAGTTGGAACCAACTCATAGCTGTCTCTACATTGGGTCTTCAGAAGCAGTAAATCACTCAGGAGACTGTCCATTTGTGTCCCCAAGAGCAGCTAGTGGAATCAAACCAAAGGTTTATGGGTTGGCAGTGTAACTTTCTATCTACAAGGCCACCAGAGCTTTGTGTGTGTGTGTGTGTGTGTGTGTGTGTGTGTGTGTGTTTTGTTACTGTGGGTAGTCAAGTTGAAACCAAGGCAAAGCTGATCCTCCAGTAGGTTTTCAGAGAAAGACAGTCAATCACATGGGAGATTACTTATCCTTCTCCCATGGAGCAGGTGGTAGATTTGAATCAAGTGCCTTTAGGATTGCACTGCAGCTTCTTAACACTAGGCCACCAGAGTGTTTATATATATACACACACACTTACATACACATATATAAAACGCAAAACATAAGTATACAATATATATAAAAACATATTGTTGTTGTTGTTATGTATACAATATATATAAAAACGTATTGTTGTTGTTGTTATGTGCCATCAAGTCATTTGCGACTCATAGTGACCCTATG
>NW_006399780.1:6129535-6133894 GCF_000299155.1 Elephantulus edwardii | reverse complement strand
CACCTTAGTCTCCAGAGTGACACCATTGCTCTTCAGTACTTTGGAGAGGTCCCTAACAGCAGACTTTCCCATCGCAATATGTTTTTTGATTTCCTGGCTGCTGCTACCAAGAGTGTTGACCATGGAGCCAAGCAAACTAAAGTTGTTAACATGTATATAATATATAACATATATGTATATAATATATAAGAACAGAGAGAAATATATAAAATTCAATATAAAATGATAAAATGTATATATATGAAATGTTTTTCAACAAAATGTGCTAAGACAACTGAGTATCTATCTATATGGAGAAAACATGAATAATGACTATTATTTAATAATAATTTTTTTTAAAAAACCACCTTAAATGAATCATGGGCCTAAATGTAAGAAAAATCACCCCAAAGCCAAACAAACCAAAACCCATGTTGTTGTTGTCAGGTGTCCTCATGCTGATTACTGCCCTATAAACAGTATGTCTGAAATGTGTCCTATCCTGCACTATCCCCACAATACTTGTTACGCTAGAGCTCATTGTAGCAGCTACTGTGTCAATGAATGGAATACCAAAATTCTATGTAAACTTAAACTCAAATCATGATTTCCAAAAGCCCCAAAAGTATGGAACTTCTAGTAGAAATACTCTGCAACATTGGAATGTTATTATGTTATGTGCCATCAAATCACCTGCAACTCATAGTGACACTATGCACAACAGCTCTGAACACTGCCCTGTCCTGAGCAATTCTCAGTTTCTGCCACACTTACCCTCATTACCCCAGTTACTGTGTCAATCCATCTCCTCCAGGGGCTTCCTCTCCTATGCTGTCCCTCCACCCTTCCAAACATGATGTTCTTCTCTTAGGACCAGTCCCTCCTCACCACATGTCCAAAGTAGGGAGATGAAGCTTCAAAATCCTTGACTTCACGCCCAACTTAGTCTCACTCTCTCCAGGACAGATCTATTTGTTCTCTTGGCTGTCCATGGGATGTTCAATACTCTTCTCCAGCACCACAACTCAAATGGCACAAATTCTTCTTTTATCATCCTTAGTCATTGTCCAGATCTCTGAAACATAGCAAGTAATTGCAAAGACCATGGCCTGGATCAGGCTAACCTTAGTCTCTAAACTGACAACTGACATCCTTGTCTCCAGTACTCTGGAGAGGTCCCTGACTGCAGATTTTCTCTGTCCAATTTGTCTTTTGATTTCCTGACTGTTGGTGTCAAGAGAGTAGATTGTGGAAGCAAGCAAGCTGAAATTATTAACAATCTCAATCTCTTCTCCATCTATCATGATGCTGCCAATTGGCCAAGTGGCAAGAATCTTTTGTTTTTTCATGTTGACTTTCAGTCCATATTGAGAACTACAGACCTTGACTTTATGCAGAAAACACTTTTGGGCCTACTCAGTTTCAGCAAGCAAGGTTGTGTAATCTGCATATCATAGATTGGAATAGGTTAAGGTTTAATAAAAAGCATGAACTATGAAAGAAAAATTTGGTAACTTGGACTTTACAAGTTTTTAAGACTATAGCTTTTGATTGAGAGATCTGGTGATGTCATCCATAGGGAGATAGTTGCCCTGTTAACCCTAAGGCAGAACTTTTAGCAGTTCAAATCCATCAGTGGCTCAACAGGAGAAAGACGACAATCTCCTCATGTAATTTATAGGTTTGGAAACTCAGTGGAGGATCAGGTATGGGTATGTCCCAACTCAGCAGCAAAGAGTGAGTGATCACAGTTGGTAGGATAGCACAAAGGCATCAGAAAGGCAGGCCGCAGAATGGAGAAAATATTTGTAATACAAAATACACATAGTAGAAAAAGAAAATTTTATCCAGAATTGATTAAAAAACTCTTACAAGTCAATTGTAACTTGGTGGCAACCCCATTTTAAAGGATAGACAAATGAAATGAGCAGGCATAGAAAATGCAAGAATGATCACATTCAAGAATTGCTCATTATCAAATGACATAAGAAAAATCCACAATGAGATATCTTTGCAAGCTTATGAACAGTGATTAAAATGATAAAAACTGATCAGAGCAAATGTTAATAAAGTTGGTGGATCAACTGGATAAACTAGGAAGTGGAACAACCACTTTGGAAAACTAAATATAAACCTATTACATGGTCCAGTCATTACACTACTAGGTATTTAACCAAGAGAAATAAAACCCTCTGCCTGCACAAATATTTGCACATGAGCATCTATAGCATTTTTATTAACAATAAGAAAAGCTAGAGACAACCTAAATGGCCATCAACAGGCAAATAAGAGGTAAACATACTGCCTAATACAAACCCTGCCCCCTCAAAAAAGAGACAAACTGTTGTCATGTAACAACATATAAAGAGATTAACTTACAGTCAACAGGCTGAGTGAAGGAACCCAGATACAAAATAATGCATACAGCATGAATTCATTTATATAAGACTATAGAAAATTCAAACTAAAGTGTAGAGACCGTGTACATTTGTGAGGGAACAGAGCAGAAGAAAAGATAGATGGCAAATGATTTTGGGTGTTTAGGGAAATGTTCTGTATTTTGATGATAGTTTTACACACACATACAATTGCCAGACTCATCAAATTGTATCTTCCAAATGCATGAGACGTGCTACACATAAATTATACTTTAATAAAGTTGAGTTTTAAAATTGCAATAAATATCTAAATAAAATATTAGCAAATCTTAGCTAGCAACATGATGAAAGAATAGGACATAAAGTCATAATGAAACAGACTCATGCATTCACACATTGGTAATTAAAAAAAGGAAAACTATTATTGGTCTTTTTCCCATGAGGATAGGAAATGCACTGATATTATTTAGCACACTTAGCAATTTAAATATATATTGAAAACTAGAAACGAAGGGGAAATTTCTCAACATGTGTTTTGCTATTTTGAAGTTACTAGGAAGCTCTCTTGAATATGTTCTCTGTGACAGTTTCTATTCAAATTTCCTGGCTGTACATCTAAAGTCGTAAATCTCTTCTATGAAGACTAGTTTTCCTCTACCTGGAAGCTGGCTGAATGTTTTTACGCAACATATTTCAACATTCTTTTTTAGACTTAGAGATAAGCAAGAAAGGGAGGGGGAAAAATAAACAAGATAGGGGAAGAGGAGATAACTATTTCTCATTCATTGTGCCAAACATTCAATGTAGATCTTCCTGCTGGGAGCAGGAAGTAGAGAAGGGGAGGGGAGTGCAGTGGTGGACCTGCAGACAGAGAGCAGCATCTTGGGAAAGAAAGGCACTGGTAGTAACAGATGTCACCAAAGGATTCTGAGACAAGCTGACCCAAGGCACCGCTTCTGGTGACTGTAAGACATTTAACACTGAACATCCCACCCGCTCAACGACTTTTTTACTTTCTTCTAAGGGCCTCGGTAGTATAGGCAGCTTGCAATCAGCTACTGAAAAAGGAAAACGCACCCAGAACAACCTTATGGAGCAGTTTCTACTTTGTTTTGGCAGGAGTGGGTGGAGTGTTTAAAATTGTTATATGAAAGAAAGTTTATTAAGAAATTGGTTTTTCATTTACTTACCCATACACATTTTTGTCCCTCTCCCTTCATACAATCTGCAATGTATGCCCTGTTCCAGGTTGTTGATTGCAATACACATTATGTTGATTGTCTATTCATTTCAGATGACCTTCCCTTCACCTGTTCCAAAACAGTGTTCATTACCTATTCTTTCCAGAGTGGTTCTATCCCTAACACATGGAGTTGCCATGAGTTGGAATATACTGATGACAACTGGTTTGCATGTTGTTAGTATTTTTATTTTGTTTTTGAGTTTTGTTGTTTTCTTTCACTAGGGGTACATGCTTGTTAACAATCTCATTCTCTTCACCATCCATCCTGATGCTGCCAATTGGTCCAGTGGTGAGAATCTTTGTCTTTTTGACACTGAGCCTCAATCCATACTGAAGACTGTAGTCTTTGACTCTCCACAGCAAGTGCATCAGGTCCTACTCAGTTTCAGCAAGCAGGGGTGTGTCATCTGCATAACGCAGATTGTTAATAGATCTTCCACCAATGCTGATGCCACACTTCTCCTCATAGAGCCCAGCCTCTCGGATAATCTGTTCTGCATGCAGGTTGAAAAGGTATGGAGATAGGACACATCCCTGGCATACACCTTTCCCAGTTTTGAACCATGCAGTGTTTCCCTGCTCTGTTTTGACGACTGCTTCTTGGTCCAAGTATAGGTTTCTCATTAGAACGATAAAGTGTTCTAGGATTCCCATTCTTCTCAGAGTCAGCCACAGTTCATTATAATCCACACAGTCAAACGCCTGTGCATAGTCAATGAAACACAGATAGACATTCTTCTGGTATTCCCTGCTTTCAGC
>NW_006399780.1:6128725-6129435 GCF_000299155.1 Elephantulus edwardii | reverse complement strand
AATTGGTCCAGTGGTGAGAATCTTTGTCTTCTTGACATTGAGCCTCAATCCATATTGTAGGCTGCAGTCCTTGACGCTCTGCAGCAGGAGCTTCATATGGTATTTCCTGAAATTTTTCAGTGTCAATCAATTCTTTCTGGTACATTGACTAATGTATTCCCTTCATCTTCTTTTGATGCTTTCTGGGTCATTCAGTACATTTCCCATAGCATCTTTCCACATTGCTACATGAGGCCTAAACAAGGAGATGAGGGCTTTTCCCCAAAGCTGATAGAAAGCCTCTCCTAGAGCTGGTCCTGAATTCAGATTTCTATCTTCTAACATAGTTTATGTGAAGGAATAGATTTCAGTTTGTTAAAGTCATTCACTTGTGATATTTCTGTTATGGCGGCACTAGATAGCTAAGACAGAACATGTATTCATGATGAACAAAAAAATTTAAAAATATATGAGCAGAGAGATGAAAAACATAAAGAGTCAGATGTTTTAGAACTAAAATACCATGATACATGAATGAAAGATTAGCTGGATGGGCTTAACAGAAGAAATTGTCAGTGAACTACTTTCTATTGAAAATAATTTTAATATATAATGTTACTTTCAAGACCTGTTAAACTATTCTAAATTATTAAAAATAATACAAAATAATGAAGGAGTTTATCTTTTGCTTTTCAAGAAGAGGAGCGAACTGGGGGTAGGGGTGGGGGTGG
>NW_006399780.1:6119051-6128625 GCF_000299155.1 Elephantulus edwardii | reverse complement strand
CATGTGAAATCAATGAGATTGTTCTATAGTGTCCACACATTGGGTCACCCATCTTTGGAATGGGAACAAATATAGATCTCTTCCAGTCAGTTGGCCAAGTAGTTGTTCTCCAGATTTCTTGGCACAACTTGGTGAGCATGTCCAGGGCAGCATCTGTTAGCTGAAATATGTCAATTGGTATACCATCTATTCCTGAGGCCTTGTTTTTTGCTATTTCCTTCAAAGCATCTTGAACTTCTTCCTTCATCACCATAGGCTCTTACTCAAATGATATTTCATTAAATTCTTCTGTGTCTGTCAATTCCTTTGGGAAAGTCTGCTGTTAGGGACCTCTCCAGGGTGCTGAAGAGCAGTGGTGTCACTCTGGAGACTAAGGTGTGTCTGGTACAGGCTATGGTCTTTGCAATCACTTGTTATGCATCAGAGAGTTGGACAAGGAGGATAGAAGGAGACTTGATGCCTTTGAGCTATGGTGCTGGAAAAAGAGTATTGAATGTACCCTGGACTGCCAAGAAAACAAACAGCTTTATCCTGGAGAAGGTTAAACCAGTCCGCTCCTTGGAGGCAAGGATTCTGGGGCTTCGTCTGATGTACTTTGGACATGTTGTAAGGAGAGACAGGTCCTTGGAGAGGGACATCATGCTTGGGAGAGTGGAGGGACAGTGCAGGACGGGAAGGCCCTCTATGAGGTGGATTGATTCAGTGACTGGGGTAATCGGGATGGGTGTGTCAGAGACAGTGCGATTGGCACAGGATAGAGGAGGGTTTAGGGCTGTTGTCCATAGGGTTGCTATGAGTCGCAAACGACTCAACAGCACATAACAACAACGACAATAACAACAAGGGGTACACAGACTTGCATCAGTAGATAGAAACTCCCCAAATCTATCACAGGAAACAAATGTCAAGTTTATATCAAACTTACTAGGTATGAATTTGCAAGACACTTCTGAGCAAAAAATGAAATAAAGACAGACACACAAAAGCACTTTTGTTGAAAATTAGTGGAAAAAAACAAACAAAAAAAAGAGCTGTTCCCAGTATTGTCAGGCTAAGATAATAAGACATATGTCTATAGTGTGATCCAACACTGAAAAAAAGAAATAATTTTTAAAATGGCATGTTAGGAAAGACTAAATGAAGCTATCATTACTTGCAAATGACATCATTGTTTAAGAACATCTACGTGACAGGCACTATAATAAAATTTTTAATTTTATTTTTACATCTTTACCTTAAGGGAAGTTGTAATGCAAACAGTTCACAGGAAACAGATTTTTAGAGGAAAAATGACTTGCTCAGAGTCTAACATCAAGCAAAAGGTATGTCTGGAATGTAAACACAGATCTACTTTCAGAACCTCACTCACAAACCTAAATAAAAATGGCTTAAAAAATGTGTAGAACTAAGATGGCTACATGTGTTCCTCTACCTCTGCTTAAACCTGTTAACCATGGGTGACCCTACTGGCATTGTAAATACCAGTGGTATTGCATCCAGCATCAGAGTAATCCACAGTTTACCCCATTGCAGCAAACTGACAAACAAGTGCTGTATTGATAAAAGTAAACACTAAACAAACATATTTGCACCTAAGCTGTAAAATAAGTAGCAATATGATCACTTCCTCAATTCAATGAAATGACAGATAGATGGTGTACCTCTAATAGCAAACCATAGAAACAAGTATCATGGGACAGGACAGCCCTCTCTAGCCCTGCTTGAGGAGGAATGTCAGGATAAGGTCCCTGGTGCTGGCTCCTCCTCTGGGGCCTACCAGCTGAAGCCTGAAGACTCAGTGGTGGCAAGTGCATTGGAATAGGAACCCCTGGTGCTGGGGATAATAACAAACTATGGCTAACAATCAGAAGAATGGGAATTCCAGAACTCTTAATTATGCTTATATGAAACCTATTCTTAGGCCAAGAAGCTGCTGTATGAACACAGCAAGAAAACACTGGATGGTTTAAAATCAAGAAAGGTGTATATCAGGGCTGTATCCTTCCCATACCTATTTAACCTGTATGCTGAGCAAATCATTCAAGAAGCTGGACTTCATGAAATAAGGATTAAAAGAAGAGTCATCAACATCTGTATTATACAGATAACACAATCTTGCTTGCTGAATGTAAGGAGGACTTGAGTGCTTACTGCATGAGATCAAAGACTGTAGGCTTCAATATGGATTATCAACATCTCAAAACAAAAATTTCCACCAATGGAGCAATAGATAGCATCATAATATACAGAGAAAAGATTGAAATTGGCAATGATTTCATCTTACTTGAATCCACAATCAATACCCTAGGTACCAATAGTAAGGAGATCAGGAAAAGTATTGTTTTCATGTACTGTCAAACTGCCTATGACTCGTAGCTATCCTGTGCACAATATTTCTGAACTCTATCCTATCCTAAGCCTTCTCACTATCTCTGACACATCTGCCCCTATTACCCTAGACACTGTGTCAGTCCATCTCACCCAGAGTCTTCCTCTCCTGTGTTGTCCCTTGACCCTTCCAAGCATGATGTCCTCTTTCAAGTACTGATCCCTTCTGGCAATATTCCCAAAACATATGAGATAGAGTTTCAAAATCCTTGCTTCCAGAGAACAAGCTGGTTTCACTTTCTAGAACACACCTGTTCCTTCTCTTGGCAGTCCATGGTATGTTCAGTACTCTTCTCCAACACCACAACTCAAAGGCATCAATTCTTCTTCTGTCATCCTTATTCATCATCCAGGTCTCTGTGGAAAGTGTGCTATCAGGGACCTCTCCAAAATCCTGAAAAGCAATGCTTTTGAATTGTGGTATTGGAGAAGAGTCTGAATATCCTACAGATTGCCAAAATAATAAACAAATGTCTTGGAGAAAGTGCAATTACAGTGTTCCTTAGGGTCAAGGATAATGAAACTTGCTCTCACATACTTTAAGCGTGTTATTAGGAGAGAATATTCCTTGGAAAAAGATACTGTGCTTGGAAATATAGAGGATAAGCAAAAGAAAACGAGATTCTTAATGAGATGGATTGATACAGTGTGTGTGGCAATGGGCTCAATTCATGGAGGGTGATAAGGATGGCACAGAGTAGGACAGAGTTCAGGTCTATTGATCAGAGGATCGTTATGAGTTGTACTCAACTCGACAGCATCTATAGATAATATAAGGTAATAGGGGAAGGTGTGTCAGAGACAATGAGATTGGCTCAGGTTGCTATAGGTTACAGGAGACTCAACAGCACATAACAACAGAACAAAGCAACAAAAATAACAAGAAATAACAGGGAGTTGACAAAAAATAAAGTTAATATACAAAACAAAATTCTATTTTCAGATACTAGCAATAACCAATTTTAAAACAGTGGTAAAGATGAAGCGCATCTGTTCAACGAAACAAAAGAGCAACAAAAAGAGAAAAAAAAACAGTTGCTGTTGATTGATTCTAATTCCTTATGACCCCATGTGTGACAGAGTGGATGACTGATTTTTTTAAAAAAACATATCACCATGCCTTTCTTCTGAGGCATTTTTGGGTAGACTCAAACCTGTAACCTTTCAGTTAGCAGTCAAACGCATTAACTGTTTTCACTATCCAGAGATTCCTCAACTAACAACACAATACAGTAAATACTTAGGTATAGTCATGCCAAGAAATGTGTACAAAATTCATGTTGAGAAAACAGCACAAGAAACTGTTACTGGACCAATGACAACATGGGGAAAGCTAAGTCCAACTTCTATTTATTCCACAAAAGGGAATTGTTCCCATTCACAATATTCACAGTATAAAACTGATCGCTATACTTGCACCAGGAAGCAATAGTCATAACAAAGCAAGGAAGCACTGGTTCAGGATCAGGAAAGGTGTGTGGAAGGGATGCATCCTATCTTCATACCTTTTCAATCTATATGCAGAACAGAGCGTTTGGGAGGTGGGACTTCATGAGGAGAAATGTGGCATCAGGATTGAAGGAAGATGCATCAACAACCTGCATTAGCAGACGACACAACCTTGCTTGCTGAAACCAAAGACGTCATGAGGCATTTGCTGCAGAAGATCAAGGACTGTAGTCTTCAATATGGATTGAAGCTCAACATCAAGAAAACAAAGATGATCATTGTTGCAGACCGAGAGTAAAGTATATTAATAAGTATTAATAATGAGACACAACACCAAGAATGTAGGAGAAAACAGAAGTAAAGCAGGATGAACAGTTCTCCAACAACTAAAGTGCTGGTCCCAGCTCCCCTGTGCCTTTATTGAAAATTGCCAGGGAGCAAATCACAAAGAGAATTCAATGCAAATGAAGCTAAGCTCTTTCTATTGAAAACCTTGACTCAGGAGGGAAGGGTTAACAAATACAAGAATCCTGTAAACACTTAAGGTTTGTCTTAGTGCCTACCCCTGTAAACATTTAAGGATTGTCTTAGTGCTTCAGGGTGAAATCCAGCTTGAACCCTCCTCCCTCGTATCCTAAAATAGTATTTGGTTTATTATAAATATTTATTATGAAATTTGGCTTCCCACAGTTCAACATTGGGCCCATTAGCAGCTTCATGGTAGATGGAGAAGAGATTGAGATTGTTGATAACTTCAGTTTGCTTGGTTCCGCAATCAACAGTCTTGACATCAGCAGTCAGGAAATCCAAAGACCAATTGCATTGGGAAAGTCTGCTGAGCAACCATGTCAGCCTGGAGACTAAGGTGTGCCTAATCCAAGCTATGGTCTTTGCCATTACATGCTATACATTCAAGAGCTGGACAAAAACAAATAATGATAGAAGAGGGATCAATGGCTTTGATTTATAGTGTTGGAGAAGAGTGTTGAGCATATCGTGAACTGCCAGGAGAACAAACAGATCTGTCCTGGAAAGGATGAAACCAGGCTGCTCCTTGGAGGCAAGGATTTTGAGGCTCCATCTCACATACTTTGGACACATGGCCAGGAGGGACCAATCTTTGGAGAGGGGCATCATGCTTGGAAGTGTGAAGGGACAGTGCAGGAAAGGAAGACCCAGGATAAGATGGATTGACTCAGTGACCGGAGAAATGAGATTAAGCCGATTGGAGACAATGAGATTTGCTTAGGATAGGACAGGTTTCAGAGCTAATACATAGGGTCACTGTGAGTCACAGGCAACTCTATGGTACATAACAACAACAGCAACAACAGGTCAGACATGGCCCCTCACTCTACTGCACCTGCTTCCACTGAGTTGACATTCATTACAAATCATCACACAAACTTTACAGAATTTTTTTACTCACAGTTGAAGAGCTTATTAAGGAAACAGATTGAGGTTGGGGGCAGAGGCAAAGGAAAACACACAGTGAAAATTCAAATTCAGTAAACAGCAGTCCTAAGCCAGGTTAACAGGAAAACACTATCCCTCAGTTCAAATAGCTTCTCAGTTAACAAGACATTATCCCTCAATTAATCCAGACAGTGTCTCAGTCAATACCAGGATAACTCTGGGGTAGAAAGGTCTGGTCCTGAAGGATACACAGTGCCCTGTCTACTGCTTCTTTCCTGGTGGTGAGGTCCCCGTCACAAGAGCTCAGACTCTAACCGCATCCCATAGTCTGACTATAGTCTGGTTAGTGCTCTTGCTCTCTCTTATGTTGTCCTCACAGCTGTTGATGATGTTGAGGACAATGATAACTGTGAACCACATGATTGCAGTTGAAGCCGCTTGAAAACTTGCTCCTAGGAGAAGCTAAGGCAATAGATAGAAAAGCCATTCTCAAAAGTTTTACCCCAGGGATTGAAGGAAAAACAAGGACAAATTGGTATGGACTGAGAAATTATAGTACATTCACACAATAGAATACTATGCAGCATGCAGGGGCAATGATTTTGTAAATTATCACTTAACTTGGGAGGGACTGGAAAGCATTATACTAAATGAACTAACTCAGTCCCATAGGACAAATACTATATAAGACCATTATTGTAAAATGAGTATGAGGATCCAAGGTGGGAAGTGGGTAGCAGAGGGGTGAGGATAGGTGTGGGAGGGTCTCACAATTTGATGGGTGGAGGGAAGGGTGGGTAAAGGAAGGGGGATCTGGTGTGAAAGACAATGTATATGAACTTTGTAAGTAAACTGGTAAAAAAAACAAACAAACAAACCCAAAAACAACAACATGGAAAGTCTACACATAATATAAAAAACAACAAAATCATTCATTGCCGCACTTTTCTCCATGTCCAACTCTCCCCACCACTTCGCTACCCTCTCTGAAAAGAAAAAGAGAAAAAAAAAAGTTGGCAGCACAACTTCCTATCTACTAGGCCACCAGAATACCCTAACTCATATTACAAGAAGAAAACATTTAAATACCTGCTTTTATAAATCTATTTATGCAAAGCAATCTTTGTATTTGTTGTTCAGCAGAGGAAGTGTATATATATATGTGTGTATATATATATATATATATATATATATATACACACACACACACACATTTTATATATATATATGATATATATATCTCAAAGGGAGAAGGCCCATAGGTTCTATACTAAAACTATAGAATGTCTACATATGACCTAGTTGTAAGAAGCTGTGCAGCTAACCCAAAGGCACACAGTTCAAATCCACCAGCTGCTCCATTAGAGAAAGATGGGCAATCTCCTCCCATGTGATTTATTGCTTCTGAAAACCCACTTATTTACTAAACCACGAGAGTTAACTTGTTTAATGCACTCAATAGATGTTGTGGTGGTGGTAATGTGCTGTTGAGTTAACTACAGCTCATGGTGACCCTATGCATTATAGCTCTGAATCCTGTCCTATGCTTAAACAATCTCATTGTCTCAAATACACCTGCCTCTATTACTCCAGTCACTGTGTCAATCCATCTTAACTAGGGTCTTCCTCTCCTCTGTTGTCCCTCCACCCTTCCAAACATGATGTTCTTCGCCAAGGTCTGTTCCCTCCTAGAAACATGCTTAAATTATATGAGATAGAGATTCAAATCCTTGCTTCTAGCAAGCAAGTTGATTTCACCCTCTCCAGGGCACACCTGTTGGTTCTCTTGGAAGTTTATGAGTACTGAACATACTTTCAGCAGTCCAAGAACATTAAACATACTCTTCTTCAGCACCACAATTTAAAGGCATCTATTTTTCTATCATCCTTATTCATTGTCCATTTCTCCAATAGCATACTTTTTATTATTTCTATTTTGACTACATGAGCCCTAGCATTTTTAAGTGAAAATGAGAGGGTTTTTTTTTTTTAATTTCAGGTCTGTCAATTTCTTTTGTACAATCATCTTCATGTATTTCTGCCATAATATCAGAGTATTATCACCAAAGCTACATCTTCGTTTGATCTTTTAAAACATGTTACAAGTTTAGTATCTAAGTACCACTAACTTGTTTTGTTTTTGATGGACATATACAATTTTCTTTCTCTTTTTGAAAACAGTGTAAATTCAGTTGCTCTTGAGTAGAGTCCCCAGCATAAAGAAAGTTGGTGCAAATTAATCACTCAACTGCTAGTTGAAAAGGAGGCCATTGGAATTCACTCATCCACCGTAGGAAGAAGATCTGCAATACGAAGATTACAGCCAAGAAGACTTGATGGAACATTGCTACTCTGTTACATTAGCTGAGTCAGAATTGACTCAGTGGCACATGAAAACATAACAGCATAGCTGCCAGTATGGGATATGACTAAGTCAGCTAGATCCCTCTCATCTGTTCTTCCCTCACCTCCCACATCTCTCTCATGTACCAGTTATTTGCAATTGGGTCAGGAATGGTCTTTTCCTCTAAATTCCATCATTATTTTTCCAATAATTCCTTGATGGATTTTTGTTAGTCGGGCTTTGTCTTGGGTATTATCCTTGTTCTCCTCTATATTTAGCTTACAAGAAGGTATCCTTTTGGCCATCTTCCTGGAAGTGTATTTCTTTCAAAAATTACAAAATTCGCTTGATTAATGCAATTGTTAAAATCATGGATGGACTCTCTGTCTTTGAAAACATGCATAGTTGGAAGAAAATTAGTCCAAAGTTTCATTATGTCTCCCTTCCTGCCAAAGAGGCAGACAATTTGGGTCTATTGTTTGGAAATTTATGAGAACTTTACTATAGCATGCAAATTCCTTGGCCACTAACAGGAACCTCATAAAGAAAGCATGCTTGGAAACAATGGAGGTGTTTGGAAAGGATTCACATTATTTCCAAGAAACACATTAATAGATCAAAAATATTCATTCCCTTCCACCATCATGTGGGATGTTACATGACAGATTCCTGTGAAGATCTGAGCTCTCCAAGTGCTATGTACTTTGACAAGTTATTATTAATCTCTGTTTCCTGAACAGTGCAGGAAAAATACACAGGTAAA
The DNA here is from genome assembly GCF_000299155.1 of Elephantulus edwardii. Classification (NCBI taxonomy): domain Eukaryota; kingdom Metazoa; phylum Chordata; class Mammalia; order Macroscelidea; family Macroscelididae; genus Elephantulus; species Elephantulus edwardii. The sequence goes on along the minus strand of NW_006399780.1, from coordinate 6,120,265 downwards.
CAATTTAATATGATCTGAAGACAATGAGGCTCCACATTATCAGGAGAGACTAATCTGTAGGAGGAGGAAAAAAAAGAATGTTTGGTGGAGGATTAATAGAAAAGGAGGAAACCTTCTGTGAGATGGATTTATTATAATGGTTTCAAATATACCAACAAACACAAAGAAGGCACAGGACCTTCTGATACACAGAAGGTTACACGAGTCAGAGTCAACTTGTGGGCACCTAACAACAACAGCAAAGACACGGTAGCATTAAAAACAAGAAAGACACAATAATAAAATATTACAGTATGCAGAGCACTGTGCACTCAAAAATCAAGGACATCATTCATTAGCTCAAAGATTGTACAGCACAGCGGAGAAGATGATGTAGTAAGTCCTTGACATATGGCAACTCCAAGCAAAACAGAACAAAGTGCTAATAAATCCTGTGCCATAGGTGAAAAAAAATCAGCCAAAAGCTCCAGTATGTTCTGTCAATATACTACGATTGGTATCAGATGGTTAAGTTCATAGAGTTTTCATTGGCTAATTGTCACAAATAAGAGCTTTCTAATCGTAAATGAAAATGAACACACAGAAAATGAACAATAGAAATTAGCATTTACATAAGTTGAAAATAATATACAAACTGAAGCCTTTTTGGCAGTTTTCCATTATAATATGCTCATTCTAGAAAGTCTGGAAAATGAAGACAAATTTAAAAAAGGAATAAAATCACTTAGATTTCCATCATCCAATGAAAAGTACAGGACATTTTCTTTGAGAACACTTACAAGATTTAAATTCAAAGAAAATGTTCTTATGTATTATTACACAATTTTTATCATTTAGGACTATTACACAAGGCATTTTACTATAATTTACAGATAGATAAATAAATGCTATTAATGACTGAAAAACAAAAGTTTTATTATTGAGATAGAACAGCAGCCAGGTGGACAGTGGTATCCAGCTGCCCCACGCAACAGCACTGCCAAGGACAAAGAAAAACTTTAGAAGAGGCAGGTGCAGAGCAGGAAGGATTCCTAGCAGGCTGCTGGAGACCTGAGAGCACAGCTGCATTGAGAGTCAGGGCTCTTCTCAAATAGACAGAGAGCATCAGTCAGAAGTTGGTTTTTGGCCAGCAATTCCACTACTGGGAATATACCCTGAAGAGACCATAGCTGACATCCAAGCAGATATATGCACACCCATGTTTATTGCAGCTT
>NW_006399780.1:6108108-6114606 GCF_000299155.1 Elephantulus edwardii | reverse complement strand
CCCAGTAGTGGAATTGCTGGGTCAAATGGTATCTCTATTTGCAACTTTTTGAGAAAGCGCCATACTGCTTTCCACAGGGGTTGCACCATTTTACACTCCTACCAACAGTGAATAAGGGTTCTAGTTTCTCCACAACCTCGCCAGCATTTGTTGCTTGCTGTTCTGTTAAATTTTACTATTTTGACTGGGGTGAGATGATATCTCATAGCAATGATCACATTTAATGTGAATGGATTAAATGCACCAATTAAGAGAAAAGTAGTAGCAGAACATGTAAAAACAACTCCCATCAGTATGTTGTCTACAAGAGACACATCTAAGAAATGAAAGAAAAGATGGACTAAAAATCAAATGTGTGTGTGTGTGTGTGTGTGTGTAAATATACCAAGCAAAATGACACCCACTAAAAAGCAGGTGTGGCAATATGAATCTGATAAAACAGACTTCAGAATGAAAACCACCATAAAAAATAAGGGAAGGCACTATATAGTAATTAAAGGACCAATAGATCAAGAAGACATAACCTTGGTCAACAACTATGCACCAAATGATAAACCTTCAAAATACATAAAACAACAGTTAAAAGATCTGAAGGAAGAAATGGCGCATACCACACTAATGGTAGGAGACTTTAACACACCACTCTCACCAAAGGAGTGGTCAACTCCAAAGAAACTTAATAGAGATGCAGATGATCTAAACTACACAATCAACCAGTGAGAACTTGTAGGTATATTCAAGACACTGTGCCCAACTAACAGTCAATTTACTTTCTCTTCTAGGTACGTTCTCCATAATGGATCATATATCAGGACACAAAGCAAGCCTCAACAAATTATTTTAAAAAAATTGAAATTATGCAAACTATCTTCTTAGACTACAGTGCAATGAAATTAGAAATTAACAAAAAGTAGGTAAAATATATAAAGCCACCCACATGGAAGCTAAATAACACCCTGCTAGAATATGTTTCAGTTATAGAAAAATAAAAAAATTAAATAAAATGTTGCTGGAAACAAGTGATAATCAAAATACAACTTACCAAAACCTCTGGAATACAGGTAAAGCAGTCCTCAGGAAACAATTTCAAGCAATAGGCAAACACACACACACACAAGAAACAAGCAAAATTAATGACCTAACTAAACACTTCTATCAAATAGAAAATCCATAATCTCTAAAAGAAAGGAAATTATACGGTCAAGAGTTGAAATCCATGAGCTAGAAAATAGAAAACCCATTAGAAACCATCAAGAAGATCAGGAGCTGATTCTCAAAGGGTCAATAAAATTGACAAGCCATTGGCTAATTTAGCTAAAAAAAAAGAGATGACACAAATAACTCCAATAAGAAATGACAGATGTCTATCACAACATAACCAGATGAAATTAAATCTATAATATTAGAATATTATGAAATTCTCTACTCTGACAAATTTGAAAACCTAGAGGAAGTGGACAAATTCCTTGAAATTCACACCCTATCCATATTGACAAAGACAGATAAAGAATATTGCAACAGTCCTATCACAAAAGGTGCTTAATGTGGAAAAGATAATAAATTACTTATGTGCAAATTAAAATTATAGCTGAATAAAAATGAAAACAAGTTTTTAAGAAACAAAGTACGGCTTTGAGTCTATCTAACCTGAATTTAAAAATCATCTCAAGAAAATGAGACATTGAACATTCAAAAGACCTGATACGCTGTGGAATGACAGCAAAGATATCCTTTATGAGAACAAAAGGTCATTACAAAGACAGAGGAGAGAGCAAAGACCAAAAAGGAATGTCAGAAGAGACTCTGGAAATTGCAGTAGAGAGTTGAGAAGCTAAAACAAAGGGAAGAGATGCCAAAGTAAAAGAAATGAACAGAAGATTTCAAAGTAGCTTTTGAAGCAACGTATTATAATGCAATGTGCAAAGAGCTGGACTTGAGAATAAAAAGGAAAGAACTCATTCAGCATTTCTCAAGTTGAATGATCTGAAAAACAATTATTAATAAAGCAATTTGACTACACATATGGGCAATTTCAGACTGCAAAGGTTCATAGAAATTCCTCAGTTTCCTCATCTTTGGCTTTAGCTGTTGATGCATATATTTGAATAACAGTTGTATTAGCAGGTCTTCCTTGTATGTGTCTGCATAGTGTCCTATCATTTATAGCACTGTACTTCAGAGTAGATCTTGAAATGGTCTTTTTGACTATAAATGCAACACAACTCTTCCTCAATTTTTCATTCTCAGCATAGCAGATCATATGATTTTCTGATTCAAAACAACAGAGGTCAGTCCATCTCAGGTCACTAATTGCTAGAATGTCAATCTTTGTATTTTCCATTTCATTTTGGACAACTTCCAATTGTCCTACAATCATCCTTGATCCATTCCATGTTCCAGTATATCAGGTTGGAGAACACTTCCTCTACTAGATAACTTAAAAGGATGTGTGAAACACAATGCATATATAATGAAACACAAGGTAATATGAATTTTAAGACAAAGGTGTGCAAGTCAGCTCTGAGGCCAATGCTGATTTGACATGCTAAATGAGAACCATTAAAATTGCCTGAACCCACTCAGGTGATTAACTTGAAGCAATATAGGATAGAGGGTGGATGGAAGGAAATCACTGCTTTGATTAAAGACTTGCTAAAGACTGCAGTATGGCATGGCCCAGATTAACACCTTTAGCTCCTCCTATGTCCAGACATTCTGATAAGAGAAGATTGTATTCAGAACACTCTCTCCTCTTACTGGGGCTAGCTTTCTGATCTGAGTCAGCTGCCTCAACCCTGCCTGACATTGTCAACAACTGCATGAGCTTCTTGAGGACCTTCCAGAGAATTGCTGAGCCCCCCTCAAAAAACAAGGTCAGGAGGTTTCAGGTTGGAAGGAGGAGAAGGAACAGTTAATGTAGAAAATGAAGGGGTTGGCTTATCAGCATTAACTTTTGTAACATTTTTGGCTTCGACCTTTTTGTGGTTTATTTGGTACTGGGTTTTGTGTTGAGAATTTTAAGCCTTTACAAGGTCAATTTGATACTGATTTTTTAATTCCTAGAATTCTAAGGAAAACCCACTTAATCTTGTTGAACATTTGGATCATTTATACTTTTTAGTATAATACTAAAATGTTATGAATTATCAAGTTGACTATGACTCATATCGACCCTATGAACCACAGCTCTGAACCTTGCCCTGTCCTGAGCCAACCTCACATTCTCTGACACACCTGACGTCATTGCCACGGTCACTGTGTCAATCCAGCTCATCCAGGGTTTTCCTCTTCTGAGCTGAACCTCTACCCTTTCAAGTGTGATGCCCTTCTCTGAGGAGTGGTCTCTCCTAGAAACACACTCAATGTATGTGAGACGGGGCTTTAAATTTCTTGCTTCCAGAGTGCAAATTGTTTTTACCCTCTTCAGGACAGACTTGTTTGTGCTCTTGGCAATCTATGGGTATGTTCAATACTCTTTTCTAGCACCACAACTCAAAGGCATACAAAGTAATAATTTCTGACTGTTTGTTTGTTTTACTATTATTTTAAAAACCCAACCCAAACCCAAAATATTGCTGTTAAGATGATTCCAACTCTTAACGACCCTTTATCAGGTTTCTTAGTTTGTAAATATTCATAGGAGGAGACAATCTTTCTTTCAAGAAGCAACTCATGGATTTGAACTGACAACCTTTTGGTTAGCAACCCAACACACTACACACTATAGAAATAGAACCGGAATAATCACTACTGGTACTTAAAAAAGAATTTCAAGTTATGTTGAAGTCATTGGAAAAAATAAGGCCCCAGGAACTGATGGAAAGCCAGCTGAGGTGTTTCAGTAATTAGATGCAGCCATGAATGTGCTCACTATCCTCTACTAACTAATTTGGAAGACAGCTTCCTGGCCAAATGACTATAAGAGATTTAAATATGTCCCCATTCACAAAAAGACGATCCAATAAAATGGTGAAACTGCCTCATATACTTTGGGCATGTTCTTGGAGGGGCCAGTCCTTGGAAAAAGATGTCATGTTGGTAAAGGTAGGTCAGTGATAGAGAGACAGATCCTTAATGAGATAGATTATCCCAATGACTGCACCATGGGTTTGTACATAGTGGAGATTGTGAAAATGGCACAGGAAAGGGAAGGCTTCAATCTGTTGTTCATAGGGTCATTATGTGTAATGATAGACTTGATGGCACTTAACACAACCTGCCCTTTTCACAACCTGTGTATATGTAATTACTAATATTCTACATTAGGAAGTGGGAGACTAAACATGGTAGGGAAGAGGTAAGATTTTTAGCTTGCTCAAGTGTTCTCTTCACTTTTGCCTGCTGAATACGCTCACAGTTTTAAAAAAAAATACCAAAACCAAAAACCCACTCAATGCTTTGTAGAAAAAAAGCCACTTACCATCAAGTCTGTAACCATCCATAGTGATTCGATAGGTGCCAGAATGGAACTGTTCTCCAAAAGGTCTCGATGATTCTGATGCAGATAACCAGATCTTTCTTCCAAGTGTAGACTTAAACTTCCAGTCTTTCAGTTAGCAGAAGAGCATGTAAACCTAGAGCCAATAAATTCTCAACCATTGAGTTGATTCTGATTTATAACAGCCGTGAACCCAGTAGAACCACCCTAGAGGGTTTCAAAGGCTGTACTCTTTCCTGAGGCAGGCTCCCATGTTTTTCTCCTGTGGGGATGCTGATGAGTTCTATCAATCTTTGATTAACAGCTGAATATTTAATGCAGTGCCATCAGAGTTCCTTCTGTTGAACACCAGCCAGAGGTTTATTGTCTACTCTGATGTACAACTTATCTAGCAGAGGACTTGAAGAAAGTGTCATAGTTTTTCACATCTTTTTTTTCTCTAGAAGTTTGACTCAAATTTTCAGGTGTTTGTTGTTTTTACATTTGTTGGTGTTTTATATTGGGCTGCTTAATGTGTTTTGTTTCTTGAAATGATCTAGTGTTGTAAGTAGAGAAGGAAGAGAGAGGTGAGTTGTTGGAGTTGTAGATGTGGGTCTAGGAGAGTGTGAAGGGGTGGTAGAGCCAACCTTGGATGATGGCTGGATGATAAAAATATTTATGTCACATCAAACTGGGGGTATTGTGATCTTAAAGGCTGGCTTCCAACTGGCCAGAAGCCCTTGAGTCTTGAAGCTGAGTGGTGCATTCCACCTGTGGTCTCCAGTCTTAGAGAGAGGTCTTTCATCACGATCCAGCCTGTGGGTGGTTTTGATAAAGGATTAGTTTTGCTTTTTTCTGGAGCCTGAGATCCAATTAGAGGTGATATGTTCTTATTTCAGACCCTTTTAAGTTTTAAATAAGCACCTCAGGCATCCCTCATGAGCCAGCAACCATTCATTTGTGGACAACAGTTTAGATCACTGACATTCCGATTTCACTGTGAGTGAAACCGAAATGTTGGCAATGAGAATCTGTTTTGATACTGCTTGACAGAATTCCCAATGCGTTTTTTCCACTATTCTTTCTTTTTTTTTTTTTTAGATTCTCTTCCACCTGAGAGAACCAGCCTTCTTATTTATAGGGAATCTTGCCACTCTGTTGTTACTTGGCATCCTTCATGGGCTCAATACTGAAATAGGAGAAGCTTGAACTTTAGGTTTCTTGGGGGAGAAAATGCAATCATATGTTGCCAAGGAATATTGAATATACCTAGAACTTCCTAGAGGGATGAACAATTCCATTTTGGAGGAAGTGTAACTAGAATGTTCCTTAGATGGGAGAATGGAAAGACCTCATCTTGCTTATTTTGGACCAATCCCTGGTGAAGAACACCAAGCTTTGTAAAGTAGCTTTTAAAAACCCCTATAAACAGCCCACTGTCAAACTCTTTGCTAACAAGTTGGAACTGACTTACAGCTGACTCTCTGTGAGTTTCCAGAAGCTATAAATCACACTGGGGGAGATTGTCTCAAATGACTTTTTTCTCAACTAATTTTTTTTTCAAAGTATTTGATAAATTCCAATAGTCTGTCATTGGGTTGGCAGTGAAACTCCTGACCCACCAGGCCACAAAACAACCAAATGCAGGCTTGACCCAAACTGTCTGCAGGAATTCTTTTTATTGCAACTGAAAAGAATGGCTTCTATTACTGTCCTTATTGTTGTTGTTGTTATGTGCCGTAAAGTCACCTGCGACTCATAGAGATCCTATGTACAACAGCCCCAAACACTGCTCTATCCTGTGCCAATCTCACTGTCTCTGACACATCTACTCCTATTACCCCAGTCACCTCATAGAGGATCTTTCCCTTCTGTGCCGTCCCTCCACCTTCCCAAGCATGATGTCCCTCTCCAAGGACCTTTCCCTCCTTACAACATGCCCAAATTATGTCAGACGAAGCCTCAGAATCCTTGCCTCCAAGGAGAAGTCTGGTTTAACCCTCTCCAGGATGAATCTGTTTGTTTTCTTGGCAGTCCAGGGTACATTCAATACTCTTCTCCAGCACCACAGCTCAAAGGCA
>NW_006399780.1:6106058-6108008 GCF_000299155.1 Elephantulus edwardii | reverse complement strand
AAAATTAATAAAATATAATTATAAAAAAAATAATCACAAAAAAAAAAGAAGTTGGTTTTTGGACACACTATGTCCACCAAGGACACACTGTGGTCCACTGAAAACCATGATTATAAACTTTTAGAAGAGGCAGGCAGCCCTCAGGCAAAATTATCAGAAGGTTGCACTATAATCAGAAAGAAGTGTAAGCTCTCACTGCACAGGACCAGGAAGGACTTCTGGTATGGCAGTGTGTGTGTGTGTGTGTGTGTGCGCGCGCGCGTGCGCGCGCAAGTGTGCGTGTGTAAGTCTTTTCCTTAAAAAGCAGAGCATACTGAAGATCCAATAAATGTTCCAGAGACAGAAATGTCAAAGAAATATATTGATGCAGAGTCATATGTACAACTACTGGAGAAAGTACAAAGGACGGTTTAAGGAATGAAAGCCAGAAAAAAATCAAATACCCCAGAGACAGAAACGCAAAGAAAATCTATATATTGATGTGGAATTATATGAAAAGCTACAGAAGAAGGTGTAAATGATGGGAGAAAGAAAAAATTCATAGATAAAGTGAATACTCCAGAGACAGGGAACCAGAAGAAACATATTGATACAAAGGAATATGAACAGAAAAAATTGTAAAAGATGGAAGAATTGAAACTTTAGATATGAAGGTACAAGAACTTAAAAAATCATTAGAGGACAGAGAGGGTACAGCCAACACAGTCCTGGAAATAACAGAAACACATGAAAGCACAATCCAGAATATCAAGACTGATATGGAAGAATTGTCCAAAACACTAGAGGGACAAAAAAGCAGAATAGAAGAGATGGAACAGAGAGTCAGTGAAATGGAAGAAAAAAACCTCGGTAGAAACATATTGGAAGAAAAATTAGAAAAGAAACAGAAGGAAAATTAAGAAAAAATTAAAATCATATAGGATAACATTAAAAGAAACAGTGTACATATGACCAAAATTTCAGAACACAAGGGCTAGGTTGAGGGGAGCAGCAAAAACACTGAGAAAATTGTGGAAGAAGTCCTGGGAGAAAACTTCTCTGGTGTTTTGAAGAATGAGGAAACCCACATTTTAGAAGCTCAGTGAACCTCAAACAGACCAGATCGCAAAAGAAAAATATCAAGACATATCATAGTCAAATTCACCAAAATCAAAGATAAGACTACTAAAAGCAGTATGAGAAAAACAAAGAGTCACCTACAAAGGAGAACCAATTAGATGAAATTCTGATTTCTCAGCAGAAAGTATGCAAACAAGAGAACAATGGGATAGTATATACAGAAGGTTGAAAGAATACAGCTTCTAGCTGAAGATCCTGTACCTAGCAAAGGTGTCCATCAAATATAAAGGAGACACTAGGTAATTTGAAGGGGGAAAATGGAATTTAAGGAATTTGTGAACACATACCAACAGGAAATTCTAAGGGAAGTGCTTCACACAGAAACACCAAAGCAAAGTTGATTGAACATAGCAACTGGAAACAGCAGAAAAAGGAAAAAGGCAAAATAACAGCAATAGAGCCTGGCCTGCCAATGATGACATTTTCTAAAATTATTATTAAATTTTATTAGTTTTAGTGAACATTTACAGAGATTTTGGGTTTTCATTCATTCATTGTTGCACTGTTTTCTCTACCCTCCAACCCAGTTCGTTCATCTTCCCCCACTCCCCCGCCCCCGCTGAATGTCTGTTTTAATTGTCCAATTGCCACAGTGCTTGTCAAAGCCAATTCTGATTAATCTCCTTTGTCAGCGTATCTTTTGCCATTCCCTCTCTCTCCTCCCTGAGAGAGACTCCACCCTAAGGAAAAGGGGATGGCGTATCCTCTTAACTACTTCCTGCTGAAAAGGGACGCTGTAGGTTTCAGGGTGAAGATCTTCTCTCACTACTCTAAAGGGCCCCTTTGGCAGTAGGAAACACATTTTGGAATTTAGATGCACTGTTATCAATT
>NW_006399780.1:6089223-6096417 GCF_000299155.1 Elephantulus edwardii | reverse complement strand
CACAGGACAGAGCGGAGTTTAGGGCTGTTGTACACAGGGTCGCTATGAGTCGCAAGCGACTCGACGGCACATAACAACAACAACAATATGATATATTCAGTATTATTTTTATCCATTTATTCAGAGTAAGTTTCATTCTGTATCCCCTCAGCTCTGTGTGGTCCCTATCCTATCTACCCTGTATTTAATCCTTTGGTCAAGAATTTCTAAACACTCAGTCTTTATGCTTTGGCCACAGCAGTCTGACTTTAAAGACTTCCTTAAGCTATGTGGCCTCCCACCTCAGGGGCTCAGGTATTTTAGAGGAGTATCTCTCTCTCAATACACGTTTCTTTAACTAACTCCTGCTCATCTTTTACCATCAAATTCAAATAAACATTTGCTGCTGCAGAGAGAGAAGAAATTGCTGGAGGCCAAGCATTCCAGAGAGCCAGGCTACAGACTCAAGGGGCCACTAACATGCATTAGCCTCTATATGAGTGAGAAACCAATGTTTGTGTAGCCACTGAGTTTCAGAGTTAATTTGTTACTGAAGCATAACCAGTCGTTCCCTGACTAATGCTGTCCTCCCATAGGAAAACAAACCAGAAGTTCAGAAATTCTGCCCTGGATCACTTGATAGAGGAAATGTATTTCTCGCAGTGATCTTTTCTGCCCCTAGATTTAATTGATGCCAAATCAAAACAAAGGATTATGGTGTTAAGGGTTTATTATTCAAAATATCTTCTCTACCCAATGACTTTGACTTTGCCATATGGAAAGGTAGGAATACATGAATAGGGTGTGTTAGCCCATCCACAAGGGTAGTGGCTAATTTGACACTAAATTGAGCAGATTCAGCAGCAGATTTTGAAAATTTCACCACCAGAAGGAGGTAGCAAGATAATGTAGAGCACAATTTGGGGCCAGAGATTCTTGCACCAGTCAGACTTACAGGAGAGCAGCAGCAAACAGCTCAAGCATAGAACTAGAGACCAATAAGAAACAGAGTTGACTTTGAGACGGCTACCCCATGAAGCCAGAGTTAAAGCCTTTGCCTAAGTTTTTTGAAGACTGCGGGGTGAGGTGGGAAATAGCCATAATTGGAATGACTGAGCACTTTAAGCCATAAGGCTGAAGGTGGGAGCACATTCAGTAAGCTTTCCTGACTGATTGTATCTTACTGCCAACCTTAGGTACAGTTTCTGACTTCCCCAATATGATTCTGTGTGGTCCGTAAGCTGTTGAAATGGATTTTGGATCCAGAGAGCAGTAAGATTGGTGTTGGTTTGAGTACAAAGAAGTGCAAGAACCTGGGGAACATGTCTGACCTCATGAGAACTGATTTTCTGCTGTAGGTGCTGTTGATGGGGACAGTTTCCCTTTGTGGAGTTAGTAGAGGTCAGATATGAGCATCTCCATGTGGCCCTTGCTGTCTTTATGCAACTAATGATGATTTTGCTGAGGTAAAAGTGAATTCATAAATACTGCATCATTTATGAATATACTTATTTTAAAAGAGCACAAATGTGACACCAGAAAACATATGTTGCTGTTAGATGCCACTGAGTTGATTCTAACTCATAGAGACCCTTAGTTCCAAGAGAAAAACTACGGTGCAGTCGTGAACCAATGTGTGCAGCCATGGTGTCAATCCATCTCATTGAAGGTCCTTCTCTTTTTTGTGCTTCTTTACCAGAGCATTGGTGGTTGAGGGATAATGAACTGCACTGCCAGCGCAAAAGTACGTGATTCTAATTCATTAGCAGTTCCTCAAGAGAAAAATTAGCAATCTTCGGTGTGATTGTCTCTGACAACTCACTGTCTTACCATTCTCTCTTTTAAGGAACATATGGTTGTACTTCTTCCAAGACTGGTTTGTTCATTCTTCTGACAGAATATTAATATTCAGTATTATTTGCCAATATCACAAATAAAATGTGTCAGTTCTTTAATCTTTCTTTTTCATTGGTCAGTCTTTTCATGTTTATGTTGTTGATGTTGTTGCTGTATAACATCAAGTTAGAATTGACTCATAGTTGAACCTCCAGTGAGCTCAGAGGCAGTAACTCTCATGAGAGGAGATGATCCATCTTTCTCCAACAAAGCAGCTGATGGATTTGAACCATTGCCTTTAAGTTGGCAGTGCAACTCCTTTCTGCTTAGCCACCAGAGCTCCCTCTGGTATATATGAGGCAGTTAAATATACCTTGGCTGGGGTTAGGTTTTTCATTCTGGGGTTTGTTTTGTTTTGTTTTTTGTTTGTTTGTTTTTTATCTGCGTAAAAAGAATAAACCAAGCTGGACAATGACTAGGGATGGTAGAAGGAGAATTAATGCCTTTGAGCTGTGGTGCTGGAGAAGAGTATTGAATATACCATGTACTGCTAAGAGAACAAGCCAGGCTGCTCTTTGGAAGCCAGGATTATGAAGCTTTGTCTGACATACTTTGGACATGTTGCAAGGTAGAATCAGTCCTTGGAGAGGGATGTCATGCTTGGGAGGGTGGAGGGACAGTGCAAGAGAGGAAGACCCTCAATAAGATGGATTGATTCAGTGACTGGGGTAATAGGGGGGGTAGGTGTATCAGAGGTGTTGTACATAGGCTCACTCAGGTGATTCTACGACACATAACAACAAGAACAACTTAAAGATAAGAACCTCATATATAAAGGATTGGCCTGGTGGTAAAGAACTGCACTGGCAACCTGAAGCAGGTGGTTCAAATTCACCAGCTGCTCCATGAGAGAAAGATGGGAAATTTTCTCTATGTGATTTACTGACTCTGAAAACCCTCTGGAGGGTCAGCTATGGGTCGATTCCAAGTCAATGGTACATAACAATACCATGATATAAAAGTCTAACATTAAGGATTTCGTTTTGCTTGAATCTACAATCAATGTCCATGGAAACATCAGTCAAGAAATTAAATGATGCAGTGCACTGGGCAAATCTGATGCCAAGGGCAGATTTAATTAAATATGTTCAAAAGGGAGGTCCGGTGGTGTAAGGGTAAGGAGCTGCACTGTCAACCCAAAGGCACATGGTTCAAACCTATCAGCCCTGAAGAAAGATGGGCTCTCTCTTCCCGTACTACTTATGGCCTCTGAAAACCAGATGTAGGGTCAGTTAGGAGTTGGTTCTGAATCAACAGACCATAACAACAACAAAGAACAAGGACATCACTCGAATGTTGAATATGCCATGAACTGCTAAAATAATAAACAAATAAATCTGTATTGGATGAAGAGTGCTCTTTAGATGTGAAGGTATTGGTCATATTGTCAGGAGGTGACAGCCCCCTTGGAGAGAAACATTGTGAAAAGTGCAAAAAGGAAGACCTTTAATGATACAGATTGACTCTAGGTTCATTGCAACAATAGGCTTAATCACATTAGAGATAGTGAAGATGGCACAGGATTGGCAGGGTTTCAATCTGTTTTATGTAAGATCTAAGATCACGGTGAGTCTGTGCCAACTTACCAGCACCTAACAACAAGTACAGATCCTCTCATCTCTAATCCCATTTCCATTGCCTAAAACATCAATAGGGAGGGTGTGATTGAATGAGGTTTGGTAGGGCCATGTGCTCCTCTCTCGGTTCTTTTTTTTCTTTTGGTGCATGGGCCGGGAATCCTCTCTCGGTTCTAAACAGATGGGATCATAGGTCATGGAGACTCATGCCTGACATTCCTCTTGGCTTATTTCACTCCCTGTGTGGTCACTATGTGCTGAGGAGGGGAACTGAAATAACAAACAGCCTGATAAATCAGAATGTTGACATCTGAATGACATGATGGTTCAGGAGTTGGAAAACTCAGGAAGGTTTGTTCAAGTTTATGCTTCCTTTTCACTCTATGATATGAATGTTCCAAAAATACAGTAAAAGCATACTATGATCTTTTCTTGTTGGCTTGAATAATTTACTCTCTGCTTAAAAGTCTCACTCAGAACTTATTGTTAAGGGCCACGGAGTTGACGATGACCCATAGAGATCCTATGAACAGCGGATCTGTTTTTTGACCTGTGCTCAGCCATCCCTTATCATCTCCAACATGTGAAGCCCATTGTTACAGTCACAGTCTCAATCATCTTGGTGGGAATCTTCCTAACTTTCACTAGCCAAACATGCTAGAATATCCTAAGTGAGAGAAAATGACAGTTCTCTAATGCCTAGAATGCCAATCTTTATGTATTCCATTTCAATTTTTACAACTTCCAGTTTTCTTACTCCTACTTTGTACATTCCATGTTTCAATTATTAAAGGATGCTTGCAGCTATTTCTCCTCATTTTTTAGTGACTTCTGATCTGGGCTTTACCTCTAAAACTTTGTTGTTGTTTTTGTTGTGTGTACCATCACATAAGTAACAACACATAGCAGTTCCTTCAGTGGGCTTTCACAGGCAGTAAAACACATGGGAGTAGATTACCCATTTTATTCACCTGCGAATATTGTAACTTTGGGTTACAAGCACAATTCATTACCACTAAACCACTCAAGGAACAATGTTGTTGTTTTTGCTATGTGCCATTGAGTCACCTGCTACTCTTAGCAACCCTATGTACAATAACTCTGAACTTGCCCTATCCTGAGCCAGTCTCACTAACCTCATTATCCCAGGTACTGTGTCAATCCATCTCATCTAGGATCTACCTCTTCTGCACTGTTCCTCTACTGTTCCGAGCAAGATGTCCTTCTCCAAGGACTGGTCCCTCCTGGCCACATGCCCCAAATATGTGAGACCGAGCTTCGAAATCTTAGCCTCCAAGGAGAATTTGGTTTCATTCTCTCCAAGACAGACCTGTTAGTTCTCTTGGAAGTCCATGATAAGTTCAGTTCTCTTCTCCAGCACAACTCAAAGGCATCTATTCTTCTGTTGTCCTTAGTCATTGTGCAGCTTCAAAAGTAGTTGCAAAGACCATGGCCTGAATCAGGCACACCTTTTGTTTCTAGACTGACATCATTGTTTCTCAGTACTCTGGAGAGATCCCTGACAACAAATTTTTTCAGTGCAATTAGTCATTTGATTTCCTGACTATTGATAGAGTCAAGCAAGCTGATATTGTTAACAACCTCAGTCTCTTCTCCATCTTTCATGGTGCTGCCAATTGGTCAAGTGGTGAGAATCTTCTTCTTCTTGATGTTGAGCTTCAATCCATATTGAAGATTACAGTCCTTGACTTTCTGCAGCAAATGCTTCAGGTCCTCCTCATTTCAGCAAGGCAGATTGTGTCATCTCCGCAACACAAAATGGATGTCAAAAGTGACTATGAAAATTGCACTAGAGCATTGAAAAGGCAAAACAATGGGATGAGATACCAAGTAAAAGAGCTGAACTGAAGATTTTTTTAAGAACAACTCTGGGAGACAAGTTGTTATAATGGAACACACAAGAACTAGAATTGAAGAATACAAAGGGAAGAACTCAACATTTCTCAAGGTGAAAGAACTGGAAAACAAATGTAATCTTTAAGTTGCCGTACTGAGAACTACTACGGGCAAAATCTTGAATGAGGCAAGAAGCATCAAAAGAAGATGGAGGGAATACACAAAATCACATTATAAGAACAAATTGGTTGACACTGAAAATTTTAAGAAATTCCATATGAAAAAGCCAGCAGTAATGAGGAAAGAAGTTCAAGCTACATTGAAAATATTGGCAAAATAAGGCCTTGAGAAGAAAAAAAAAAGGCACTGGAATCAATGGGATGCAAATTGACATGTTTCAAGTACCAGAAGCTACTTTGGCCATGTTCACTAATCTATGCCAGGAAATTTGGAGGACAATTACTTGGCAAGAAAGGTGATCCAACAAAATGTGGAAATTATCAAATAATTTTACATACAAGCAAAACATTGCTGAATATCACCCAAAAACAGCTAAAACAGTAAGTACATCGATAGAGAACTGCCAGAAGTTCAAGCTGGATTTAGAAGAATCTGAATTAGAAGAATTAGAAATATCATTGCTAATGTCAGATGGATCTTGGATGAAAGCAGAGAATACTAAAAGAATGTCTGTTTGTGTTTTAAGTATTATGCAAAGGCATTTGACTGTGTAGATTATAACAAATTGTGACTAATTGGGAAGCATGGGAATCCCAGAACACTTAATTATGCTCATATAAAACCTGTACCTAGACCAAGAAGCCACTGTTTGAAGACTACATGACTTTAAAATCAGGAAAGATACGCATCAGAGGTATATAATTTCTCCAAACCTAATCAATCTGTATTTTAATCTTTCAAGCAAATCATTCAAGAACCTGGACTCTATGAAGAAGAATGTGACACCAGGATCTGAGGAAGACTCATCAACAACCTGTGTTTATGCAGATAACACAATCTTGCTTGTTGAAAGTGGTTTAGACTTGAAACACTTACTGTAGACAATTAAAGACTAGACCATTTAATATGCATTTCATCTCAACATCAAGAAGACAAAAATCCTCCCTGCTAGACAAACAAGCAACATTATGCCAGATGGAGAAAAGATTGAGATTGTCAACCATTTCATCTTACTTGTAGCCACAATCTATACCTTTGGTACCAGCAATCAGGTACTGAATTGCAAGTCTGCTATCAGAGATCTCTCCAAATTACTGAGAAGCAATGAGGTTAGTTTGAAGATTAATGCATGCCTGGTTCAGGATATGGTCTTTTCAATCAATTGCTTTACATCTGAAATCTGCATAAACAAGAACTAAAGATGACAGAAGAATAGATATCTTTGAGTTGTGGTGTTGGATAAGAATACTAAATATCCCATGGACTGTAAAAAGAATGAACCGCTGTATCTTGGAGAAAGTGCACCCAAAATGCTCCTTGGAGGCAAAGATGGTAAAGTTTCAACTCACATATTTTGGGCATGTTTATAGGAGATACTATTCCTTGGAAAGGGACATCATTCTTGAAAAGGCAGAGGTTCAGCTAAAGAATGAGATGGATTGACACAGTGACTGCAGAAATGGGCTCAAATGTGTCAGAAATTACAAGAATAGCACAGGATTGGATCAGGTTCACATCTACTGTTCATAGGGTCAGTATGAGTCTCACTCAACTCTGCAGGATCTAATAATAACAACATTGATTTCTTAACACAGAATATATTGTTGTTGTTGTTGTTGTTGTTGTTATGCGCCATCGAGTCGTTTGCGACTCATAGCGACCCTATGCACAACAGCCCTAAACCCTGCTCTATCCTGCGCCAACC
>NW_006399780.1:6074298-6086448 GCF_000299155.1 Elephantulus edwardii | reverse complement strand
GTTTTCAGAGGCCTGCTATTTCAGAAATGGGTGGCGAATCCTTCTTCCTAGTCTGTCTTAATCTGAATGTTCAGATTTAGAGGAGTATCTGACAGACAAGCAATTTGTGGAGCAGTGAAAGATAAATCCCTTATTGTGGAGTTAAGCACTATTCTAAACCACAACCTTAAGATTCAGTCCAACTTAAAAATTCCTGAAATCCATTGAACTGAGATGCTCACCTCTCTAAGTGTGAAAAAAAATCTGCTTTTATAGTCTTTGTCATTTTATTAACCAATGGATGAGTGATTTCTTTTACATAACAAATCTGCCTTTCCCAAGAGTTTGTTATATCTGGGTCATAAGTCTAAACACTGGATATTATGCTGTTGTTAGGTGCCATCAAGTTGAGCATGATTCATCAGAACCCTATGAATAGCAGGTCTGAACCCTGTCCTATCCTGCACCATCTTTACACTAGAGTCTAGTGCAGCAGGTACTGTGTCAACCCAACTGGTTGAATGTCTTCCTCTCCTTTGCTGACCCTCCACCCTTCTGAGCATCAGGTCCTTTTTCAAGGAATATTCCCTCCTAGCAACAGCCTCGAAATATGTGAGGTGAAGCCTCATCATTCTTGCCTCCAAAGAGCACTGCAGCTGCACCTTGCCCAAGACGTATCTGTCTGTTTTCTTGGCCATCCATAGGATGTTCAGTGCTCTTCTCCAACACCACAACTCAAAGGCCTCAATTATTCTTCTGTCATCCCTATTCACTGTCCAGCTTTCAGCTGCATAGCAAGTAATTGGAAAGACCATAGGCTGCATTAGATGCATCTTAGTCCTCACACTGATATCATTACTCCTCAATAATTTGGAGAGGTCCCTAACTGAAGCCTGGCTGTTTTAGAGAGGGTTAAAGGCATTGTTTATTCTCTGCAGTGAAAAGTGCTCTCAGGTTGACCAGTTGACATCTGCTACTTGTCCAGTATACTTATTGCCCCTTTTGCCCAGAAACATCCCATGATTTCCTTTTGAGGATTCCCCCATCACCAATCTCAGGCCTAATATCTATGCAGTCTGTTCCTTGCATGCCCTAGGCTGCAGTAGTTGGTTCAGGGTTGAACCTCAGACCCAAATTAGAATGATGTGATTTTGTTCACAGATATTTTCAGGAAAGCAGTTCCTCTCTCAGCTGGCCTTGGAATGACTAGAGCTGCCCTCGCTGTCCTGTTAACCTGCTGGTGAGGTGGCTTAGCATCAACTGCCCATAAGTGTTGATGACTTCAAGACATCGTCGCTACAGCATCTAGACCAATGTTCAGCCAAACAACTGACCACCCTCGCCTAGCCAAATGGAAACCTAAAATGAATTATCACAAGGACCATCAGAGATTTTACACAAGAAAATAACAGAGTCAGCTGTATGATTTTGAAAGGCTCACTCTGGCAGCTTTGTGAGAATTAGAAGAAAGAGAAAGCAGCCATAGGGAACAATAGCACAGGTAAAGAAATATTCAACAGAAAGAATAGGGCTTCTTAGTGACAAAATGTGGGTGATGAGAGAAAGAGGCGATTGAGAATAAACCGAGAAGCTGCAGCACAATTCCAAAGACACACAATTTGAATCCACCAGCTGCTCCACGGGAGAAGGATGAGCAATCTCCTCCTGTGTACAATTTACTGCCTCTGAAAACCCACTGGAGGGTCAGCTATGGGTTGGTTCCAATTTAAACACATAAAACAACCAAGGTTTATGGACTGGGAGATGTTGTCAGTACAAAACGGACCTGGATAAAGGCAGCTACCAAATTAATCTAGAGTCCAAACAAGACAATGTCACCTTAAATTATATCGTCTCTTAGAGGCTTGCTTTTTAGCCTGAAGAGCAAAGAATCATATCAGATAATCTACAATTTGCCTCCAGCTCTAGGTAGCTGGGAAGTGTTAAAGTTAGCTTTGAATATTGGTTGCAATTCTTGTTTTACATTTTTATGCTTCTTTGCTACATAGTTTGTTCTTATGGGTATGGAACTGGTCTGTCACTTTGCTGTACTGAGTGGCTTACATGTCGCTGTGATGCTGGAAAGCCATGCCAGCAGTATTCCAAATACCAGTGAGCCAACTATTGATGGACAAGTTTCAGTAGAATTTTCAGACAAAGACAGACTGATCCACTTTTGAAAATAAAAAGTTGTTGAAAACCATCTGAATAACAGAAGAAGGCTGTAAGATAGTGCCAGAACATGAACGATCCAGATTGGAAAGCACTTATAAAAATGAGGAGAAACAGCTACAAACATTCATTAATAACTAGAAATTGAATATACAAAGTATGAATCCAGTAAAATTGAAAGTTATAAAAAATGAAATTGAATTAATAGAGATTGATATTCTAAGCATTAGTGAGCTTAGATGAACTGGGTATTAGTCATTTTGAATCAGAATAGTGACACATTTATCATCAAAATGAATATTTCAAGATCTATCCTGAAGCTCTCAGATCTTCAATTACTCATATGCAAGTTCAAATTGAGGCCGAAGAAAATGAAAATAAATCCACAGGAACCAAGATATGATCTTGAATCAATTAGGTTTGAGACATTGTACATCGATGATTGAAAACCAGATGACTCTTCAGGGATGATATGAGGGTATGTATCATCCATAAAGAAAGTAAAGGGTCATTACAAAAACAGAGGAGGATAAATAGATGTCAGAAGAGACTCTAAAAATTGCACTGGAGCATCGAGAAGCCAAGATAAAAGGAAAACATGTTGAAGTGAAAGAACTGAACAGAAGATTTCAAAAGGCATTTCAGGAGGACAAAGCAAAGTATTACAATGGAATGTGTAGAGAGCTGGAATTGGAAAATAAAATGGGAAGAACTTGCTCTGCATTTATCAAGCTGAAAGAACTGAAAAACAAATTTAATCCTTGTATTGCAATATTGAAATATGCTTTGGGAAATATATTGAATGACCCAGAAAGCATCAGAAAAAGATGAGGGAATACTCAGAATCACTGTACTAGAAAGAATTTATTGACAATGAAAAAATTTAGAAAGTACCATATGAACAAGAACAAATGATAATGAAGGAGAAAGTAGAAGCTGTGTTGAACGCATTGCCAAAAAATAAGGCCCCAGGAATCGATGGGATACCAATTGGCTTATTTCAATTAAAAGATACAGTCTTGGATGTACACACCAGTCTATGCCAGGAAATTTGGAGGACAGCTGTCTGGCCAATAGACTGGAGGAGGTCCACATTTGTTCCCAAGAAAGGCGATCTGACAGAATGTGGAAACTGTCGAACAATACCATTAATATCACATGCAGGCAAGATATGGCTAAAAATAATTCAAAACCAGATAGAACAGTACATAGATAGGGAACTGTCAAAAGTTTAAGAAGCATTTAGAAATGGTCGTGGCACCAGGGATATCAATGCTGATGTCAAATGGATCCTGGTTGAAAGTAAAGAGTACCAGAAGAATGTGTATTTATGCTTTGTTGATTATGCAAAGGCATTTTACTGTTTTAAAAAACACAACAAGTTAAGTAACAAGTTATGGGTGACATTAAAAAGAATGGGAAACCAGAGCACTTAATTATGCTCAAAAGGAACCTATACGTGGAGCAGGTGGCTGTTGTGGGAACACAGCAGGGGAAGACTGAATGGTTTATAATTGAGAAGGGAGTGTGTCAGGGTTGTATTCTTTCTCCATACCTATTCAATCTGTATGCTGAGCAAATTATATGAGAAGCTGGACTCTGAAGACGAACATGGCATCAAGATTGGAGGGAGACCCATCCCTGAGTCGTGCAGTGACAACCTTGCTTGCTAAAAGTGAAGAGGACTTGAAGCACTTGTTGCAAAAGATCAAGGAATGTAGCCTTCAGTTATGGATTGCATCTCAGTATCAAGAAAACAAAGATTCTTACCACTGACCCAATAGACAGCTTAATAATGGATGGAGAGGAGATTGAAACTGTCAATAGCTTCATTTTACTTTGATCTACAGTCAACACACTTTGTACCAGCAGTCAGGAAATAAGGAGATGCATTGCACTGGGAAAATCTGCAGTTAGGAGCTTTCCCAAATATTTGAGGAGTAGTAGCATCAGTTTGAGGATTCACGTAGGTCTGATTCAGGCCACGGCCTTTCCAATTACTTGTTATGTATCTGAGAGCTGGACAAAGAATAAGGATGACAGAAAAAGAATTGCTGCCTTTGAACTGAGGTTTTGGAGAAGAGCACCAAATGCCCCATGGATGACCAAGAGAACAAACAGATATATCCTTGGAGAGGGTGCAGCTGGAGTCTTCTTTGAAGGTAGGAATGATGAGACTTCGCCTCACATACTTTGGGCATTTTGCTAGGAAGGGCTATTCCTTGGAGAAGGATATGATGCTGGGAAGAGTAGAGGGTTGGCAAAGAAGAGGAAGACCCTCATCTACGTGGATTGACACGGTAACTGCTGCAATGGGCTATTGTGTGTCAGGATTTGTGAGGATGGCTCTGGATAGAACAGGATTCAGACCTTTTGTTCATGGAGTCTCTCTTAACTTGATGGCACCTAACAGCAACAACAATAACATCCTCAAGGACTATACATGAATCAGATTGAATACATCTGCGGAAAAAGACATTGGAGAAGGTCAATATTAGGCCAAGGGCTGACTGAGGAACCCACCATCAATTACTTCTTTGCAAGTTACAACTGAAGCTGAAGAAAATGAAAATGAGTCCATGAGAACCAAAACATGACCTTGAGTCCATCTCACCTGAGTTTAAAAATATCTGAAACACAGAACAGAACAAGACAATCTGAAGACTATATTTGATGCACTAAACACTAATGACCGAAGTACAGAAGATTTGTGAGATGACATCAAGAACATTGTCCATTAATAAAGTAAAAGATCATTACAAAGGAGAAGGAAAAGACCATATTGTCGTTATGTTCCTTCAACCAACTCATAGCTGACCCTCCAGGAGGTTTTCAGAGGCAGTTAATTACATAGGAGGAGGTTGTCCAGCAGAGCAGCTGGCAAAGTTGAACCACAAAATCAAACCATGTGCCTTTGAGTGGGCAACACAACTCCTTACCACTAGGTTACCAGAGCCCCAGAACATAGAGAGGCCAAAGGAAGAAATGATAAAGTAAAGAGGAAAAACAAATGCAGGCATTTCTCAAATGAAAGGCCTTAAGCACAAATTCAGCCTTGATTTCCAATATTGACAAATTCTTTGTGCGAAATATTGAATCCTGCAAGACGTAGCAAAAGAAAATGGAAGGAATTCACAAAGTCATGGTACCAAAAAGAATTGGTCAACATTGTACCATTTTAGGAAGTAGCATAAGGTAAAGAATCAGCGATAAGGAAAGAAGAACATCAAGGAGTACTGAAAACTTTGGGGAAAAAATAAGGCCCCAGGATTAGATGGACTATCAGATGTCATGTTTCAACATACAGATGTAATCATAGGCTCACTACTCTATGCCATGAAATTTGAAAGACAGTTACCTGCCAAACAACTGGAAGAAATCTGTATTTGTATCCATTCTAAAAAAAAAAAAGAAGTGATCCCACAAAATACAGAAATTATCAGATATTATCATTCATATATGCAAGTAAAATCTTACTGAAGATTATTCAAAAATTACTGTAAAAGTACCTTGACTGGGAACTTCCAGAAATTCAATTATTGATAACATTGAGAAAAATGGAAATCCCAGAACACTTTATTTGCACTCATGTGAAACCTATACATAGTCCTAAAAGCTTTTGTCAGAATAGAACAAGGGAGCACTTCATGGTTTAAAATCAGAAGAGGTGTGTATTATGGCTGTATCCTTTCTCCACACCTATTCTATCTTTACACTGAGCACATTTTTTAAGAAGCTGAATTGTATGAAGAAAAATGTGGCATCAGGAGTGAAGGAAGACTCATCAACAACCTGTGCTGTGCAGATGACACAACTGTTCTGTAGAAAGTGAAGATTAAAGAAACCTTTACTGAAGTCTTCAATATGTATTACATTGCAGCATCAAGCAAACAAAAATCTCTATCACTGGGCAAATAAGCAACATCATGACAGATTACATTTCCAACTAGTTAATTTTACTTGAATCCACAATTAACACTCCTGGTGGCAGTAGTCAAGAAATCAAAAGCTATGTTGCATTGGGAAAATATGCTGTCAAGTACCACTACAAAGTGCTATAGAACAAGGATATAATTTTTAAAACTAAAGTGCACTTGATCCAAGCAATAGTGTTTTCAGGTGTTTCTTATGCATCTGAAAGTTAGACAGTAATTAAGGAAGAAAAAAGAATTGATGACTTTGAGCTGTGTTGTTGGTGAAGAGTATTGAATATACCACAGACTGCCAAAAGAACAAAAAATCTATCTTGGAGGAATTGCAACTGGGGTGCTCCTTAAAGGAAAAAATAGTGGAAATTCATCTATCATACTTTGGGAATTTTCTCCCAAGGGACCAGTTCTTGGAAAAAAGACATCACGCTGGGGAAAGGTAGAGGGTCTGAATAAAAGATCTTCAAATAAGGTAGGTTGATACAGTGACTTCACAAATGACCTTGAACATAGTGGAGATCATGAAGATGGTACAGGGTAGGACAATGTTTCTATGTTTTTCCTAAGGTCAGCATGAGAAGTAGTAGACTTGATAGTACTTAACAACAACAACAACAACTAGATTCTAAAGCTGAATCAAGATGACATATAAAGACTGTCCCCTAAGCATTTCTTTTTTCAAGAAATGTAAACTCATACAGAAAATTAAATCTTTCCCATTAAATTAGTGCTCTACCTAATGGACATTTAGGTGAAGTAAAAAAGTCAACATGTAATTAAAACAAAGATGAGAAGATAAGAAAGCAGAGAAACTAGAATACCACAACTAAATGGAATGTTGACACATTGTGAAAATGTAGTTAATGTCACTAATTTACTTGTGTGGAAATTGTCAAATAGGAATTTAACTTTCTGTGTAAATTTTACCCAAAACACTGTAAAATATTATTTCAAGCAATTTTTTAAAATATGACTGGTCTCTTATGTTCCAACTCATTACTTTGTCCACATTTTCCTTTATTGAATATTTATTTAGGGTTTTAAATGCATCCACTTGATTACTTAATCTCCACAACCCAAGTTAAGTTCTAGGCTTCATTCACTCAATTTATTACTTTACAAGAATGAGTGAGTGAATAACACGGATGCATCATTTTTTGGGAGGTGGGGGAAGAAAGTAACCTAAACTGGGTCCCTACAAATAAGCTGACTTCAAAGATGCCAAGTCACAACATGGGCAAAGATTTCTTGTAAAAGATAAAATGGGGTGTGTTAACTATGAGGAAATTCACTCTCTACCTACCACTGAACAAGTTCCGACACATCAGTTGACTGAATATGGAATGTAAGAAAAGGAAAGAAATCAAGAATGACCCCAAACTTTCATGGTGGTATGCTAGGGGATGGTGGAGCCTGTCTTAGTTGAAATTTCCCCTAATACAGATTCTGAGAGAAGAATTTGGGTTCCGGTGTTTTTCTTGAGATTCCTGGAAGCAAGAATGAAGGAGTGGGAGAAGCGATGTGTGAGGAGTTGGCACACTGGGACAACCTAGTCTGATTTCTCCTAACCCCACAAAGAAGAAATGTCCTCATCTTCAACTTCCATTGTACAAAACTAATTCTCATAAGGTTAGACATGCTCCCAACTCCCATACTCCTATGTTGTTTCCAACACCAGTCTTACAACTACTGGGCCTGAAACCCATTGCAATGATTACACAGACTTCACAGAACCATACTCACAGTTATGAGGACTATTAGAGAAGTTAAAAGGCTATAATGCAGGTTAAATTTTATCCTGTAGCAGGATGCAAAACAGTCCAGACAGTTTCTCAAGAGTGGCTGCAGGCCCTATTACCTTCAGTCTCACAGCTTATGTCAGTGTTACAAAGTTCTCTTAGTTCTACCAGTTATGGCATCTTCCTTCAGTTCTCCAGCAAACTTGAGTAAAGACCTATGGCTCTGGCTCTGGCTCCATGAGGCAGCAGTCCCAAATACATTTTGTCTCATGTTGGTTTCTGGTTCTCTGCTGAGACAGCTGTTGTTCTTGTGTAGATCTGAGTTTGGCTGGCACAGGAATCTCTACAAGATGGTCCTAAAAGATGCTTGCTACTTCCTCTTCTTTGCAGGTTTTGAGATTCCCAATTTCTGCTGAGGAATCCACTCAGTTTAATGGGGAGATTAGCCAATCCTCTTGTAGATAGTCAAACATATCCTATTTGCATGTTCTCACCGATCCATTTGGCAAAATCAAAGTTGATTTTAGGAAAGTAATTTTGAATAATAAGCCCTTGGCATTGCAGGTGAAATGTAGGCAATGCTATTGAATTGATCATCACAGTGAACAACTGCAACTCCTCCCTGCCAGATTCTTGGCAGCAGCTACAGATAGCACCTCAGAATTGGCCCCTTGGAGGTCAGACATTAGAGTCTTCATCTACTCACTATCATTTGAGGTGGGTTCCCAAGAATCTATGGTATCATTGGTGGTTCAGCAGTAAAATTCTTTCTTTCTATGTGAAAGACTTAGGTTCAATTACCAACTAATGTATTTAATGTGCAGCCACCATTTATCTTTCAATGAGGGCTTTAAGGCTGGACAAGTTTCAACAGAGCTGCCAGACCAAGACTAGAAAAAAAAGCTCTCTGGCAATATCCATCAAAAATCAGCACGTGAAATCCTATGGATCACCATGAACCCTTTAGCAGCTAATCATGGATGTGCCTCCATCTTCAGTGCAGGGAGTCTTCATGAGTTGAGATTATCTTGAGGGCAACTAAGGAAAAATCTAGGGAGCTGTGATGGCATAGTGGTAAGGAGTTTCACTGGCAACCCAAAGGCACACAGTTTGAACCTGCCAGCTGCTCCACAGAAGAAAGATGGACAGTAGTCTCCCATGCAAATTACTGTCTCTATATACCTGCTTGAGGGTCAGCTATGAATCAATTCTTACTCTACAGTATACAACAACAAGAAGAAAAACTCCAGAGGCATTAAATTCCTGTAAGATGTAGCTACCCCACTAAGGGATGAGAGAGATTCTATCTAAAGTTTTAGGAAAAGCCAAAGACATCAATGTAGCCCTTAAAGTGAACTGCCTTTAGAATGTATGTGTCTGTCTCGTCTCTACAGAAATCACGAGTGAGCAAGGGAGGAGGGCCCAGAGTACAGAAGCACCCATTGCTGTGAAGACACTAAACACCAAAAGAAGCAGCATCAGTATTCATCTGGGAAAAAATAAAAACGTTGATTCTTTTTCCTAGAAAAGCAGAATTCAATGAGATATTTTAGCAGAATTTATATTCTTTGCCAGGTTAATGAGTTGAAATTTTATTTTAGAGGTATCTAGGGTATTCTAAGTTATTTGGGTTAAGAATATGGCATAAGAAAGGTGTTTCAGAAAATTTCGCCTGCTACTTCCACTTAAATATCTACTTGTCTGAGCATAAGAGTTTAAATAAAGCAGTGACTTGAATGTCTTGGAATTTAAACACACCATGTGTGTATTTACTGAGATAAAAGGCTCTTAAATAGAAAGCTAACAAAGCTGGTTTAACGGTCCAGTTACTGTCCTGCCAAGGCTGAGATGCCACAAGGAGGAATATTTTATGGGTATATCATAAATATTAATGGATGACTGCTCACTCATCTGCCAGTACTTATCAGTCACCCTACAGAACCACTCAGCCTTGCAAACAGACCAAGGAGGAGACAAGAGATTTTGTTCCAGGCCAGTCCTAAAGAATCCTTTCTCATTTAAGCAGCATTCTCTCAAGTAGAGTTTGAAAGGATTGATGATTTAATGACCTTTTCTCATGTGCCCTCATTTCATAGACTGGCTCACACTTTCCAGTCAGAGGATGATTTTCCATTCCTGGCATCATCACTCAATAATGTGTGACCTTGAGTAAGTCACTTGGCTTCTTTGTGTCTCCATTTCTCCTGATAACACAAAAGCAGCAGTGTCTCCCTCGGAGTGTTGTTAGAAAAATTCAGTGAGTTAATATTGGTAAATGCTGACAGCAAATGCTGGCACTTAAGTGCCTCGTGAGTATTAAATGGATCAACCAGGTGGATCCTAAATAAGAATGCTACCTAGTCTGACAGTTGATCAAAGGAATATGTGTCTCAGAACTATAGGAATCTGTGATCTTTCATGAGGAATAACTTGCCATTCTCCATTGACATGTGAGGTCTCCGTTTATGCTGACCTCCTAGCAAAACGATCTTGGAAAATTCAGAGCTAGGTTTAGCAAGACATAACCAGTTGCACAGAGATAATTGTCTTCTTTTTAAACATTTCAGAGAAGCAGCAGCAGCACTGGGCTGAACGACAAGGATGTAAAGTGTTTTGTATTTTTCTCTTGTTTTATCAGCAAGCAGTTGTATGGCTTGGAGTAAGTCTAAATCTGTATCTGTGGAGTGGAGACATTGGAGTATATCAGTGTTTTCTTCAGCCAGGGGAGGGGAAAGAATCTCCCTAGTGATGCAGTAATTAAAATACTTAGCTGCCAATAAAAAGGTTAGCCATTTGACCCACTAGCAAAAGCAATGGGGAGTTCTACTGGTTTAGTTGTAAGAAGTTGTGCTGCCAACTCATAGGTCCACGTTGGAATCCACCTGGTGCTCCATGGGGAAAAGATGGACAATCTCCTCCTGTGTGATTTATAGCCTCGGCTACTGGAGGGAAAGCTATGAGTTGTTCCGAACTTGATGGTACATAGAATAATTTAACAGCAAAAGCAACCATGTCCAATGTCTTAGTGGTAAGAAGTTGTGTTGCCAACCTAGAGGCAAGTGGTTCAAGCCCACCAGCTATACCATGGGGAAAAGATAGACAATCTCCTCCTATGCAATTTAAAGCCTCTAATAATCTGCTCGAGGATTGGCTTTGAATCTGTTCTGACTCGACAGTACATACAACAGTAGCTGCTTCATAAAAGAAAGATATTACAGTCTATTTCTTTAACTATTTGCAACCATGGAAACCTATTATTGGGCAGTTCTCGTCTGACCTATAGGATCTCTGTCCCTTGGTACTGATTCATCAGTGGTGGGTATAGTTTTATTTTTTAATGTGATTCAGAAGTCTGTGCTCTTTAACAAAACTCTCCTTTGTTGTCTGGAGGAGGCTACTTGCCTCCTGTTTGAGGCTTTTGGATGAGCTGTACCTCTCCCACCCTTCCCAGCCCCCGTGAGAGATAGGCTTTGTGGGCAACGTCATTGCGCCCACCCTAACTCCACCTTTATACATTTGACCTCACTGTCTTGTCTCAACTGCAGAGAGGGAAGATCCTGGGTGATGTCACCTAATTGGCAATGATTTCAGGACCCCAGCCTAAAGTCAGTGTGCCTCCTTCCTTGGCCTTGAGATGCTAACACATGGCTTGTCTGTTAGGTCTCAGACATCAACACCCTGTTTCAAGGGCCTGGGGAGTGGGTGTTGGACCAGAATTGGAATGGGAAGCTAGCGTATGTCATGAGGCCACATGAGAAAAGGTCATTACATCATGAATCCTTTCAAATCAGTTTTGGGGAAGGTTGTCTAAGTGAGACTGCCAAAGAACTCTTTTTTTTTTTCTCTCTCTCTCTCCCTCCATTTTCTTTATATTTCCTTTAAGTAATCTCATCAACTTTGACTTTCATTTTTGGATGACATCTAAGAGTTTCTCTCCAAGCTTAACCATCTCTACAGTTTGGCATTTTCCTCTCTAACTAGTAGAGGTTCCATAAGCCTCTGAAAAGTGAGGCACTTCCAAACTTCACTGCACTCTTTTATTTATCAATATTTTGGACCTCAAAAGATTTGTTAAATTACTTAAGACAACAGAACTCTTAAACAGCAGACTGAGCATTTGAATCTAAGTCTTGCTTCTAGAACTTGCTGTTCTCATGACTTGCAAGCCTCTTTCACTTCTTTTTTTTTAATTCTTGTAGATTTTAATTTTAAAATAGCTTAACACTCAAGAAGTAAGTTACAGTTTTGGCACAAAAAGAAAGTAAGTTACAAAATACAGTAGAGTTTTCACACAGCTTCTTCCAATGATAGCAGCTTACCAATCTATTATA
>NW_006399780.1:6070130-6074111 GCF_000299155.1 Elephantulus edwardii | reverse complement strand
CACTGAATCAATCCACCTCATAGAGGGTCTTCCCCTCCTGCGCTGTCCCTCCACTGTCCCAAGGATGACATCCTTCTCTAAGAACTGGTCCCTCTTTGAAAAATATCCAAAGTATGTCAGACGAAGCCTCAGAATCCTTGCTTCTAAGGAGCAGCCTGGCTTAACCCTCTCTAGGATGAACCTGTTCATTTTCTTAGCAGTCCGTGGTACATGCAATTCTATTCTCCAGCACCACAGCTCAAAGGCATCAATTCTCCTTCTATACTTGCTAGTCATTGTCCAAGTCTTAGATGAATAGTAAGTGATTGCAAAGATCATGGCCTGTGTCAGGCGCACCCTAGTCTCCAGAGTGACAGCTCATCAGTACTTTGGAGAGGTCCCTAACAGCTGACTTTCCCTTCGCAATATGTCTTTTAATTTTCTGGCTGATGGTGCCAAGAGTGCCGACTGTGTACACACACACACACACACACATATACACACATACATATATATACACATACACATACAAACACATACAATATACACACATGGATACACACATACATATAAACACACATACACATACACCCACACATACAATACACACACACACATATATATTTGAGGTTGGCTCAGGATAGAACAGGGTTCAGTTGCAGATGACTGGATGACACATAACAACAATACCTATAAGTAAAGTATAATCCAAACCAGAAAATTGGTGTTTATGTAACACTAATAACTCAAGTACACATCTCATTTCAATTCCATCAGTTGTTCAAAAAACTTCATTTTCTGTTTCTATCTTCACAGTTATGCTACCATAAACCAAAGAAACCCTGAGGCTATGAGAAGCTGGAAGATAATAAGAAGGACTTTTCCATAGAGAAAATAGAGAAAGCACACCCCTAACCCCACCCTAAATTCATAATACTAACTTTAGAACTTTAGAGAATAAAATTTTGTTTTAAGTCATCTAGTTTGTGACATGGAATGAGGTATACCATTGCTGATGGTTCTTGGTTGAAAGCAGAGACTGTCAGAGAGACGTGTAACTATGTTTTATTGATCATACTAATTGATGTTTTTGGGTAACAGCATAATACATAGAAAATTTTGGAGAATGAGGATTCCAGAATACTTGATTTTACTTAGGTGGAACCTGTACATATACCAAAACAAGTCATTTAAACAGAACAAAGGGATGCTGCACTATTTAAAAGTGTGTATTAGAGTTAATACTTTCTCCACAGTTTTTCAGTCTATATGATTCGCAAATAATCTGAGAGACTAAACTATTTTAAGAATATGCAATCAGGTGGGAGAAAAACAACATGCAATATGGAGATGAAACAGCCTTGTTTGCTGAAAGGAAAGAGACCTGAAACACTTACTGATGAAATTCCAAGACTCATGGATGGATTATACCTCGACATAAAACAAAAATACTCACAAACATACCATTAGACAGCATCATGATTAGTGGAGAAAAGATTAAAACTGTCAGAGATTTTGTTTCAATTGGATTCACAATCAACATCATGGAAGAGGTAATGAAGATATCAATGACATATTGCATTGGTCAAATCTGCTGCCATGGTCCTCTTTAAAGTGTTGATAAAGCAAGGATGTCACTTTGAGGACTGAAGCACATTTGACTCCAGCCCATACTATTTCCAATTGCTCCATGTGCATATGGAAGTTGGACAATCAATTAGGAAGGCTGAAGAATAATTGAAGCCTTTTGAGTTGGAACATTTTGCAATAACATCTCAGACAAGGGTCTCATAACAAAAGTTTACAAAATACCCCTGGGCCTCCAGAAGAAAAAGACGGAAAACACAATTAGAAAATGGGCAAAGTCAAGAAAGACTTTTCACAGAGGAAGATATTTTGATGGCCAACAGATACGTGAAAAAATGCTCAAAACCACTGGCAATAAGAGAGATGCAAATCAAAACCACAAAGGGGATACCATCTCATCCCAGTAGCAGTGGCAAAGTTTAGCAGGACAGCACACAATCAAAATGTTGGAGAGGATGTGGAGACATGGGAGCTTTCATACACTGTTGCAGCACAGCTTCTTGTCACAAAGCCTCTAGAGCTCATTTCAATTCATGTCTCAAGTGTTCATTTCCTCATGGTGTATTCCCAGCAGTGCAATAGTTGGGTCACATGGGATTTCTATGTTCATTCGGCTTTTTGAGAAAACGCCAAACTGCCTTCTAGAAAGTTTGTACTATTTTACAATTCCACATTCTGTTGGATCCCCTTTCCTAGGAATGGGAACAAATATGAATCTTTTCTAGTCTGTTAGCCAAGTAGCTGTCTTACAAATTTCCTGGCACAGACTGGTGAGCACACTCAAAGCTGCCTATGTTAGTTGAAACATGTCAATTGGTTTCACACCGTTGGTGTAATCCCAAAGACATGCAGTTCAAGGCCACCAGCTATTCATGGGAGAAGTATGGGCAACCTCCTATGTGATTAACTGCCTCTGAAAACCTGCCAGAAGGGTCAGCAATGGGTCACTTCCAACTCTATGGTACACAACAACAACATTTTCATAGCAGTGTTATTCATAATAACAAGAATATGAAAACAGCCCAAATGCCCATCAACAAATGAATGGATTGAGAAATTGTGGTTCACTTCACACAATGGAATACTATGCATCACTAAGGAGCAATGATTTTGTAAAATATGAGAGAATTTAAAGAGCATTATGCTGAATGAACTAACTCAGTCTGATAAGGATAAATGTAACAAAAAGACTATTATTGTAAAAGTAGAAGGATATCTAGTAAGATGTGTACAAATGTCCAAGAGAGGAAGGGATAAAAGGAAGGGTGCAGAAAAAGGGGTAGAGTGGAAATCACGAACATAACTTTAGTGGGAAGATTGGGGAGAGGGTCAAGAAATGAGAACCATTCAATTGAGACTTGAAAAGATGATGTAATAATAGGCATAGACCAATGGTATTTAAGTATATTAATACAGTGTATATTAATGATTGTATGAAACAATGTAAATGAGGGATTGTAGAGAATACACTGAAACATTATAGAAATGAGTTATTGTATGAAAACCTATTTTAAAAATGTGTATATATATATATAATCAATCTGTCTTGGAGGAAGTGCAACCAGAGAACTCCTTAAAGGCGAGAATGGTGAAACTTCATCTCACATACTTTGGACAGATTCTCTAGGAGTTGCAAACAGTCACACACTTTGGACATGTTGTCAGGAAGGGCTAGTAGATTACATTTGGAAAATCAGCTATCAAGGATGTCTCCAAGTTGCTGAGGAGAATGATATTGGCTTAAAGACTCAGAAGGTGCACCTGATCCAAGCCACAGTCTTTTCAATGACTTCCTATGCATCTGAAAGCTGGACAATGACTAAAGATGACAGAAAAGAATTGATGCCTTTGAGTTGTGGTGTTGGAGAAGAGTACTAAATACTGCATAGACTGTCAAAAAGGACAAATATACCTTGGACAAAGTGCATCCAGGGTGCTTTTCAGAGACAAGGATAATGACATTTTATCTCACATATTTTGAACATATTGTCAGGAGGGGCTAGTCCTTGACATCATGCTTGGAAAGGTGAAAGGTCAGTGGAAGTGATGAAGATACTCAACAAGATAGATCAACACAGTGATGGTAGCAATGGATTTGGATATTTCAGAGATAGTAAGGAAGATGCAGGATAATGACGGCTCAGATCCATTGTTCTTAGTGTCACTATGAGTTGTATTTGACTTGATGGCACCTAACAAGAGGCTAAGAGAATAAAGCACTGCAGCCTGATAAGGAGTTATCCTTCAAGTGTCATACTAAAATATGATTAGAACATTTTAAATACTAAAATATTTTAAAATATTATTAAAGAAATGATCATTTTCTATTGATTTCTTTTTTCTTTTTTTTACATTTTTAAAATTTATTATTAATTTCAGTGAAAATTTACAGAGACTTTGGATTTCCATTCATTC
>NW_006399780.1:6068843-6069754 GCF_000299155.1 Elephantulus edwardii | reverse complement strand
GTTCCTTGTTTTTCAGTGCAGCATAGTATTCCATTGTGTGAATAGACCACATCTTCTCTATCCATTCATTTGTTGATGGGCACTTAGGTTGTTTCCAACTCCTTGCTATTGTGAACAAAGCCACGATAAACATGGGTGTACATATGTCTGCTTGGATGTCAGTTATGGTCTCTTTGGGGTATATTCCCAGTAGTGGAATTGCTGCGTGGAATGGTATCTCTATTTTCAACTTTTTGAGAAAGCACCATACCGCCTTCCACAGTGGTTGCACCATTTTAAACTCCCACCAGCAGTGAAGATGGGTTCCAGTTTCTCCACAACCTTGTCAGCATTTGTTGCTTGCTGTTCTGTTAAATTTTGCAATTCTGACTGGGGTGAGATGATATCTCATAGTTCTTTTCATTTTCAATTGATTTCTTAATCTGTTGCAACCCCATTGCAATTACTGATAAATTCATTACTAAAATTTTGCTACCTCGTGAATGTGATAAATTAATCATGCAGTATCTACATTTTAATATAACTTATATAACTTATATCACTCAACCTCAAAAAAATTAGTCTAAGACTCAAGTTGTTCCTCTCCACGGAAATCTTTAGTAAAAGGTGAAAGATTTATTCGATCTGAAGAGAAACAAGAGTATATGCTGTACATAGGGTCGCTATGAGTCTCAGGCGACTCGACGGCACATAACAACAACAACAACAACAACAATATCACTCAACACATTGCCCTTGAGAATTATCCAAGTTATAGTGTTTATCAGTTGTTCTTTTATTCTTACTGCTGAAAATACTATCTTGCTGTATTCTGTAGTACAGATATACCACAACTTAAGGATTCAGTTGTTGAAGGACATCTGGGTTATTTCTAGGTTTTGAAAATTTCAAATAAAGATATTATAAACATT
>NW_006399780.1:6016015-6067403 GCF_000299155.1 Elephantulus edwardii | reverse complement strand
CACATTCGGTTGGGTCGCCTTTCTTTGGGATAGGAACAAATATCGATCTCTTCCAGTCAGTTGGCCAAGTGGTCGTTACCTGGTATACTTAAGAGTCTAAAATCAGAGGTACTTGGCTGGTGTGTAAATTAGGAGAGTCTGAAAGTCTGTACATGAGTTGGGATCTTCCTTGGATTTTAAAAATTTTGGTGTTCCAAATTGCAGTTCCTTTAATCTTGGTGCTGACTTGGATCTAGTAGGTAAATGATCTATGCCTCAAGGGCAATATTCCTTTTCCCTAAAATCTGGCTTATACAACATACCTAATCTAGTCACAAGGGATCTTTATTCTTATAGATAAATAGATGCAAGGTGGGATTGAGGTACAATATTATTGAAATCTCTACAGTGCTGCTGTTGTTGTTTACCTTAAAGTCAGAACTGACTCACAGCTGACTTTTCAATGGGTTTTCAGAGGCAGTAAATTCCACGGAAGGCTATTGTTCACCCTCCCT
The DNA here is from genome assembly GCF_000299155.1 of Elephantulus edwardii. NCBI lineage: Eukaryota > Metazoa > Chordata > Mammalia > Macroscelidea > Macroscelididae > Elephantulus > Elephantulus edwardii. The sequence continues at coordinate 6,066,909 of NW_006399780.1, read as the reverse complement.
CAGAGCAACTGGCAGATTTTAACTAAATGCTTTTGAGAGGGCCGCACAGCTTCTACAGAAGAATATTGTTGGCATTAGATGCCACAGCATTGACTACAACTCATAGTAAGAGATGTGAACAATAGATCTGAACCTTGCTGCATCCTGCACAATCCTTCTATCTTTGACATTCTTAAACCCATCGTTGCAGTTATTGTGCAATGCATCTTTTATAGATTGAAACAGGATCTTTTCTTATATGATCAGGAACTAAAGGCTATAAAATTCAAAATTGACTAATGGACCATCAGAAAAAATGAAAAGGGGTATATTCAGAACTGAGAATTGGGAAGCAGTGGTCCATACTCCATAAATGGGATGACATAATTGGTCAAAGGCACATGTCATTCATTTTATTGCAAGGAGCTCCAAGGTTGCAGACAGAACTATTTTTTTTTTCTGATAACCTATTCTTTTGAAAGAAGAGAAAGATATTTCCTTGTGTTTTATTGACTATTCAAAGTTATTTGATTATGTGGATTATAACAAATTTTGGACAACATTGAGGAGAATGAAATTCCAAAATACTTAATCACATGAATGTGAAACTTATACATAGAACAAGAAGCAGTTATCCAAACAGAATGAACAAGAAAACGGCATGTTTTAAAATCAGAAAAAAATGTGTCATTATTGTATCCTTTATACTTATTCAATCTGTATGTTGAGAAAATCATTCAAGAAACTCGACTATATGATAGGAATGTGGTGTCAGGATCCAAGGAAGACTCATCAACAACCCATGCTATGCAGATGACACAACCTTGATTGCATAAAGTGAAGAGGACATGAAGCCCTTGCTGCCAAAGATCAAACACTATAGTCTTCAATATGGATTACATCTTAACATCAAATAAACAAAAATCCTCACCACTGGACCAATAGGCAACATCATGATAGACTGAGAAAATTAGAAAACATTACTACAAGAAACAAAAAGAGACCTGGAGAAATGGAAGAATATTCCTTGCTTATGGATAGGAAGGTTCAATATTGTGAAAATGACAATCCTACCAAAGGCAATGTACATGTTCAATGCAATCCCAATACCAATTCCATTCTTCAATGAGACAGAAAAGGCAATCTCCAATTTCATTTGGAATTTCCATTTGGAGACTCCAAATAAGCAAAACACTCCTTAAAAATAGAAACAAGGTAGGAGGCATCTCACTCCCTGATTTCAAATACTACTGCATTGCCATGATGGTCAAGACAGCATGGTACTGGTACAATGACAGACACATAGATCAATGCAGTAGAATTGAGAACGAAGAAATCAGCCCATCTACTTATCATCAACTGATTTTTTTACAAGGAGATGAAATCAGTTAAGTGGGGAAATGATAGCCTTTTTAACAAATGGTGTTGGCAAAAATTGAAAAACTATCTGCATAAAACTCAAGCAAGATCCACACTTCACACCACACACAAAAACTAACTCAAAGTGGATCGAGGACCTAGGACTAAAACGAAGGACTACAAACATCATTAGAGAAAAGCTTGGAAGAACCCTAGAAGCATTAATCCACAACATGAACAGTCTTTCAAGCATCCTGAAAAACCTACAACCAGGAGAGGATAAAATAGATGAATGGAACCTTCTAAGGATAAAATCCCTATGCACATCCAAAACTTTCTCCAACAGGGTAAAAAGGTAAGACTGTTGTTGTTGTTGTTGTTATGTGCTGTCGAGTTGTTTCCGACTCATAGCGACTCTATGCACAACAGCCCTAAACCCTGCTCTATCCTGCGCCAACCGCACCGCCTCTGACACATCCATCCCTATTACCCCAGTCACCAAATCAATCCATCTCATAGGGGAAAAATATTTGATAATGGCATGTCAGATAAGAGACTTGTATCTAGAATTTATAGAATACTTGAATGCCACAACAAGATAAACAACCCAATTGTAAAATAGACACAGGATATGAACAGACACTTCAACAAAGAAGACATTCAGATGGCCAACAAGCACATGAAGACATGTTCAAAATGAAAACAAATATGAGATATCATCTCGCCCCCGTAGCAATAGCAAAATTCAACAGAGCAGCAAACAGCAAATGCTAGTGAGATTGTGGAGGAAGTGGAACACTTATTAACTGTTGGTGGGAGTGTAAAATGGTGAAACCACTATGGAAGGCAATATGGCACGTTCTCAAAAAGTCAGAAATAGAAATATCATTTGACCCAGCAATTCTACTACTGGGAATATACTCTAAAGAAACCATAACTGTCACCCAAGCACATATATGCACATTCATGTTTATTGCAGCTTTTTTTCCACAATAATAAAGATTTGGAAACAACACAAGTGCCTATCAACAAATGAATGGATAGAGAAGCTGCGGTATGTAGTGCCAGGCATGGAACTACAAGAAGGGTAAACATTTCTCAACAAGTCTGTAGCCTGATAAAGTCTACATTCCAAAAGCAATTTTAATTAAAGATGAAAAGTTCACAGGATAGATTCCTACATTGATATTGAACAGAAGATTCATGAGGACGCCTCTACTATGCTGATATATGAACTATAAAATGGAAACATAAGCTGGTATAAGGGGAAGGAGTTATGACCTGAGAAGAGAATGGGAATATTCAACTTTAATATAACTATGTGTGAAGGATACTTACCAATAAGGAATGAACTGTGTATTAGTTAATTGCACAGAGTTCAGTATGCTTTGCACTGGACAGGCAGATGAAAACTGATAAAACTGGAAAGACAGAAAAGACACTATAGAGTTTGAGTCTTACCATCACAAGGGTTATTGAAAGATATTAAAAGGCTTTGTTAAATCTTATCAGTTCTATGTTTATGAAATCGTCTTCCCTTGCCTGGGGAGCAAGGAAGAGAGTTTATAAGTATATAATAGAAATGTGGGACTAACAACAACAACAACAACAACAAAATTATTGCCATCAAGTTGGAATTGAGTCAAAGCTGACCCTTAAGCAGGTTTTTGGATAATAGAACAGAAAGAGATTGGTTCCAAGGAGCAGCAGGTATATTTGAACCACTAGAGAGGTTAGCAGGACTTCTGGGTTAACAGGACAACTTCCTAGGGATTAAGTTTCCAAAGCTCCCATGGTGGGGCTGGAGGTGTGTAAGGTGGTAGAGGGAAAAAACAAGGGAAGAGAGTAAATAATAAAACTAACAGGGAGGAATGTGGCATCAGGATTAGTGGAAGATTCATCAACAAACTGCATTATGCATATGACATAACCCTGCTTGCTGAAACTGAGTAGGACCTGAAGCACTTGCTGTAGAGGGTCAAGGACTGCAGCCTTCTATATGGATTAAGGCTCAATATCAAGAAGAAAAAGATTCTCACCACTGGGCCAATTGGCAGCATCAGTATAGATGGTGAAGAGATTGAGATAGTTAACACTTTTAGTTTGCTTGGCTCCATAGTCAACATTCTTGGTACCAATAGCCAGGAAATCAAGAGATGGGAAAGTCAGCTGTCAGGGACCTCTCCAGAGTACTGAAGAGAGGAGACTAAGGTGCGCCTGATCCAGGCTATAGTCTTCGCAATTGCATTCTATGCAACAGAGAGTTTGACAGTGACTAGGGATGATAGAAAGATAATTTATGCCTTTGAGCTGTGGTGATGGAGAAGAGTGTTGACTATACCATGGACTGCTAGGAGAACAAACAGATTTGTCTTGGAGAGGGTGAAGCTGGCCTGCTCTTTGGAGTCAAGGAATCTGAAGCTTCGTCTGACATACTTTGGACATGCTGCAAGGAGGGACTGGTCCTTGGAGAGGAACATCATGTTTGGAAGAGTGGAGGGACAGCACAGGAGAGGAAGACTCTTGATAAGATGGATCAATTCTGTGATTGGGGTGGTGGGAGTAAGTGTGTCGGAGATGGTGAGGTTAGCACAAGATAGAACAGAATTTAAGGCTCTTGTACATTGGGTACAAGCAACTCAACGGCACACAACAACAACAACATTACTTGCTGAAAGTGAGGACTAGAAATGTTTGCCTCAGAAGATAAAAGACTACAGCTTTCAATATGATTGCATCTTAACATCAAGAAGACAAAAATCCTCACCACTGGACCAATGTGCAACACTATGATAAATGGAGAAAAGCGTAAAGTTGTCAACAATTTCATCTTACTTGTATCCACAATCAACATCCTTGGTACCAGCAGTCATGAGATCAGGAGATGTATTGCATTGGGCAAGCCTTCTGTCAGGGACCTCTCCCTCTGACTGTGGAGAAATGATATAAATTTGAAGACTAAGGTGCAACTAATTAAGACTACAGTCTTATCAATCATTTGCTATGCATCTGAAAGCTGGACAATGAAGAAGGATGACAGAAGGAGAATTGATGCCTTTGGGCCATGGTGTTGGAGAACAGCACTGAATGTCTCATGGACTGCCAGAAAAACAAAACAAAACAAAAAACAAAAAAAAAAAAAACAAACCACAGGTGTGTAAGTGCAGCCAGAATGCTTGCTTATTGGAAGCAAAGATAACAAAACTTTGTCTCACATACTTTGGGCATGTTGCTAGGAGAGATTGTTCCTTGGAAAGAGCTATCATGCTTGGAAAGGTAGAGGGTCAGCAAAAAGAGGGAGACCCTCAACAAGGTGGACTGACACAGTGACTGGAGCAATGAACAGAAGTGTGTCAGAGATATTGTGAATATTGAGGTTGGCACAGGCTAGGACAGGACTCAGATCTGTTGAGTCAGACTTAACAGCACCTAACTACAACATTTTTTTGTTTTCATTTTTATAGTAGGAGAATACAGCTATATATTCTCCACTTAAGAAGCTGCATAGTATTCCACCGTATGAATATATCACAGCTTTTCTATCCATTAGTTTGTTGATGGGCACTTGGATTGCTTCCATCTCTGCTGATGTAGGCCATGGCACACACCATTCTATTTAGATAATTGTCTGCTTTTTTTAAAAAAATGTTTTGGGTTTTACATATGAACAAAATAGTTATATTTTCTTTTTATTTTTTTTTTAAAGAAGAAGCTGAGTGGCAATTCCAAAGGCAGTGGGTTTGGATTCACCAGCTGCTCCATGGGAGAAGGATAGGCATCTCCTCTCCTGGAATTTACTGTCTCTGAAAACCTGCTGAAGGTTTTACAACAGCCCAGTTGATAAAAACCTAACACTGTTGATAAGTCAGGCATGAGTGTAATCATAATAGTTAACAGTGATTAATAGTTAGCAGTGTGCTGGGATTATAATTTATCCCCTGGATTTTTTTAACATTTTATCATTTGTCTTTAATATACAGGTATTATTTTATAGTAAGACAAAAAAGACTAAGCATTTTTTTTTCTTGTTGTGTACCATTGAGTAGGGTTCTACTGGCACAGGAGGGGATTGCCCCTTCTTCAGCAGAGCCTCTGGTGGATTTGAACTGTATGCCTTCCACTTATTTTTAACAGTGACAGGTTAACATAGAAATCCTATGCATGATAAGTATTTCTGAGTGTTTCTGTCCCTATTAACTGTAAATGCCTAAGGTCATGTGCTTTGCATGCATGGGTTGTGGTATGCAATGTGTGCTCATAGATTTATGTGTTTTGCCTGGATTTGTTCTCTGAGGTCTTCCAAAAGGAAGTAATGTGAAGAGAAGGAGATGGTGAGACCATGCACTTCTTCTCATTTTAACCACACATATTTTTCACATGGGTTGAGAACCACAGCATATTTCAGCTGCTTATAGACATGGACATGATTTCACCGTCTCCCTGTTGATTTCGTTCCCTGGAATGTGAAGATTAATAAAATGAATCAGCTCCACCCTCAGCAGGCCATGGTTAGGAGAAATCACCCTTACTCCATCTGCCAAGCCAACCTCTGTTTCTCTTTCTCACTTTCTTGCAAATCATAATATTCCTGCCACGTAAGTGTGGGCTAAAATGCAAGAATGTACAGAAATGCAGCTACCAGCCAAACCTCTTCTTTTTCTGAAGCAGAATCCTACCTATTTCTTCTTTTTCCCTTCTGAAGTCAACTAATAAATCTTAAATAGTAATTTGTGATCCTGAAGTTAACCATAGAATCTTGTTAGTCTTACCAGAAGCCAAATTTAGTGTGAATTGATGCCTTAGAAAACCTAAAAAGAGCTTTTGTTTTCTTAGCACCAAAAATATTTTCTTATTTAAAAAAATCCCTTCTATAAGACAGCACTAGGCTACACAGGACTAAAGGGATCTTGTGTTTCTGAGTAACCTCTGTAAATCAGTCTCCCAGGAGATGAGATTAATGGACTTCTGTGGTCCCTTGGACCCATGAAGACGGGACAAAGGTGAAGAGTGGAGCCTGAAGACTTAGATTCTGACATTTCAAGTTTTTAGCTGTATGACTGTGAATATTTATTTATATTTGATCTCAGATATTTCTTCTGTGCAAGAGAACTATCAATACCTACATTTCAGCTGAATATTGAAGATTAAAAATGAAATATGTAGGTAATATATTATTTAATAGATTATATTGGGACAATCATCCACTTGGGTCAAACAATATGTATACTCTTTCCTTTTATTTTATACATTAAAATATATTTCAAATTTCAAGAATTTGAATGAGGAAGACAAGGAGGGAAAGAGAAGGGAAAAGGAAGAAAAAGAGAGAGAGAGGCAGAGCAAGGAGGAAGCCAGAAAGGTAGGTGAGGTAGGAGGGAGAGAGAATGTAAGAAAAGGTTGCACTTTTATAATCTTGGAAAGAAGAAGATCATTCTAAGAAAAAACTAAACACTACTCTGTATAATGACTCAAAGATATTGAAGAAAAGACCAATAAAATGAACTTTTTAAATTATTTCTGGAAACAACAATGAAAAACAATATAAAACCTGGAATGTGTGATAATTTTCAACACATTTGACAGAGAAGTTATTTCTACACGTGATAAGGATATTTTTTGTTGTTATTATGTCCCATTGACTTTCTTGTGACTCATAGTGACCCTGTGCACAATAACGCTGAAACCTGCTCTATCCTGTTCCAACTTTACTGTCTCCAACATACCTACCCTCATTATCTCACTCACTGCATCAATCCATCTCATCAAGTGTCTTCTTCTCTTGTGCTGTCCCTCCTCCCTTCCACACATGATGTCCCTCTCCAAGGACTGACCCCTCCTTGTAATATGCTCAGCATATACATCAGATGAAGCTTCAGAATCCTTGCCTCCAAAGGGCAGCCTGGTTTCACCTTCTCCAGAAATGTCTTTGTTCTCCTAGCAGTTCATGGTATATTCAACATTCTTCTCCAGCACCACAGCTCAAAGGCATCAATTCTCTATCATCCCTAGTCACTGTCCAACTCTTTGATGCATAGCAAGCAATTGTGAAGACTATGGCCTTAATCAGGCTCTCCTTAGTCTCCAGACAGACATCATTGCTCTTCAGTACTTTGGAGAGATCCCTGACAGCAGATTTTCCCAATGTAATGTGTCTTTTGATTTCCTGTCTGCTGGTACCAAGAGTGTTGATTGTGGAGCAAAGCAAACTAAAGCTGTTAACAACTCAAGCTCTTCACCAGCTATCATAATGCTGCCAATTGGCCCAGTGGTGAGAATCTTTGTTTTCTTGATGTTGAGCTTCGATCCATAAACAGGTTCCGTTTCTGATAGTATTAGGATTGCTACCATCAAACAAATATTCTTACATAGGATGTTGCTGTCTCTGTTGTTATGTGTCATCAGGTTGGTTAGTATTTTTTTTTTTTAGGTTGGTTAGTATTTATGTTGGTGTTTGTTGGTGTTGTTGTTCTAAAAACAAGAGGTCTGCACCTTGCCCTACCTTCTGCCATCTTCATGATCTCTATCCTACTCAAGCTCAAGTAGTAATCACTGTGTCACTCCATTTCATTGAAGATATTCCTCTCTCTGACTTTTCCCAGTATGATGTCTCTCTCCTAAGTTTGGTTCCTTTTGAAAATATACCCAAAGTAAGTGCTACAAAGTTTCACCATCTTTGCCTCTAAGAAGCACTCTGGTGATTTGTTTCTTCTTTTGGCAACCCATGAGATAGTACTCTTCTCCAAAACTATAATTCAAAGGGAATAGGTTCATCTTTTGTCATCCATATCCCTTGCCCAACTTTCAGATGCTTAGGAAACAACTGAACATACCATGGCTTGCATCAAGTGCACCTTAGTCTTTAAACTGATACCCTCCCTCATTAGCACATATGAGGGGGTTGAGTATCTACCTTCGAAGAAGGAAATGGTACTGGGTAAATTTTCAAATTTTATGGCATTTGGGTGGAGGAAAGGTCTTAATAGTGACTATGTTGTTGTTATGTTCCATCAAGTTACCCAAGACTCATAGCAACCCTATGTACTATGAATAACTCTGAAGTCTGTTCTATTGATCCTGAGCCAGTCTCACTGACTCCGACACACCTAATCTCATTGCCCCAGTTACTGTGTCAATCTGTCTCATCCAGGGTCTTCGTCTCCTGCACTGTCCTTCCACCCTTCTAAGCATGATGTCTTTCTCTGAGGATTTTTCCCTCCTGGCCACGCACCCAAAGTATGTCAGATGGAGCATCAAAATCCTTGCCTCCAAGGAGAAACTTTCACTCTCTCCAAGAGAGACTTATTTGTTCTCCTGGCAGTCCATGGTACCACAACTGAGAGGCAATCAATTCTTCTTCTGTCATCCTTACAAAATACTTAAGACACAAAACAACTATGAGATACCATCCCATCCCACTATGAATAGCAAAATTTAACAGAGCAGCAAACAACAAACGCTGGCGAGGTTGCGGAGAAACTGGAACCATTATTCACTGTTGGTGGGAGTGCTGTAACCACTATGGAAGGCTGTATGGCGCTCTCTCAAAAAGTTGCAAATAGAAATACCAGTTGACCCAAAAATTCCATTACTGGGAATATGCCCTAAAGAAACCATAACTGCCACCCAGGTAGATAGATGCACACCCATGTTTATTGTGACTTTGTTCACAATAGCAAAGAGTTGGAAACAACATAAGTGCCCATCAATAAGTGAGTGGATAGAGAAGCTGTGGTATAGTCACACAGTGAAATACTAAGCTGCATTGAAAAACAAAGAACTCATGCAATATTATTCTAAATGGGTAACCTTGGAGGACATTATGCTGAGTGAAATATCTCAGTCACAAAAGGACAGGTGCTGCTTGCTGCCACTATTGTAGAATGGGACTGACATCAGGGTTGGAGTGAGACTGAGAAAAATTGGGTAAATTATATATACTGCATTGAAACACATGAGGGAGAGAATTGTTTGAAAGTGATATATGATTGGGTACTATAGTTGTGACAAGAGTCCAGAATGAAGAGTTGCATAGTGGAGTATACTCAGGGCAGGTGGCGGGGGGGATTCTATACCAATGAAATAATTTTTCTTTTACTTTTCAAAGAAAAGAGCGAACTGGGTGGAGGGGTGAGCAGGGAGAAAAATGCAACAATGAATGTATAGAAATCCAAAACCTCTGTAAACGTTCATCAAAATTAACTTAAAAAACAAAATACTAGACAAAACCCTGCAGTACTGGTAACTTGTAGAACTAGTGGCAACTGTTTAGACTGACTGCACAGTGACCAGAGAGGGTGAGTTAAAATCCTATAAAGGAGAGCGTCAGAGAAATAAGCCTTGAGTCCTGCATATAAGCGTTCATATGCCTCTGGCTGACACTTGAACTATGCATATACCTAAGATCATTAACAGTCTAAGCCTAACAGAATTGAATAGAGATTTCAACCATAGCCACTGCAAAAGCTTAGAGATGGAATCCAGTTCAATTAATTGATTATACAACAAGAACCAAAAAAGCAGTCAATATTTTTTAATAAGTATCACAGAGTCCAGAGCATATATAGTATTTCATTCACATTATCTGGGATAAAATCCCAAATTAGGAGACGTTTGACTAAGAATTTGCAGCTCTAGCTCTCAAAATCTTTTCCCTGTCTGAGAATATGCTTCTCTGAGAATTTACTTAGAATGCAAGAGTAGTGAGTTAGGATAAATGGACTCATGTAATGAGAAAAGAAACAATGCCAAAAAAGTTAAAGATTCAAAGTTCATTTTGTGGGCAATGATATTTGGTAGTAATGTCTGTGATAGGGAAACTAGAAAGAATTACCAAGGCCACAGAACTGAACATTGCTTTCACTTAATAGTATGTAATTGATTTTCATAGAAAACTATATTCAGAAATAGAATACAAATAAATTAAAATTGCATATGGACTGTTTTATTTTTTTAAATGCTGTTAAAAACATTTTTAAAAGATTTAGATAAATGAAGAGACATACTGTGTTCATGAATGGAAAACTTCATTGTAGAAAATACGTTCATTCTCGCCAAATCTATTTCTGTTAAAATTGTAACAAGAATGCTGTAGAAATAGAAAATCTTATTCTAAAATTTGTATGGAAAACCACAGACCATAAATGAACTAAAACCAACAATGAAAAGAATCATTAGTAAATGCTGTGGCCTAATAAACACTTTAAGGCACTCCAGTGGCTTAGTGATAAGGAATTGTGCCACCAACCCAAAGGTACATGGATTGAATTCACCGGCTGATCCATGAGAGAAAGATGGGTAATCTCCTGTGGAGTGATTTACTGCCTCTGAAAACCTACTGAAAGGTCAGCTACAAGTCGGTTCTGACTTGAAGGTATACACTACCAGCAATAATACATACCTAAAATGATCAAGAAACAGAATTCAATTCAACTTCAGTAAATGTTCTAAGTCTTTTGCACTTTCTGCAAGCAAGGCTGTGCCATTTGTATATCAGGTTTTTGATAGTCTTCAAGTGGGATTGTTTGATCAGCATACAGATTGAATAAGTATGGTGAAAGGCTATAACTTTGACAGACATTTTCCCCAATTTAAACTATGCAGTATATCTTGATCTGTATAGAGATTCCACTGAAGCACAATTAAGTGCTTTGGTACTCCCTTACAATATAAAAGTATTTTAATAGAAAAAAATGTTCTGTTCAACACCTGGTGTGTCAAGTTCACACTTGCATTAGCAGAGGAGTGCAGCAAATGTTTCCTGGTGGTGTTCACATTTTCCATTGCCTAAAATAAACTCTAAGTCCAAGGGTGAATGATTTACTGTTTGCTTGTTTATTTATACCACAGAGCGGTGTAGTTAAAAGTATATAGGGTATGAAGTCAGCGGGACTTGGAATGGGTCTGTTGCTCATTGTAGCAAGAGGTAAGTAGATCAGACTTACAGCAAAGCTAGATAATGAGTTTCATTTTGGATAAACTGTTTTTGGAATGCCAATGGACCATCCAATTATAGATGTTCATAAGTTTGTTTTATTAATATATGATATATCTAAGAGTGAATAGTAGTTAAATTTATGTATGTGGATAGGTTCTCTTTTCACTCTGTCCTGTATCTTCTCAAGACATTTGTTCTCCATCCATGGGTTCAATGGCTATCTATAATTACATAACTAACATACCCTCAGATATACATAACCCCAGATAGTCCACTTAGAATCTTCCCAGTATATTCCAAAGGACCTTCAAGATGAATATATCCAAAACTTAAATGATCTTCACTTGTATAATTTCATGTTTTCTATCTCACTTAGGTCAGAGCCAAAGAGTGTTCCTTGACATCTTCCTCTTTCTCAATTCCCAAGGAATTTTATCTTCTTTATCAAGTAGCTCATGCATCTGTCTACTTTTTTCATTCCTAAAACCACTATGTGCTTTTCCCATCTCCTTCTAGCACCACCCATTACCATCATCTCTCCGTAACAACAGCTAAACGTTCCTGAGCAGCTTCCAGAATTCACTCTGAATCCTTTAATCCATTTCCTGCTCTACTGCTACATGCTAAAGGGATCTTTGTGAAATGCAAATCAGATCTGGTTACCTCCCCTAACTGTATTTACTATGTCACACACACATACATTATTTCAGTGGCATCCTTTTCCCCCCAGGATTAAATTAGAATCTTTAGAAGTGCTTACACAATTCAAAATATCTGAATCTGACCTACCTTCCTTCTCAGCATCATTTCACATACACATACATATGTCTGTCTCTGCACTCCAGTCCTCTACCCTTTCATTTCTGCAGACTCACTGTTCTTCATCCCACACTCTTAGCCTAGTTCATGCCTTTCCTTCTTCCCATCTCGTTTCAATCATCAACTCTTCAGAAACTCTTTCCTGGCATCCCTAACTCTGTTAGTTTCAACTGTTATTTACTCCCACAACTCTCACCATCAATAACATATATTTTAGCTGTATTCTTACACCTAGTTGTATAATTTCTTGATGAAGACTTGTCCCTACTAAAATGCAAGCTCTGTGGCAACAGGTATTATATTTTCATGTTTTAATGCTTCCCCCCTCACCTCCAACATCTTCCATGGTTTGTGGAAGATAATGTGAATACAGTAAACAGCAATTAAAGAAATGAATTAGAAAATTCAAGTAGGATATTTAAGTTGAGACAAAAGTTGAGGATAAATGCCTGATATCACTGACAGTGAAGAGATAAGTGGAGAATGAAAAGTCTATCAATAAACTAAAAAACTAAAACATCTCTTTTAGGGAATGGTCATGGAAATGAGAGAAAAACATGAGAGAGTAAATCAGTGTCTGATTTTTTTTATGTATATGGTCAAGCCTTTCTTTCAAGGAACCTGTTGGTGAACTTGAAGCTTTCAGTTAGCAGCTGAAGATGTTAACCATTTGCACCATTAAACATCTAACACAGGCTGTCAATTCCATTCCAACTCAGATCCTACGGAGCACTGTAAGACTAAAGAAGGTCTCTACAGAGTTTCCCAGGATGTAAATCTTTTTGGAAACAGACTGCCTTATCTTTTCCCATAGAGCAGCTGATCGTTTTGTACTGCCAACATTTTGGTTAGCCATTAAATGCTTTAACCACTGTTGCACTAGGATTCCTCATGTCAAATAAGGTTCTGATGAATTGTAGATTCAGAGATAAAAGCTGACAATTTTAAAAGCACCTGCATAGCCTACAATCCTCCTTTCTCTGAGAATCATTTTCCTGTATTACTGTTGGATGCTCCTGAGTCAATTCCAACTCATAGCGACCCTAGAGACAACAGATCAAATCACGCCCCATCCAGTACCATCCTCACAATTTCTGCTGTGCTTAAGCGAATCCACCTCTCCTTTGATGACTATCTACCCTTCCAAGCATGTTATCTTTTTCCAAGGACTTGTCCCTCCTGATAATATGCCTAAAGCATCCTTGCGTCTAAGGAGCATACTCACTGCCCTTCTTCAAAGAGAGGTTTGTTTGCTATTTTGACAGTCTATTCAATAGTCATTACCAACACTACAATTCAAGACAGTATTCTTTTTTGGTTGTCCTTGTTCATTCATTGTCCAACTTTTATAAGCATATGAAGCAATGAAAAAAGCACGGCTTGGGCCAGTTGGAATTTATTTAGTCTTTAAGCTGAGATTCTTGCTTTTTAGCACTTTCAAGAGGTTGGTCTTGACAACAGATTTTCACAATGTCGCCTTTCTTGGGAGTTGATTATGAATTCAAGTAAAATTAAATGGTTGACGGCCTAAATCTTTTCTCCATCTATCATGATGTTATTTATTGATCTAGCTTGGAGGATTTTTATTATCTTAATGTTGAGGTTCAATCCAGACTGAAAGCGACAGTCTTTAATCATCTTCCTCTAAGTGCTTCAAGTTCTCTTCACTTTGAGCAAGTGTGTTGTCTGCAAAACAAAGGTCATATTTATGACCCTCACCATGAGATACCCTACCTCTCACTCCATGAGTAGGCTTTCCCTCTCAGAATGTTTGAACTGAAGCAAATAACTCTGGCTTATACTGTCCTGATAGAGATACTAATTACAGACAGTACAAGAACTCCCAGTTCTGAAAATATTTGTGTTCTAAAAGGTTAATGTTGTTGTTGTTGTTGTTGCATACTGTCAAGTCAGAACTGTCCCATACCTGACCCTCCAGCAGGTTTTCAGAAGCTAATCTCATGGGAGGAGATTGTCCACCCTTCTCTCACAGAGCAGCCACATGCCTTTGGAATTGCAGTGCAGTTTCTTACCACTAGACCACCAGAGCTCCCTAAAAATTAATTGTTTGTATATGCCATTGAGTCACCTGTGACTCATAGCACCCTAGGTACAACAGCTCTGAAGCCTGCCCTGTCTTGAGTCAGTCTCACTGCCTCTGACACACCTACTCCCATTACCCCAGTTACTGTGTCAATCCATCCCGCACTTCCAAGCATGATGTCTTTCTCCAAGGACCTGTCCCTCTTGGCCAAATGCCTGAAGTATGTGAGACAGAGCTTCAAAATCCTAACCTCCAAGGAGAAATTGGGTTTTACCCTCTCCAAGACAACCTATTTGTTCTCTCTGTGGTCCATGGTGGTTCGATATTTTTCTCCAGCACTAAAACTCGAAAAAAGCTCAGAAAGTCAATACATCTAATAAAGATTAATGGCATGACTACTATAAGCCAGGCCTAGCACTAAGATAAAGTTCCTGTACCCGTTAAAGTAATATTATAGTTGAACACTGCTATTCAGAAATTATCATTTTGTTTCCACTGAAAAAACAGAATCACTTCTCTAGGTTAGCTGTAAAGAGTCAAACAAAAAAGGTAATTACAATCATGGAGCGTGTTTAGGTGGATGGTGCAAAGATAGAAGCACCAGTTTGACATAGGGTTGTTGGAGAGGGACACTTTGGAGAAGTATTAGGGAAAGCTCTGAGATGAACTCAAAGCCAGGAAAGATTCTCAAATAAACGTTTAAATATGGACAGACTCCATATTAAAAAACTTCTAAATTCCCCTTTGCCTTCCAAGTGTAAATAGTTAAACATGCTTGCAAGACCCAGAAAAGTATTTCTAGCCCACCTTTCTAGACTCCATACACCCCTCAACTGCAGCTTTGTTGAATCCATTGATATTTCCAGAACATACCACACACATTCACGTCTCTCCTGCTTTCATTAAAATGCCCTTTTTTTCTTTTTTCCCAGTGCCACCTCCTTTAGGATGCTTGCAGTTTCCTCAGTCCTTTATGTCTGCATTTCTCACAGTATGATTCTCACCATTCTATTTCTTAAAAACTCTTTTGTGATTGGTATTGTAGATTTTTGTAAACTGAAAATTTCTTGAGTAAATAAATGGCCTTGTAACCATATCCTGACCCATCTATCTCTCTCTTCTTCTCTTCTATCTTCAGTTTTGGTGTGATAGGTAATAGTTATTCAATGTTTGTGGATGGAGGAATGCCATAGTGCTTTTTCTGATATTGTGCAAAGAATGACCTGTGAGTAGAAGTTGAATGCTAAGATGGTTTGTACCATAAAACATTTATCAGCATGTCCTGCAAATTCCTCAAAACTAGGAATTACAGTTGGTGGAAAGAGTGCTTGGCAAGTAGATGGCTATATCTGACCTCTACTAAACTGTCTCCATTGAATAATCCCTATGAAGTCAGGCATTACTCCATTCTCCCTACAGCTTAAGATCAACTATCCCAGTCTTTTTTGTTTTATTTTATTATTTTTAAAATTTTTTTTATACCATCCCAGTCTTAAGATCAACCACTGTTATTGTTCCCCACAGCTCTCACTGTTCTGTTACTTACTTCACAATCCATTGCAATGGCCACAAAGATCTCACAGAACCATACTCACGACTTTGAGGTTTATCAGGGAAGTCAAAAGATTAAAATCCAGGTTAGCAAAAACAAACAATTTCTCTGTTAGGACAGCTCAAATGTGCACAAAGCCCCTTTGATCTTCAGTTTTATGGTTTAGGTGAGGGTTACAAAACCCTTTCTGTCAATTTTGTTATTTCCTCCCCAGTTTTCTCAAGGAAACCTCTGTGGAGAAGCATTCCCAGGTTAGTTTTGTCTTGTGCTGTCTCTGGTTCTCCTCTGCAGCCACTAGTGCTCTCATGTAGATCCTAGTCTGACCAGCATAAGAATCTGTGACCCTGCAGTTTTTGCTTCCTCTTCCTTGCCAGTAGTAAGATTCCTAATTCCTGCTGCTAAACCTGCTTAATTTAAATCTGGCTGAATGACAAAACTGGGCAACCTCCTCATGGATATGCATAAACAAATGCTATGTGAATGTTTCCACCCAGTCATGTGCAAAAAAGTAGAAGGCAGTGACCTAGGAAAGTCATTTTGATGCAGTCTATGGATTTGAGATCATAGAATACTATCTTTGTATTCATTAACGTTGGTTCGAGTACCCTGAAAGGGAATGCAAATCCTTGTACATCATTTACTATAATAGTAAAAAATATTTGTAACAAAGAGATGTGATCACAACTAAACCTTTTTTTAGCTAATAGTCCCTGAGGAATTAATTGTTCTACCCATTGAGTAGGAAACACTATTTATTAGCTGAAAGGAACTTATCTTTTATCTTTCAATATAACATTGATCTTTCCTCCTCAGTCCCATGTGTGGGCACTGACCCTAGTTTGCCCAACCAGAATCTTACCCTTTTTCCCCCTCAATACAATGAGTAGTTTATAAATAGATATAACACTTGAGTCAGAGACTCAGAATCCTTCTTATGCCAAAACCATTGGAAAAGACTTTCTTCTTTTGCCAAAACTATTGGAGAATACTTCTCTTGCTTTGGTGGCATAAAAATAAAGATTTAAAAAAAAAAGAAAATAAAGATTTCATATCTGGAGATCACATGGTAATCTCTCCAGGTTAAAAGTGGCAAGACAGTTCAATGGTCAAGAATAAGGTCAGCTGCACTTGAGCCCCCATTGCTGGGGTCACTGAGTCAATCCATCCCACTGGGGTCTTCCTTTCTTTAGTTGACCCTGCATCTTTCCATGCATGCATGATGTACTCTTCCAAGGAATAGCCTCTCCTAGCACTATGAGGATACATTTAGCAAAATCTGGAGTAAGAAATTGCAAAACCCCAGACATATAAGTAATAGGAATTTAGGAGAGAAATGCCTGAAAGATTAAAAACAAACAAACCAACCAAAACTTGAAAGATTGGTTTGGCAAAAACAACAACAACAAAACCCAATGAATAAAACATTATGAGATAATCAGAGATACTTGAACACATATCTGATGATTTTAAAGAGTAACTGTTAAGTATCATAGGTGTGAATATGGAAGGGTGATTGTGTTAGTTTTCTGTGCAGCTCCTTTTATAAAAAATAACATTCTTATCTCTTAGAAATACATTATAAAATGTTTATTAATAAAATAATATGATGTCTGGGACAGCTTAAAATAATCCAGTGAGGAAGTAGGTGGGGTGTAGATAAAAAGATTAGCCATGAACTGGTAATTGTTGCCAATGGGTATGAGATCATTAGGGCTCAGTATACTGGCCTCTCCTTTTGTGTATATTTGAAGGTTTCCATAATAAACATTACAGTGGGTAAGTACAAAATTGTGTTGTGATTTATTGTCTCAATTGTGACCGTTGGGGGTATTGCTGGTTCTGGTGATAGAATACTTACTTTCCTCCATTTAGGAGACCTGGGTTCAATTTCTGGTCAATGCACCAGAATTGCAGTTACTGCCCATCCATCAGTGCTGTTATAACACTGAACAGGTGTCAGCAAAGCTTCCACACTAAGATTGATGAAGAAAAATAGGCCTGGTAAGCTACTTCTCCACATCAGCCAACGAAAACCCTGTCACTGGCATCTCATGTGCTCTGCTTTCCTACTAAGGATACAATGCTTTGGTCTGCAAATAATCATTTGCAGATAGTCCGGGACTAAGCAGCATTTTATTCTGTTGTGCATTAGGTCATGAGCCAGGGACAGGCTCAAATAGCAGATAACAACATCATGATGTCTTACTAGTTAATGTCCTGAGACAGAGAAAGTAGAGCATCTCCAATCCTAGCGATTAGATCTGTATGTTGTTGTTGATTGCCTTCAAGTCAAGGTCAACTCATGGTGACTCTATGAATAAAAGATCTAATGCCTTTCCATAGCTATCGTTGTTTCTACAAGTTCATAGAGTTTCCAGAGGCATGTGGTTTAGGAAGTGGATGCCACTCCTGCTTCCAAACCCATTTTACAACTGGGAGTTCCACCAAACACTGTCCACGATGGGAAACCATTATGATATTTACACAAGGTTCAGCATAACAGCAAACCCAGGTTACTTCAAACAGCACATTGACAAAGAGTGATGTGCAAAGTGGAAGAATGTTCCTCCAGATATAACAGCACTAGTCTCATTTAGCAGTAGTTAAGTGCCTTTGAGTCAAATATGACTCAGAGGAAGCTTGGCACAAAAGATCTGAATTCTGTTCTATAATTAACATCATTTCTGTACATTTATAAGAGAGTTTGTAGAGTTTCCAGAGTCATCTAGTTTAGGAAGTGGATGCCACTCCTGCTTCCCAACATGAATCAATCTGGAAGCTCATACAAACATTGTACATAATGGGTAATCATTATGGTATTTGACACGACTATGGAACAGTGTTCAGCATCACAGCAATTCCAAGTTGTTCAGTACAACAGACAAATGATTGCTGTGGTTTAAAAAAAAAAAAATTCATTCTAAAATGAACAAATTTGGCCCAATAGCTGCACAACAAACACGACCCCAGAAACTTCCCTTACATGACTGCCATCCAGATGAGACCACCATCAAGATGTTAGCTAGCCAGCCAACTCCTAGAGTGGAGAGAGAATCCAAGGCCCCAGGCTCCAGGCTAGGCCCCAGACCCATCACCCCATTGTTGATTTTAAAGCCACACCATCAAGCAGGCCTCCACCCTCAGTCTAAGGCTTAAGGCCTACCTTTTTTTTTTGGGGGGGGGGGAGAACAGTAACAAACAAGAAATACAACCCAGAAACTTCCCTTACTTGACTGCCATCAAGAGAAGACTGTCATCAAGACAAGACTGTCATTATGATGCTAGCTAGCCAGCCAGCTTTGACCTCTATACAAAACAAAAACTTGAGAAACTAGACTATATGAAGAAGAATGTGGCATCAGAATTGAAGAAAGACTCACCAACAGCGTGTGATATGCAGATGACACAGTCTTGATTGTTTATTGTGAAGAGGACTTGAAGCAGTTACTGAATGAAGACTATAAGAAACTACAGTCATCCGAATGGAAATAAAGAAAATGAAAATTTTCACAATTGGACCAATGAACAACATTATGATAAATGGACAAAGGATTGACATTATCAAAGATATAATTTCACATGGATCCACACTCAGCATCCATGGAAGGAGCAGTCAGGAAATCAAATGACATGGGAACAAACATTTGGTATACCATCTCAGGCAAGGGTCTCATAACCAAAGTTTCTGGAATACTCCTGGACCTCCACAACAAAAAGACTGATAACCCAATTACAAAATGGGGAAAAGACATGGAAAGATTTTTCACAGAGGAAGACATTCAGATGACTAACAGACACATTAAGAAATGCTCAAAATCCCTGGCAATATGAGAGATGCAGATCAAAACCACAATGAGATAACATCTCACCCCAGTAGCAGTGGCAAAGTTCAGTAGGGCAGCAAGCAATAAATACTGGAGAGGATGTGGAAATGTGGGAACTCTCATAAACTATTGCATAAGTAGAACCACAAACAAGAAGATCAAAGAATTGATGTCTTTGAATTGTGGTTTTGGCACAGATTATAGACTATACCATTTCCTGCCAAAAGAATAAGGAAAAATATCTGGGTGTTTCTTAGAGGCAGGAGGGCTTACTCCCTGGAAAAGGACATCATGCTTGGAAAGGCAGAGGATCAGTGAAGAAGAAGACCTTCATTGAGGTGGACTGATACAGTGACTACAACAATAGGTTTAAGCACAGCCGAGATCATGAGGACAGCACAGAATTACGGAGGGTTTCAAACTGTTGTATATAGAGTTTCTATGAGTCAGAGTCAACTTGATGCCACTGAACAACAAAAAGAGACTGTGATTTGGAGTAATGTGTTGGGTACACATCCTTTATCATAAAGGAAAGTAATGTGAACATCATATGATGGGACTTTACTTGGAATATTGTATCTAAACAGTTGAAAATAGTAATGCTGACTAAAGATAACAGAAGATAAATGTATGCCTTTGAGCTGTGGTGCTGGAGAAGAGTTTTGAATATACCATGGACTTGTTAGTCAAATTTGTGTCTTCTAGGTTGCAACACCCCCATGATACATCTTCAAGGATATGAACATGTACAGCCGAGCACAATCAATAAGAGTGCATCTAAATTCCAAAATCAATCTCCATAATAGTCTATGTGTTTCCTACTGCCAAAGGGGCCCTTTAGAGTAGTGAGAGAAGATCTTCACCCTGAAACCCACAGCGTCCCTTTTCAGCAGGAAGTAGCTAAGAGAATACGCCATCCCCTTTTCCTTATGACTCAGGGTGAAGTCTCTCTCAGGGAGGAGTGATAGGGAATGGCAAAGGACACACTGACAAAGAAGATTAATCAGAACTGGCTTTGACAAGCACTGTGGCATTTGGACAAGAACAAAGTGGGAGGAGGGTAGAGAGAATAGTGCAACAATGAATGAGTGGAAGCCCAAAATCTCTGTAAATGTTTATGAAAATTAATAAAATATAATTATAGAAAAAAAAATATACCATGGACTGCCAGGAGAACAAACATATCTGTCTTAGAGAGGGTGGAACCAAGTTTCTCCTTGAAGGCTATGATTTTATAGCTTTGTCTCATTCTTTGGGCACATGGCCAGGAGGGAACTGATCTAGAAGACGGAAGAGGTGTAGTGACAGAACAGGAGGGGAAGACCCCATATGAGATGGATTGACAGAGTAACTGGGGTAATGGGGTAGGTGTGGCGGAGTCCGTGGGACTGGCTCAGAGCTATTGTACATAGGGTTGCTCTGAGTCACAGGCGATGCGATGACACATAACAACAACAACAACAATTTAAATGAAACATTTCTGCTGTTTAAGTATGATGTGGAGTGGATTGGAGGAGGAGGAAGGGAGGTCCAGGGTAGGGGACAAAGGCAGAAAATTCACAACAATGAATTAAAAAAAAAAAAGAAAGAAAGAGAGGCCTGAGTTAGTCCTGGAATTTTAAAAAAAGGATCTTGTCCATGTTTGTCTATAAAATCTTGTCATTTTCCTCCTTTATAAAATAGAGGAAATTAACACTCTTGGCATACTTTTTTCAACTTTAGAGAATTTAGAGAAGTTTAGAAGGGATAAAGAGTACTTAATATGCTTCAAAATACTTTGAGAAAAAAGGCAGATACAAATAATAAGTCCCAGATAAGGATACAAAGAACATCTGGGTAAGCTGCTTCCATAAGCTCTTGCATTTACACAGTTTACCTGTCACCTCAGGTTTACATCTTCACAATACAAAACCAAAACCTATCTCATTCCCTCCCCCTCCCCCCCAAAAAGGAGATGGTTATCATTCCACCAATACTAAAGAAAAGCAACATTGGTGGATGTTTGCTAAATCTTTGCTAAATCTGGTGGCCTACTGTGTTTATCAACACTCTCTCCTGCCCTTGTTTAACAGAGGAAACAAATTGTTATGATAAAATAGAGTTACATGCTGGTAAGATCAGATAAGTAGAGTTGGACAAAACTGTTTCCTTAGCCAGCATTCCTCATTTTTTTGTTTGGCCTGAGAACCTGGTCTTATTTTGGAAAGGCTAAAGGAGCACTCTGGCCATGTGTAGGCCACATTCACCGTTTTTAATGGCACCACACGGGAGGAATGTGGTCTTGTGGTTCTCAGCAGGCTGCATTTTTCACAGTCATTGTCAGAACAAACACATTGATGTCTCGGGGTCGAATCCCTCTCTGACTGTAAAAACCAAGCCCACAAAATGTCAAACAAGCTGTAAAAATCTTTATAGTCGTTTTCCTTCATTTTAAAAACATTATTAAGGCTTTTCCTCTCCCCTGTTCCAAACTTGTCAGCAAGTAGCAATTTGTTCTTTCATTTACTCTTATTCTAATACATTTTATCCATCTCTTGGAAACAGAAACAGGAAGCATCTAATCTGACATGTTGACCAGGATGTAGCCAGCATTCCACATTTCTAGCTAATTTGTACAGCCCCAATTAATAGGCCTGACCTCAAATAAACTCCCCAACAGGGTGGCTCTCCCAAATATAATCTCTTTGAATTGTGATATCTGTACATTTTGAAGGTTGGTGTAGGGCCAAATATGAGCCAATGGAGTGGGAAGGCATCAGGAGCCATGGCTACCCACTAACTTCTATGCCTGAGATATGGCCCACAAGTAAGTTAGTGCTTAGGAGTGAAGAGATAATGCTTGGTGTGAGAAGGCAGAGGGGTTATGTCATTGTCACCCATGTCCCAGTGTACTCAAAAGAGATGAAACAATGTACCATAAGAGCATGAATTTTGATGTCAAAGACACTTGGGATTGAATTCCAATTCTGCCATTACATTGGTTAGAATATAATCTATGCTGCTGTAATAAAGTCAAAGTCTTTGGCTGAGTCAGAATTCACTCGTAGCTGATTTCCTGTGCATTTTCAGAGCACACTCATAGCAGATATTCCAGGGGATTTTCAAAGACTGAATCACACAGGAGGGATTCTAAAGAATTGGGGGTCTTCCTAAAACAATGGCTAGAAAAGTCAACTTGAAAGTTCTAACACCACAGCCCAAACCCTGACTTTTTTTAACCATTATTTCTCGCTGTCTGAAGGATCTTAACCATATTCATGGAAGTATGTAACCTAGCTGCATCTCTTATTATCTTAACCCCCCATTTTAGATAGCCAATTTCTTTTTTACTCAGTCCTATCAAACCATTGCTCTGAGGAGACAAGCATGTCTTATTCTCTTGAACAATCTTCTATTAAGTTGAAACTTTCAGCACTCATCTAGAAACAAAAGTCCAGTTGAGATCAAAACATCAAGTAACAGTAATCAACACTAACTCACAGAATGAAACATCATCTCTTCATCTGGTTGGATTCTGGTATGCATCCCCAGCCTTTTGTGGTGAAGAGGAATCAGCTGCAAACTTAGGAGTCCACACTTTTTCCTGTATTTCAGACTCACTGGTCCATTCCCTCAATATTAGTCCCACATGTGCTCTAAGTCAGGGATCCTCAGGACTGCATGCTCCGCAAACCTATCTTAATTTATTCATTCATCAGTGCTGATCAGGAACAAGTCAAAATTCAGCCTGTCTCTGAATCTCTGATTTTCACTCATTAAGTGAACTCAGGTGGTTGCCATGAGTTAAGCATACCTGTCAGCTTTCTTTTACATCAAAGCCTGGAAAGGTGGCTCTAATTAAGCATCAGCTATATTTTGCCTTAGTTTGTTAGCAAAGTCTCTCTTTTTCTACTTGCCTTCTTTCAACTGTAACTCTTCAGAGTACTGATGGGGCTTAATATTTTTTATGCTCAGATCAACATTTTGTGTCAAGTTCTACTCTATAAGCATTCTTTTAGGGCAAATTTTCCCTTTTTGAATTCTCAATTAATATCCAACTGGCTTACATTTTCCTATAGATTACAGTATGCCCCATCATAACATCTAGTATTCATTAATATTTCTACACCAATATCCATCAGTTATATCACAATTTCTACAATCTAAATTTAAATCTCAGTATCATAAGATCCAGTATGTTTAAATCAGCAAAAAACTTGATCATTTTTATAATATATTGTAACATTACATATTCCTCATATTAATTTTTACAATGTATCTCAACATTACAACATATAAAGGAAATAAAAGCATGATTCACAGACTTTTAAACAAATTCTCAGTTTCATCTTCATATCCTTTTGTCTCAGACCATAAAGGAGCTTCTCAACTTTTCTTTCCATCTTAGTAGCAACAAAAGTAATGTTTTGGGTTTTCTCTCTCTCTTTGTAGAAACAATCAATAACCATTTTAACTAAGCATTCTCTCAAGTGCCACATCTACAAAACCAGATCATGTTTTTATGAGTCTGGAGCAATGAATCCCACTTCTGACATCAATCGTGAAAGGAGCAGATGGAACATGGAGATGCCTGATTCTGACTTCTACCCACTTCATAAAGGGGAACTTTCCCCATAAATAATATCCACAGTACCATACTAGCGAGCTCTGGTGGCCTGGTGGCAAGAAGGTGCACTGCAATCCCAGAGGTGCATGGTTCAAATCCACCAGATGCTCTGCTGGAGAAGGAGGAACAATCTCCTCCTGTACCAGTCAGATCTGATTTGATGGTACATGCACACACACAAAAAAAATAAAAAAATATCCACAGTACCATACAAATAACTACATGGTCAGACATGCCGCCAATCCCCCGCCCCCATGCTCCTGCACCTTTTTCTACCAATCATTGGGTCTGATGTTCAAGGAAGACTCAAACTTTATTCACAATTGGGGGGTTTATTAAGGAAATATGTTGGAGAGTGAGGGAGTCAAAGAATAACACACAATGCAAGTTCAGGTTTAGTCCAGCTGTCCCAAGCCAGATTAACAAGGAAAAATTGCTTAATTAATGAAAGTCCAGGTTCAGTTCAACAGCAAAAACGTAAGGAGTCTTTGGCTTCTTCAATCATTCAGAAAACTTGATCTCAGAGTAGTTATAAGTCAAATTTTCTTTCAATCACCCAACAAACAAAACCTTTAACTGTGACCTTTATCACCTGGGTTCCTCTGGTTACACCTTGCCACAGTTTCTTCATAATCTCTCCACTATCATCACCACCCTCTCTCACAGTGTGGAAAGCATTCTTTTATATTGGTCCCACAGCCGATAATGATTGATAAGACCATGTGTCCACAGTTAAGATAACTGGTGACCAGTGAAGGCTAAAGCAATGGCTAGAAAAGCCAACTTTTAAAGTTCTAACCACAGTAGTTGTATTCCACACTTTTCCTCCTTTATACACCCATGATGGTCCCCACTTTTTTGCTGTGATTTGATTGAAAGTTTACTTAAATCAATAAACAATATTCAACAGAATACTTTGTTTTTCTGTTCAGCCACATTTTACTTATAATATTCATTACAATATACACACTATAATTGCATTTGTCCCACTTCCTCTCTGTGATTTTCATTTGCATCTTTATATCCTGCCTTCTGAACTTTATTCCTGAGCTAATACTGCTCAATTGACTAAATATAGTTGGCTATTCTAAGGAGTGAGTGCCTCTCTGGTATTATTGGTCACCTTATAGGGCTGTGTGAATTTGAGACAACACACACACACACACACACACACATTTGAAGGGGTTACCAGCATCTAGTATAATGAATAACATTAGGTAAGTTTTCAAATGCATTTCTCTGTTTTTAAAAAATAGCGCTTCCCCTTGAACCCATACACATACAACAATTTATCAACTAAGCAAAGCACTTCAGAAAAAAAAAAAAATAAAGTGGGAAGCATAGTACCTCATGACCTCAAAACCTACTACACAGCGGTAGTAACCAAAACAGCATGGTACAATGACAGGCACATAGACCAATGAAACAGAATTGAGAATCCAGAAATGGACTGAGCTATCTATAGTCAACTGATATTCAACAAGGAAATAAAACCCATAAAAAGTAGAAATGACAACCCCTTCAACAAATGGTGCTGGTAAAACTGGACTGCTACCTGCTGGAAGCTGAAACAGTATCCACATCATACACAAACATCAACTCAATGTGGATCAGAGACATGGGAGTAAAACCTAGAACTATAAAGTTCATCAGAGATCAAGCTTAGATGGCCTGGTCTATGATAAAAAGAAACTGACAAATACAACCACAAATCCTCAATCTGAAGAGAATAAAACTGATGAATGAGACCTTCTGAAGGTTGAATCCCTGTGCACATAAAAAATATTTTCCAAGAGAGTAAAAAAGAAAACCTACTGACAGAGAAAAAAAAATTTGGCAATATCACTTCAGACAAGAGTCCCATAGCAAAGGTTTACAGAATCCTACAGGTCTTCCACAAGAAAAAGGCTGATCACACAATTACAATATGGCAAAAGACGTGGAAAGACCTTTCACAGAGAAAGATATTCAGATGGCCACAGACACATGAAGAAATGCTCAAAATCACTGGCGATAGAGAGATACAAATCAAAACCACAATGAGATACCATCTCACTCCAGTAGTAGAGGCAAAGATTAACAGGACAGCAAATAATAAATGTTGGAGAGAAAGTGGCAAGATAGGAACTCTTATACATTATTGGTGGGATTGTGAAATGGTGCAACCATTCTGGAGGGCAATTTAGTGCTTCCTCAAAAAGCTGAACATAGATATTCTATGTGACCGTGCTATTCCACAGCTTGGAATATAACTCAAGAAAATGAGAACTGAGGCACAAATGAAGACTTGTACACTAATGTTCATAGCAGCAACATTTACATTAGCAAGAACATGTAAATAGCCCAACTATCGAACCACAATTGAATGGATTGAGAAACTATGGTATATTCATATGATGTAATACTATACTACACAGCACACAGGAGCAATGATTTTATAAATTACTACCTAACTTGGAAGGGACTGGAAGGGAGAGCATTATGCTAAGTGAACTAATTCAGTCCCATAAGGACAGATATTGTATATAAGACCATTATTGTAGAACAAGTCTGAGGATCTAAGGGGTTGAGTGGGAGCAGAAGGGCAGGGAGAGTGGGGGTGGTAATTAAAACGCTGCACGAGTTAACGGGTAGAGGGCGAGGTGGGTGAAGCAAATGAGAAAGACCTGGTATGACAAATGATGTACATGAACTTTGTAAATAAACCAGTATAATAAAAGGGGGGAGGGAATAACACACAAAAAAACCTTATCAACTGATTTTGCTAAGTTTAATGACCATAGCAAGAGCTTAATAGATAATATCTTCAGCACAAGTTTTATAAAAATTAATCTACTCAACCTAGGCAATCTGATTTTACAAAAATATACAAAAATTTATAACATTAAAGCTTTGCTCCTGCATTTAAAATATGGTTCAATTTATATACAATGTTCAAGAAGTCTGACAACACATGAAATGATGTTTACTTTTAAAATTCTTTTTCTATGATCCGTGGTACATTTGTAGTAAACTAATGTTAATAATACTTAGTTGTGAGCCCTTTCAAGCTGTGAGAAAGGAGAGGTGTGTGAAAGTTCTAGAAGAGCAAAAAATTAGACATTTCTATATCATTTGCTTCAGTTTCTTTGCATCCTCCCACCAAAACACAATGGCTTCCCAGAGCTGCCTGCATCACACTTGGCAGACCATAATAGAGTAGGTTTCATTTCAACAAGTCGTTTATTTTATTGAATCCCTGGACATTATTAGCTCACTTTCTGCATTAAAATATACTGACCTCTGGGCCTCTGGGGCCAATGAAATGTGCTTTCTTGAGCCCTGTTTAGCCCTTTCCTCAATGATGCATATGGGATTTGGCAACTCTAACTGACCATAACTAATTGGTTGTGTTCTCCTTGCCTCTTACAATAAAGAACCAGCCAGAGAAGATCCATTTGATAGTGTGTGTGTGTGTGTGTGTGTGTGTGTGTGTGTGATATATAAATCATGCATGTCAAAAAATAAAAACCAAGGAGGAGAAAGGCTACAGCATCCTAGAGATGAATTATTCTCAAATTTTCCTAAACTCGCAGTAAATGTACAGTATTTTCTCGTTGTATTCACAGTCCACAGTATCTCAGTGACGACTTCTCACACATCCTGGAATACTTTACCAGGTGTCAGGTGTTAAAGGACAGTAACAATAATTCTGCTTGAAATAAATTCAATTGACTCATCAGTTTTGTTTCCTACTCAAGTACTCAGGAAATCTATGTCGTGTAAACAGGTAGAGCTGTAACCTTGGAT
This sequence comes from Elephantulus edwardii, assembly GCF_000299155.1. Lineage (NCBI taxonomy): Eukaryota > Metazoa > Chordata > Mammalia > Macroscelidea > Macroscelididae > Elephantulus > Elephantulus edwardii. Next base: position 6,039,003 of record NW_006399780.1, on the reverse strand, counting down.
TTCATGAGTTATAAGAGAAGATGAATCATTAAATATCAAATCATCTCCTAAGAATAAAGAGAGAAACAGGATTAGTCTGCATTCCTCAGTTTTCTTTGAAGAAAATAGGAGGTGCTGTCCTATACTAGGTGTTTAAGCCCAAAGACTCATAGTAGTAGTAGATCTTTTAAAAAGATCCTGTGGTAGCCACATTCAGAGAAGTGGCTTGTCCAAGGGGGAACTGGGATGTAAGTAAGTGTTCAATTTCCAATTCTACTGCTTCTGAGTAGATATATAGTTTGCATCCCTTTGCATGGCTTAGGGAAGTTTTCATTTCTACACTTGAGGTGCTTTGTCTACAAAACTTAAGATAATTCAATTAGCACATGATAAATAATGGTGTTATGGGAAGGGGTGGGTTTTGATTTTCATAACAATTCTAAGAACTTGGCCAGAGCATCTGTTGTAGGTGAATTTTGTCTTACAGATGCAGTAATTAAAGTGTGTATTCTTGGCTCCCATGAATTTTAAGAAGAATTCTTTCATTCTTTATTAAGCATAAAATAAAGAGTTGTTCAACAAAAAAGAATCTTTGTGAAAAACACTGGTTTCTAGGGAGGCAACTCTATGCTAACACTGCCTCAATTCACTAGGAGAACTCCTCAAAATTTTTCAGAGCTCTGAAATTTCCAAGTCAAGAATTTCATAATGAAGGAATTTGGCCTGTACACAGCTTTTTCTATCTAGAATCATTGATTGAATCACTAACCTAGGGCATAAATTAGACATTAATTAATTAATACAGGTGACCAATGGAGGGCAAGGATCATCAAGATGAGTTCAATCCAGATCTGCCGTTTTCTGGTAATGTGACAGCTGCAGATCTCTCACCTTTGGGATGATCAGGATGAATAAAATTCTCTACATTCCTTTCCTGTTCTGTCATTCTATCCATGACTGACTTAAGAACATGGAGTTTGCTTGGCTGAACTGAAACTGGTATTACATGCTGTGATTGATAGTTGATTTGGTGTGAAGTTGTCTAAGCTATGACTGGTCAAACACTAGCATAAATGGCACCATAAAATATTTTGTTGATGTGATCAACATTTGCAATCAGTTAATTTTAAGGCAAAGAGTTTTTATTTAATATAGTAGCATGGTCTAATTTAATCATTTGAAAGTCTTAAGAGAATAAAATTTCCATGAGAACTAATTTTGCTTAAAAACTATAAAATGGACATGCTGGTAAGTTTCCAGCTTAAAGTTCTGCCCAGATTGGCCAACTCCCAAAACGATGTGATGAGACTTCAGCTTTGATCAATCTCTGAATGATCTGTCCTTGAAAGCTAAAAAGAGACAAATGTTTTGTGTATGAAAATAGCTATGTCAATTCTAAAGGCTTGTACAGTTGTTATAAATGCTTTGGAAGTTCTCCAAGAAAATATTTATAGACCTCATCAAACTCTGTGTTGGTACCAGGTTGTTAAATAATTAATTAAAGAAAATCCATTTGCTTAACACAAGAAATCATCAAATTTTACAATTTAACAGGAAATGTGGACCATAGTTTATTCAATTTCCTTTTTAATAATTTTATTTACTTAGGGAAGCATTTTCACCTGCATTTATAATCCAAGATTTAATTTATATAAACAACTACTCTAGTTGGCTAAACATGACTTGAGCCACTGCATCACTTATTTTATTTCAGGATCTACCTTCATATCACATTCTACTTCCGGTTAGAATCAAACACTCTAACTATATCCAACTGCTATACTTGTAGAGCTCCATTAAGATCAGCTTAATTACGTAGAGAGCAACTTCAGACACCTCTTCCCAGAAAAAGAAAAAATAGTGAAAGACATTATATCCATGAAGAAGGTTCTGACTTTATCAGATTATATAATTGTTCTTTGTGAGTCTAGAAGAAAAGAGCTCTAGTAGCCTAATGGGTAAGGCGTTGTGCTGTAAACCCAAAGGCAGAGTTTGGATCTACTGGCTATTCCTGGAAGAAACATGGATACTCTCTTTCCAAGCAATTGATACCCTCTGAAAACCCACTGAAGGATTAGCTCTGAGTCGATTCAGACACAACAGCAATGAGTCTAAGGTTTTTATAGAAGAAAGGAGGCAAGTTTTAATCTCCATTCAGCTACTACTCATTTGGAGTTTGTGGGTGGCGCAAATGGTTAACAAGCTCAGCTGCTAATGAAGGATAGAAGTTTGAGTTCATCCAGAGGTGCCTTAGAAAGTCTGGTGATTTATTTCTAAAAACTTGGTCACTGAAAACCCTTATGTTCACAGTTACACATCCTCTGGTGCACGTGACATCACTGTGAATCAGAGATGACTGAATGACATTTGGCTGGTTTACCATACCATTTGGAAAAGATTTTTCATATTTTAAGGAACCTTATAAACCTCTCATTATTATGACCAGCAATCCAGAAATTAAGACTAATTGCATTGGGAAAATCTGCTGTCAGAGACCTCTCCAAAGGACTGAAGAGCAATGATGTCAGTTTGGAGACTAAGGAGTGCCTGATACAGGCCATGGTTTTTGCAATTACTTGCTATGCATCAGAGAGCTGGACAATGACTAGGAATGATAGAAGGAGAATTGATGCCGTTGAGCTGTGATGCTGGAAAAGAGTATTGAATATACCGTGGACTGCTAGGAGAACAAACAGCCTGGCTGCTCCTTAGAGGCAAGGATTCTGAAGCTCCATCTGACATACTTTGGACATGTTGCAAGGCATGATCAGTCTTTGGAGAGGGATGCCATGCTTGGGAGGGTGGGAGGACAGCGCAAGAGAGGAAGACCCTTGATGAGATAGATTGATTCAGTTACTTGGGTAATAGGGACAGGTGGGTTGGAGACAATAAGGTTGGCAAGGGCTAGAGCAGGGTTTGAGGCTGGTTTAAGGGTCACTATGAGTCACAGGCGACTCGACGGCACATAACAACAGCAACATCAACATTATTATGACTATAATCCATTTTTACAATGTAAACTCTAGCCTTTAGAAAATGGATTTATATTTATTTTGAATGTTTTGTTGAACCTACATACTTTAGGGAATGGATGACATTTTTATTGAAATGGGGGGAAAATTGAATACAGATTTTTATATAAATGTTCAAAACCTCAAACTCATGGTTTTCAATTCAAAACCAACACATAGCTGACCCTCCAGCATTTTAAAATCACACAGGAGCTTGCCCATTTTTCTATTTTATATAAATAGTGGGGCACATATGTCCCAAGAGGACTCTGGTTCTGAGGTTGGTGGTGTGAGGCCTCTTTCTTCAGATTCATGCATTTATACAGGACACCAAAAGATGACAGCACAAACTGAAAGATCTACATCTCACATTTCAAAGAGGGAAAATGTAGGTATACATGTTTCATGAGTCACAAAAATCTAAAGAATACAATAGATCTCACTGAACAAGCTAGGTGATCAGTAGTACTTTTTCATGATTCATTCCAGGAATAATTTGTTCATAAAGCCTCAATTCCTTGGTCTCAGTGACCCAGGATGAAGAAACAGAGTATCCTCTGAGATATTTCTCCAAGGAGGTAGGAGAGAAGCTCTACAAACCTCTCTCTTCCAGACAGTCATTAAAATGACGATATTCCTCAATTATCAAGAGCTTCTATATGCTTTTATGTACTATCCATCCAGTCAGTTTGTTATGCTGTGGTAATATGGGTATTGCTGTGATACTAGAAGTTATCCCACTGGAATTTCAAATACTGGTAGGGTCACTGTAAAAAGAGCAAGTGGTGTATGGGGATGGCCATATCTTACCTTTACCAACTCAACAAAGTGAAACTGTCCCCTTCAACAACATCAAGGACATAAAACCAATTCCAGTGAAGTCAGACATGCCCCGCATGCTCCCACACTTCTTTCTATCTATCCCAACACCAATCTTACTACTATACTGGATCCAAAATCCAATGCAATAGCTCATAGACCACACATAACCATATTGTTGTTGCTGTGTGCATTGAGTTGGAACTGACCCATAGCTGACCCTCCCACGGGTTTTAAGAGACAGTTAATCCCTTCAGAGGAGATTGTTCATCCTTCTCCCACAGAGCTGCCGGTTTGTTTGTTCAATTTTTTTGTAATATTTTTGAGTTTCAGATATTTATATTCAGTGTAAATTCTAACAAGACATAGTGATGTGATTTTGTGCATTTAGGGACGAAACATATCCTGGTTAAGTGGGGAATTGTGTGGATGGCTCTGTAAAACCTTCTTTCTAAGTGGCTTTTTAGAAAAGGATTTTTTTAGAAGTCAGGGGGGGCCTTCTTTCTTCAGTTTGCTGTAATACTCTGAGGAAAACTTTTGATGATCATTGGGGCCTAGTTTGTTCCATGGTTCTGGGTTATTCTTTCCCTATATCCTATATTATGGAAGTCAAAAGGCTATAATTCAAGTTGGCAAAAAGATAAACTCATTTAGTCAGGGCAGCTTCTGAAACATGTTTGCAGGTACCTTAGCCTTGAGCCTCATGGCTATAGGCCTATGTTACAAAGCTCTCGGGCTCTGAGTTCTGTTTCCATAGGGTAGCAGTCCCAAAGTCTGCTCCATTTCATATTGGGTCTCTGGTTCTCTGCTGTGGATGCTGCTCCTGTAGGTCCAGTCTGACTGACACTAGAATCTGGCTCCAAAGGACACGCTTCATTCTCTTGCTTCTCCTTCACTGGTGGTGAGGTTCTCAAACTCTGCTGCTGGATCTGCTCAATTTAAAGATGGATAGGCTAGCAATTTAAAAGTGAGACTAACAAATCCCCTTGTGGATAGGCTTAGCACATCCTATTCACATATTTCCTCCCAACCACATGGCAGAGTCAGTCAAGAGCGAGGGAAGCCACTTTGAACAATAAACCGCTGTCACCACAGTTACCCATGGCAGAAAGGTTCCAGTTGTACTTTTAGACTAAAACAGACTAGAAAGAAAAGCCTAGTAATTTAACTTCAAAATGAAATCAGTAAGAATCCAACAGTTCAAGAAGGAATATTATCTGGTTCAGTGTTGGATGATGAGCACTCTGGGTTAGAAGGTATGTAAGATACACAGTGGTTACAACAGTATATTAAGCATGCCAATGTTGTGTAGATCGTAAAGGCCCCAGCAGGGTTATGTTCTGTTTTGTAAAGCAGCCCTGTGTCAGGTTTCAATGAACTGACCCAATGACAACTCATTGACAGCATTTATTCTAATTGGTGTGAAGCTAAGAAGCATTATTCAGTACTTTCTCCATGAAAATTCCAATCACCTCCGTATTCCTTTTGTAAACATAAAATGAGCCATCCCAGTCTTCTTCAAAGACAGTTTGCCTGGGGAGTTCTGGCAGCCTCATGGTAATAAGCTGCGCTGCCATCCCATAGACAGGTTGCCATCCCATAGCAAAGATGATTATCAGCACCATTTTCAAAGTAAGTAAACTAAGTTAGGATTTTCAAAGATCCCGATGACTATAACAGATAAAGAGAAGGTAATAGCCCAAAAAGCCATCTGATAATTCACCCAAACAAACTAAGGAGTCTTAATTATCTTTGTAATTAGGTTGTTTTCAGCTTGAAAAAAAATAGCTCATTATGTCACACACCGCACATGTGCACATGTACACACAACAGTAGTGAGTCTTTAGAACATAAAGGAAAATGATTGAGCAAAAAGAGTTTTATATGAACATATGTGGATGCTCCAGGCCTTACATTCTGTGGTTTCTCCTTTTCGTTCTAGCAGTAATCCTGTTTACAGGTCAGTGTTACCGAGGCATTTACTAGGAGTCTACTGACAATCATACAGGGGTTTTTTTGTTTATACAGATGGGTCTTTCATTTAGGGTCGCTATGAGCTGTCTACAACTTGATGGCACTTAACAACAACGTAGAAAGAGAGAGCTCGGTTGGCCTAGTGGATAGAAAATTATGTTACCAAGCCAAAGGTGGGTAATTTTAATCTGCGGCCCTCAGGCCTGGCTTTAATTGTTTTTGGTCAAACATTCTTCTAGGTCATATAGCCCTGGTGTGTCCACTTGCCGTCCAGAGGTACTCTTGGTTGCTGTGATGCTGAATAATGACAATGATGTGTCAAATGCAATAACAGTTACCACGGTGTACAGTGTTTGGTGGAGCTTCACGATTAAAACAAGCTGGCAAGCAGGAGTGGCATCCACTTCCATAATAGCTTGCCTCCAGAAACTCTATGAATGTGGAGAAACTATGAAGGTTACATAAGTGTTCAGACCTCTCACTTAGGGTCGCTATGAGTCGTATATGACTTAACGGCACTTAACAACAACAACACAGATGGGATCACATTACAGTTATTCCTCTTCATGGCCAGTATCCAACAACTGAAATGACTGTGCATCATGGGTTCATGTGATAACAGTAAGGCCCTTCAGCCTTTCATGAGCTTCCAGAAGGATAGTGACAGAATGAGTTGTGGTTCTTGACTCCATCTTACAATTTTGCCATTATTACTGCTGTTAGGTGCTGTTGTCAACTATGACTCATAGCGACCCTTGAAACAACAGATTTGCCTTATTCTGTACCATCTTCATCATCTCTGATATTCTTGAGCCCATTGTTACAGTCACTATGTCAATCAGTTCATCTTGTTGAGGGTCTTCGTCTCTTTTGATGACCATCTACCGTTCTGGGAATGGTGATGTCTTTTTGAAAGGACTCCCCTCCTAAAAACATGCCCATAGTATGTGAGACAAAGTGTCACCATCCTCATCTCTAAGGAGCTCCCTGGTAACACTCTCCAAGACACATTTGTTTGTTCTTTTTGACAATCCACAAGATACTCGGTACTCTTCTCCAACACCATAACTCAAAGGCATCATTCTTCTGTCATCCCTATTCATGTTCCAACTTTCAAATGCATAATAAATAACTGAAAAGACTGTTTTGCCATATGAATGGACATTTTAGAGGCCAGAACTTACAACTTCCCTTGGGATCCTCTTTAGAAATTATCTTGTTTGCAGTTTACCACAAGAATGGCTCTTCCATAGAAAAGGGCAGTTTTTAATACAGTATTGTAAGGTTCTGTGGAAGGTCTGGTGTAGCCTAGTAGTAAGAAGCTGCACTGAAATCCCAGAGGTACACAGTTCAAATCCACCAGCTGCTCTCCTGGAGAAGGATGGAAAATATCCTCCTGTGTGACTTACTGCCTCTGAAAACTCACTGCAGGGTCAACTATGAGTTGGTACTGACTTGGTGGCACACACCACCACTATCTCCACCATCACGACACCCTCCCCCCCCACCTCTACACACCCCACCACCACCTTCACCACCTCCATCACCAGATTTTGTGGAAACTGATAATTATTCTACTACCAGCATTCTAGGGAGTTTCCCCTCAGAAGTTCTCCCCCTATGCACTTCAATCTTCTGGTGAAATGTCACCTTAGCCCAAATACTCTCCTGGAACAAAAACCAAAACAAAACTGAACCCTTCTGAACTCACTGCCATTGAGTCAGTTTTGACTCAAAGCAACCGTGCATCAGGTTTCTATCTTCACAGAAGGAGAAAACCCATCTCTCTTTTGTGGAGGGCTTGGTGGAGGTACTTCCTGGATCCTCCTCTCAGCCAGTTAGGTGGTCACATTTGTCTGATAACTATGAAAAGACATCTTAAAAATAAATTACATCTTAAAAATAAATTTATTAAAATTAAATGTCTTTCTTTTGTATGTAAGTGCTTTTCTTATTTTAATAAAATAAGAAGAAAACAAAAGGTTCCTTGAGTAGAGAATTATCATTCTTTGGATTAATTTCTTTGACTATAAATGAGTATCTTTAAAGAACAGAAATTTATTTCCTCTGAATTCTGGAAGCTGAAATCCCAAATCAAGGTCTTTCCCTTGTACCTCCTACTTGTCTGTAAGTAGTTCCGAGCATTTCTTGAGTCCTTGGCTTGTAGATTATTCTCACACTGTGTCTGTCTCACTCCACATCCCATGGTCCCCCATCACACTTGCCTCTATGTCTCTGTGTTATTTTTAAAACTCAATAGAAATGAGATTTAGGATCAACCATATTCTGGTATACCTTCCACTGACTGATTATATCACACCAGATTGTGTTATAGAAGATCATGTGACATTATATTACTTCCTCAGTTAAAAAGGTCAAGTCTCCAATTCATATTTAATCCCAAATACTCTCCAGCCAAGTGAATGCTTTAGACCAAAATAATTTCAATGTCATTTTAGTACTCAAAAATTTTCAGAGGCTTCCATGTATCATCCAAATAAGTTCCAAACAGCTTGGTTTGGAATATGAATCTTTCATTCTTTGGCTCCAACTTCCTTTTTGTGACCATTTTGGTTGCTTTTCTTTTAGCCTATTTCAGAGGTTTTCCACAAAGGTACATGCTCTACATTTTATTTGGCACAATGTATTGTGCTGGATTGTGTTACATACAAGGCAGGCTTTAACAGATTGACTCTGTCCTCTAAATGTCAGTGACTCTCTCCAATCACGGGGAAACAAAAATTACTTCCATACACTTTCTGATTCCCCCACAGACCAGTATCATACCAGTAAGAACCACCATGTGCCTCTGAGAAAACCAGCCCAATTACTGTGGCCAGCTTCAGTAACCTCCTGGGTGGCTTCCCATCTTTCTTGCTCTTTCTTCAGCTCTTCTTGCTCGCCTCCCATCACTAATCTTTTGCTCCGATCAAACACCAAAAGAAAACCATAAATAAAACTAAAGAGTTTCAAAGAATGGAGATTCAGTATCTTGGTTATCCAGTGCTGCTGGAACAAAATCCTTAAAATGTGTGATTTTCATTATTTTCTCATACTTTATTGTTGTTATGTGCTTCAAGTCGACTATAACTCATAGTCACCCCACAAACAACTGATTGGAACCCTGCAACCCTGCCCTGTCCTGTGCCATCCTCCTGATCTCCTTGAACATGCTTAAGCCCATTGCTATGGTCACTGTGCCAGCACATCTTGTTAAGGGTCTTTCTTTCTCTGAGCCTCCACCTTGCCTAGCATACTTTAGGAGACTAGAAGTCCAAATTCAAGGTGCCAGCTGTAGGGAAAAACTCTAGGAAAGAAGTCTTAATCTTTTTTTGAAATTCTGGTCCTGGGTAGTAAGCTTTATATGACTTGGCAAAATGCCAAATGTTCCTTCTTTCATCTCTGCTCTCTTGCTAGCTTATTTAATCATTCCTCTATTAGAAAAATAGCTTTCTTTAAGACACACACCCCACAGTACTACTGTCTCATTAACATAACAAGCCTGTTCATATCCACATGGGTATCTAACCACCAGAGGGGTTAGGATTCACAACACATATTTTGGCGAGACACAATTCAATCCTTAGCAGCCCATATCCACATTGAGGGTGAGGAGTCAGAAAGGTGGGGAAGATGGAGGCATTTGCTATGAGCATCGAAGGCTCTAAGAAGCTGTTCCAGCAAACCAGCAAGATCAAAACACATCCAAATTTCTGTGTGTTGAATACCACACATTGCTGGGGTTTGTTGGGTTTGTTTTTTTTTTTTTTTATCCTGTTTTCACCCGGTCTGGAAGGATTAGAATCATAAGATTATGAGTCATAACTTTAACAATTAAACTTGCCTTAATGAAAGGATGTGAATTTAGACTCTGAGGGCATGTGCGAGGTCCCATCGGGAGGAAGGAGATACGTCTGTCTTCTTGTATGGCTGGCTAAGTACACGGCAGAGTAACGTGATTTTCTTCCTCAGCATCCTGAAATTTCCGTGTTCAGAGGCAGCAGGCCAGGCTGGAAGAGATGGTCCTTTGGGATGCTCTTGAGAGGTCTATATCTCTCACAGTTTGTCCTAACTGCCTCTATTCAAAATTACAATGTTTTGTGTCATTTGAGGGCAATCAGGGACTTCTTCCTTAGTATCTTACATGAAAAAGATGCCAACAAAGACATCCTCTAGAAAAAGGACAGGGATGTTCTGAGATTAATTGTTTCATCTTTCCTGTTGCCTTGTATGAATGCAATCTTAGAGAAAAAGAGAAGAAAATGTCTCTCACTGAGAACTGTGCTGGATACAGTGGGTAAAGCAACTTAGGGCTTACCGTCCTTGAAAACAACATCTTCTTTTCTGTCATCAAAAGATTCAAATTCTTTGGTGTTAGGAGCCAAGTTGGAGCATACTCAAGCTGCAGTGTGTCCAGGCCAAGCTTCCGGAAGATACCTGTTTTTATGTTGGTGTGTGATGGTTTCCTGTCAGGGAGAGAGAGTAAGGGGCAGGTTAATAATTAGTAGGAGCCCAAATATACTTGCTTTCTGCTGAAGGGATCTTTGCTATTATTTTCCTCTTCCTCTGGTTAAACTTTGGCAGCAAAACCAAACAAACAAACAGAGAAACTGACCACGTTGCTTTGTTCGTATCTCTGGAGTGAAGGAGAGACTTGATTTGATTGCATAGACTTTTGCCAGCATGAAATATCCTTCAGCTGTTTCTGCCTATCCAGCAAGTTCCATTTTTTTAAAGCAAGTTTCATCTTGCAATATGGATTTTTGGTACTGTGAGAATACACAACCCTGTTATAAAGATAAAATATGCAAACGTATTGGGTAAAAGTATTAAGCAGGGATTTCCGGCAAGATGGTTGACTAGGGAGATGGAAACCCAAGAACTCTACAACTAAGATATCAGACGCTGAAGATAATCTGGAACTCTAAGTTTCAAAGGAAATGACAAAGACGTAGTTAATACATAAAGTCAAAGAAACTCTAAAACTAGAGATAATCAGTACATACACTACAAAGTGAAAAAGAATGCATATAGAATAAATAATGTTCATAGTTACAAAAATCCCAAATGGAGAGGAAGTCAAGTTGATTTTAAGAGAATATGAGCTGTGTTAGACTTTGGAATAAAACTGTAACTTAAAGGTTAATCTTCAAAAAATGAATAAATCTCATAAAAATAAAGGGAGCTCTGGAAGCTTAGTGGTAAGGAGTTGCGCTGTCAACTCAAAGACACGTGGTTCAAATCTACCTACTGCTCTGTGGGGAAAAGATGGGCAATTTCCTCTCATGTGATAACTGCCTCTGAAAACCCATTGGAGGGTCAGCTATGGGGTGAATGTGAATCTTTGATACACAATAAGAACAACATCAAAATAAAAAAGGAAAACCATAAAGACTTGGTAAACACCCAGATAATAGAAATGATAGGAAAGTCATAAACAAAGTGAACTCAGTACAAAAAAAGAAGATGAAAAAAAGATGGAATACACACATACACACACACACACACACACACACACACACTTCAAAATGACAGCTAGGGAAGTCTTGTTACTAAGTGCCGTCGAGTTGAGTATGATTCATAGTGATCTTATGAATAACAGATCTGAGCCATGTCCTATTCTGTGCCATCATTTCAATCTCTGACACACTCAAGTCCACTGATGCAATTACTATGTCAATCTATCTGGTTGAGGATCTTCCTCTCCTGCTTTGTCCCTCTACCTTTCCAAGCGTGACATCCTTCTCCAAGAAACAGCCCTCTTCTAGCAACAGGCCCAAAGTATGGGAGACAAAGCTTTGCTATCCTTGCCTCCAAGGAGCACTCTGAATGCACTTTGTCCAAGACATATCTGTTTATTCTTTTGGCAGTACATAGTATATTCAGTACTATTCTCCAACACCACAGTTCAAAGGCATCAATTTTTCTTCTGTCATCTTTATTCATTGCCCAGCTCACAGCAGCATAGCAAGTGTCTGAAAAGATCATGGCCTGAATCAAGTGCACCTTAGTCCTCAGATTAACATCATTGCTCCTCAACAATTTTGAGAGGTCCTTTACTACAGACTTTCCCAGGGCAATATGTTTCCTGATCTTCTAACTTCTAGTACCAAGTGTATTAATTATAGATCCAAGTAAGGTGAAGTTGTTGACAGTTTCAATCTTGTCTCTATCTATTATGATGTCTCCTCTTGGTCAAGTGGTGAGAATTATTGTTTTCTTGATCTCTAAATGCAATCTATATTGAAGGTGGCAGTGTTTGATCTTCTGCAGCAAGTGCTTCAAGTCCTCCTCACTTTCAACAAGCAAGGTTGGATCTTCTGCATACCGAAGGTTATTAATAATCTTCCTCCAATCCTAGTGCTGCATTCTTCCTCATAGAGTCTAGCTTCTTGAATTATTTGCTCAGCACACAAAGCAAATAGATAATGATAAAAGGATGCATGCTTTTTAAAATTTTAAACCATACAGTGTTCCCTTGCTCTGTTTGCACAATAGCTTCTTGATCTAGGTATAGGTTTTGCATGAGTACAATTAAAAAAAAATCATACCTATTGATAATTACAGTGAACTGTGAATGGATTAAAAATAATAGCAGAATGGATAAGAAAGCATGACTTATCAGTATGCTATCTATAAAAGACATATAACACACAAAGAAAAAGCTAGACTAAAAGTCTAGGGATGGAAAAATACATCACACAAAGACAATAAAAATAGAGCGAAAATAACAATATTAATTACTGACAAAAATTGCTGGAGGGTCAAGTATGAGTCAGCTCAGACTCAGTGTGACATAACCACAACAGCAAGCAAAGGAAATAAAAGGCATCCAAATCTGTAAATAAATAAGGCTATTTCTATCTGAAAACAATATGATCTTATATGTAGAAAACCCAAAGACACAGCAAAAAATTTACTGGAATAAATTGAAAGATTCAATAAAGTGGCAGGGTCCAAAATCAGCTTACAAAAATAAATTATATTCCTCAACACTAACAAATAAAAATCCACAAAGGAAAGTAATACCATTTACAGTAGCTACTCAAAAGATGAAACACTTAGAAATAAATCTAACCAGACAGAGAAAAGAACTACACACACACACACACACACACACAAAACCCACACAATAAACAAACAAAAAAACAAAACACCTTTAAAACATAAAAGAAACCAAGTTGTTGCTGTTGTTATGTGCTGTGAAGTCAGAACCAACTCATAGCTGACTCTCCAGAAGATTATCAGAGGCTGTAAAGTTCATAGGAGAGACTGCCAATCTTTCTCCTGTGGAGCAGCTGGTGGATTTGAACTGCTTGCCTTTGGGCTGGCAGTCCAACTCCTTACCCTCACTGGAGCTCCCTATAAGAAACCCAGAGACATATAAAAATGGAAGAATAGACCATTCGTCTAAATAGGAAGAACTTAGCATTGTTAAAATATGATTATTACTGAAAGTAATCTACTGAGAGTACAATCCTGATCCAGATCACATCACCAGTCTTCAAAGAGATGGGAAAAGCAGGCCCCAGCTTTACGTGAAAAATACAGAAACTCCAGATAAGCAAAGCACAACTGGAGAAGAAAAACAAAGCAGGAGGCCTTATACTTTGCAGTTTCAAAACCTACGTGACAGTCTTGGTAGACAAAACAACTGATACTGGTACAACTACACACATAACCAATAGAAACGAATTGAGAATCTAGAAGTAAATACATTTACCTAGGAACACCTGAAACATGCCAGAAGCATGTAGCGGGGGGGGGGGCGGCGGGGGCAGTCCTTGGAGAAGGACATCATGCTGGAAAGGTCAGTGCAGCAGTGCAAATGAGGAACACTTTCAATGAGATGGACAGACACAGTTACTGGGGGAAATTAATTGATTGCATCAGAGATGGAGAGGTTAGCTCAGGATACAGAACCGTTGTTTATAGGGTCACTAAGATTCATAGTCAACTCAACAGCAAATAACAACAACATGAATAGCTACTATTTGACAAAGAGATGAAATCCATAAAGTGGGGAAAGCTAGCCTCTTTAACAAAAGGTGCTGGGAGGGCTGTGTACTATTTGCAGAAAATTGAAATAAGACCAATAATTCACATTTAAACCAACTCAAGATAGACCAGGTATGCATGCACAAAGCCTAAAATTATAAATAGCATAAAAAAATTGGGGCGAATAAGAATGACAAAAGAAGAATAGATGCCTTTGAATTGTGGTATTAGAGAATAATATTGACTATCGCATGGACTGCCAAAAGAACAAACAAATCTGTCTTCGCCACTTCCATTACTTCCTTTCCTGGGAAAAAAGTCCTTTCCCATAGGGATGTCCCTAATCTAATAAATCTATCTTTGTTCTTTATCCTCAAAAAAAAAACAAGTCTGTCTTTGAGAAGTGAAACTTGGTGTTCCTTGGAGGTGAGCTGTTGAAACTCCATCTTACATACAGGCATGTTGTTGGGGCAGGGGTTAGTCCTTGAAGAAGGACATCATGCTTGGAAAGGTGGTGGGCCAATGAACGAATGGAATACCCTCAGCAAGACAGATTGACACAGTGACTGTAACAATGGGCTCGAGTGTGTTGGACATGGTAAGGATGGCACAAGTATGGGCCAAGTTCAGATCATTGTTCCTAGAGTCATTATGAGTCATAGTTGACTTCAGATCAATTCAACAGACCAACTGGGTCCATCTCTGCCATCACTAAGAAGCAAGTGAACTAGAGGAGAGTGTATGTTAGAAAAGGAGAGTTCTGGATACATTGTTAAAACTTCACTTCCTTAGCTCCTGAGTTCAACACACTCTCAGACTTCTGAGGGCTACAAGTGTAACCCCAGTATAGGAGTTCTGGTGGTGTGATTCCATTGTGTGTTGTGTTGCTAACCAAATACATCCCCATTTGCTGAGTAAACAAGGATGGCGAAGCTTCTTCTCTCATAATTTGGACGTGTTGCTAGGAGAGGCTATTCCATGAAAAAGGATTTTATGCTTGGAAACGTAGAGGATAAGTGAAAGAAAGGAAGACCCCTGAGGTAGATTTACACAGTGACTGCAGCAATGGGCCCAAATGAGTTAGAAATAATGAGACCAGCACAGAAAAGATTCAGGTCTGCTGTTGACAGGGTGACTCATCTTACTCATCCTGATGGTGCCTTAGAACAACAATAACATGCAATCAAAGAGTACCTCATTAATGCAATATTGAAATTCCAAAAGGAACTATATCAGACTTTTAAAAGTTATTGTTGGGACTTTGTATATAAGACTTTGTATTAATTCTGTCTTAGATATTCTATGTTTTGTAAATTAAACACTTAATTTTTTTCATAGTAAGACATTTATCATGGAGGTATTAAAAACAAAGCTGTGAAGAAAAAAAATTAAGCTGTGAAAACCTTGAATTCCTACCTGACTCAATACGGGAGAAATAAAATTATTTTTGTTTTGTCTATATTATTACATTTGGGTTTAGCCAGTGTCTAGGAGTCGTTAAGAGCACAGACTGTCAAGGATCTAATCATGGCTTTACTAACTTACTGGTTTTGAGACCTGAAATCGTGATACTTAACTAAAGCAATGCCTCAGTTTTCTTAGTCTGTAAAATGAGAATTTTCATAGGGTTGCTGTAAAGACTGTGGGACAGTAGAGAAATTAGAACAGTGCTTGGCCCAAAGTAAGCTCCAATGAGATGCTAAGTACATGTCATATGTCACAGTGTGATACTCTTCCACGAAATGATAATGTAACCAAACATTGGTGGGGTGTACTGTATGGCACACACAGGCAAAATGGTTCTTGCTTTTTCTTCTCCATTTAAAATAGAAGTTGTAAAAATACTTAAATCTCACGTTTTTATGTCAAATTGAGGTAAAAATAAATTCTTAATTTCACTTAACAGCTGGATCAACACATTTTATTTAATCTGGAATCAAGAATCTTGAGATTAATGAGCTGCTACTAAAAAAAGTGTCAACTGCTTAGTTTGTTTCTATGAACTGAAAATCCTCGTTACCCTAAGAAGGTTCTTTGAAAACTAGAGGTCAGAAATCTAACTTTGGTTTCATATGATATACTGAAAAGTGCATCCAGAGCACTTCAGACAAAAAGGCTGGCAATCTGCTTTAAAAAAAAAATAATAATAGTAATCAGCCACCAGTAACTCATCGAGCACAGTGCTGTTGCTGACACACGTGCTGTCTCCCTGAGTCAGGGTCCACTGTGAAGCAATGCTGGTTATCACTTTGTTTTATTACTGGACTGGAAGAACAAGTCATCTCTGGAAGGTGAATGGAATTGAGAAGAAGGAACAAGATCGCTACGTTCTGTCATGGTTCTTAGGTCTCTTGCACACTTCTGATGTTTTAGCTTTACCTTTGCCTCAATTCTAGGGGTTTATAAATCATTTTCCACCTGAAGTCTCTTTCTTCAACTCCACAGTCCTAAACCTGGCAGCTGAGGGCCACAGAGGCCAGAGCAGCCAAACTTTAAGGGAGAGGCCAGGCAAGACGCAGGAAAGGAGAGTTATATGAAGAGAAGGAAACTCTTACATCTAATTCTACTTACAGAGACCAGTGATGTAAAAATAGATTACTTGAACAGTTTAAGTCTATAAATTGTGTACTGTGTGAATAAATTTGTGCTTGTAGTTACTCTACAAGACAGAGTAGAAATAACTCAGGGGGTTTCCTAGACTAAATGTCCCCCCCTTCTAACAATTATTGAGGGAGCTCTGGTGGTCTAGTGGTAAGAAGCTGCTTTGCAATCCTAAAGGCACACTTTTTGAATCCACCAGCTGCTCCACAGAAGAAAAATGGGCAATCTTCTCCTGTTCTATTAACTGCCTCCACAAACCCTCCAGAGGGTCAGCTATGTGTTGGTTCTGACTTGATGGTACAAAACAACAACAAGAACAACAGTAAAGATTTAAGTGTATATAGCTTTTAATTTAACAATTTTAATGCTAAGAATATAAATTTCAGAAATAATTCTGTTTTAAAAGCATATAAACTAGGATAATCCCCAGAGTTTAATTTGAAATAGTGAATACTCAGAAATAGCTTAAATGTCTATAATTAGAATTATTAAATAAATTAGGACACATTTGATTAAGATGGTACACAGCAACAACAACAGCTCTAGGGCCTACATTTATTAAATATGTAGTAGCACTAACAATTTGAGTTTTCAGAAGATATAGTCAATTTTTAACAGCAAAATGTTTGTATATTACAATTCTGTTCTTAGTATACAGGCTACAGAAAAAAAAATCTTCACCCATAATGCTATTTAGCATTGAAAGGGTTAAAATATTCCAATGACTTGTTTTTTTGTTTGTTTGTTTTGGCGGGGGGGGGGTTGTTTGTTTGTTTGTTTTAGGTACAGTAGCAGGTTCTGAAAGGGAGCCCAGATAAGAACCTTGTATTATTCTTCTTTTCCCCTCATTAATTAAACCAATAGAAGCCCTTTTAGACATTCTGTCCTTGTTGTTAGATGCTACCATTGAGTAAAGTAGGACTCTAGATGTCCAAGGTTTATCACTCAAAATTCTTTCCTAGACAAAAGATTAACTGTTTTATGCTGAAATAATTATTGTATTAAGGAGAGAGGATGCTATGCACATGAGCGGGAATAAGTGAATGGGGCCTGTTAGCCTATCCACATGTGGACTGGCTATCTCAACATTCTACAAGGGGAGGAGATAGTCTTGCCATTGAATTGAGCAGGCCAAAGTGACAGACAGACAGATCTTCTGGTGTCATTGAAAAGAAAGCAAGACCATGTAGGACACCCTGCCTGCTCCAGCTACACCGGTGCCGGCAACATCTTTGGCTGACCCAGAGACCGAGACCTGATGTGAGACGGGACCTTGGGGGGTAAAGGGGAGAGACAATATTGGCCAGACCAAGAACTTTGTTGGACAACTGAAGCCAATATTGGCAGGACCGAGACCTTGAGAACAATGTGGCAAGGCCCCTTCTACAATGTGCCTGCAAGCACATTTCAGGAGCTGTCTTGACTCTCTTGGTTATTAATCTGGATTATAACATTTTTTTTTTTACTTCCCCAGTATGGTTCTGTGTGATCTATAAGTGATCACATCAGATTTTGGATCCGGAAAAGCAATCAGAGTGGTACTGAGTTTAGTTGAAAGAAGCATGGGAGCATGGGGGACATGTCTGACCTAATGGGAATTGGTTTTGTGTTACTGTTGCTGCTGTTGGGGACAATTCTCCTTTGTTTTTGTTTTTTAATTCTTGAATTTTATTAATTTTAATGAACATTTACAGAGATTTTGGGTTTTCATTCATTCATTGTTGCACTATTTTCTCTACCCTCCTCCACAGTTCATTCATCCCCCCCCCCTGTTTTATTTGTCCAATTGCCCCAGTGCTTGTCAAAACCAGTTCTGATTAATCTCCTTTGTCAGTGTGTCCTTTGCCATTCCCTATCACTCCTTCCTGAGAGAGACTTCACCCTGATTCATAAGGAAAAGGGGACGGCGTATTCTCTTAGCTACTTCCTGCTGAAAAGGGACACTGTAGGTTTCAGGGTCAAGATCTTTTCTCACTACTCTTCTCCTTTGTACAGCTGATAAAGGTCAGACATGGCTGTCCCCATGTGGCACTTGCTCTTTTTGCAATGATGTTTAGCAACCCTATGAATGATCGATCTAAACCCATCCCTATCCTGCGCCATCCTCATCATCTCTGATGTACTTGCGCCCATTGTCACAGTCACTGTGTAAATCCATCTCGCTGAGGGTCATCCTAACTTTTGCTGATCCCCCCCTTTCCAAGCATGGTGTGCCTGTCCAAAGAATAGTTTTTCCTAATGACATGCCCAAAGTGCATGAGATGTAGCTTTTGTCATCTTTGCCTCACAAGAAGCATTTTGGCTATACTTTTCCCAAGACATGCCTATTCGTTCTTTTGTCATGGGTTATTCAGTACTCTCCTTCAACACCACACAACCCAAAGGCATCAGTTCTTCTGTTATCCTTATTCACTGTCCAGCTTTCAGATGTATAGCAGGTGACTGGAAAAACTTTAACTTGAATCAAGTGCTCTATGGTCCTCAAACTGATATCACTGCTTCTCAGTAATTTGGAGAGTTCCCTAACAACAAACTTGTCTAATGCAATGTCTCCTGATCTCCTCACTGTAGGTACCCAGGATGTTAGATGTGGATCCAAGAAAGAAGAAATCATTGTCAGTTTCAATCTTTTCTTCATCAATCATGATGTTGTGTATTGGTCCAGCATTGAAGATTTTTGTCTTGTTGATGTTGAGATACAATTCATATTGAAGGCTGCAGTCCTTGATCTTCAGCAAGTATTTTAGGTCTTCCTCACTTTCAGCAGGCAAGATTGTATTATCTGCCTAATGCAAGTTGTTGATGAGTCTTCCTCCAATCCTGATGCCACATTATTCTTCATAAAATCTAGCTTCTCTAATGGCTTGCTCAGCATTAAAATTGATTAAGTATGGAGAAAAGATACAGCCTTGGAACACACTTTTCTTGATTTTAAATCATTCAGTGTTCCCTTGGTCTGTGCAGACAACAGTTTCTTGGTATAGGTTTCACAGGAGCACAATTAAGTGTTTTGGAATTCCCATTATACTGTATGTTAGCCATAGCTTATTGTGATCTATGTAGTCAAATGTCCTTACATAGTCCATAAAATACAAATACATTCTTCTAGTATTGTCTACTTTCAGTCAAGGACATCAGTAATGATATCTCTAGTGTCACACCCTCTTCTAAATCCATTTTGTACTTTTGGCAATTGTTTTCTTTCAGTGTATTGTTCTTGCAGTTTCGGGATGAGTTTTAGCAAATATTTGGCTTGTATGTGATATTAATTATTTTGTTCAATAATTTCCACATTTTGTTGGATCTCCTTTCTTGGGAATGGGAACAAATATTCCAGTCAGTTGGCCAGGTAAATTTTGTCTTCAAAATTTCCTGGCACAGACTGATGAGCATGTCTAGGGTTGCATCTGTTAGTTGAAACATGTCAATTAGTATCCCTTCGATTCTTGGGGCTGTATTTTTTGCAATGTCTTCATTGGAAATTGAATTTCTTCCCTCAACACAATTGGCTCTTTATCATATGCTACTTCTTTAAATATTTTATTTGTCAACCAATTCTTTTTGGTATAGTGACTATGCATTCTGTCCATCTTCTTTTGATGTTTCCTAGATCGCTCAAGATTTTCTCCATAGCATCTCTCAATCTTGAAACTCCTTGAATCTTGCAAAGCTTGAATTTGATTTTCAGTTCTTTCAGCTTGAGAAATGCTGACCAAGTTCTTCTTTTTTATTCTCCAACTCTAGCTCTTGGCATTTTCCTTTTAAACTTTGTCTTCTCAAGCTGCCATTTGAAACTTTCTGTTCATCATTTTTACTTCAGCATCACCTTGCTGTATTTTAGTTTCTCAACACTCTAGGGCAATTTTCAGAGTCTCTTCTGACATCCATTTTGGTCTTTTCTCTTTCCTCTGTCTTTATAATGACCTTTTACTGTAATTACAACCATTATTCAAATATATGCACCAACAGGTAGAGCCAAAGAGAGGGAATTTGAGAAATTCTACCAACTTTTGAAGTCTGAAATTGACCAAATATTCAGTCAAGATGGATTAATATTAATTAGTGACTGGAATGAAAAAGTCAGAAACAGAGTAGAGAGAATTATGGTCTTGATCATAGAAATGAAGCTGAAGATCAAATTATTACATTTGTTGATATTCAATGATTTATTCATCACAAATACCTTTTTTAGGAAACATAAATGCTAACTATACACATATACCTCCCCTCATGGATGGCACAAGAATCATATTGACTACATCTGTGGAAAAAATCATTGGTAACAACTATAAGATCTCATCTCACCCCAATAATGATATCAAACTTCAACAGAGCAGCAAACAATAAATGCTGGCAAGGTTGTGGAGAGATTGGAACCCTTATTCACTGCTGGTGGGAGTGTAAAATGGTTCAACCACTACGGAAGGCAGTTTGGCTCTGTCTCAAAAAGTTGGAATTAGACATACCATTTGACCCAGC
The DNA here is from genome assembly GCF_000299155.1 of Elephantulus edwardii. Taxonomy (NCBI): domain Eukaryota; kingdom Metazoa; phylum Chordata; class Mammalia; order Macroscelidea; family Macroscelididae; genus Elephantulus; species Elephantulus edwardii. The sequence goes on along the minus strand of NW_006399780.1, from coordinate 6,018,142 downwards.
AGTTCCACTATAGGGAATATTCCCTACAGAAACCATAACTGCCATCCAAACAGAAGGTAAACCTATATTTATTGCTACATTATTTACAATAGCGAAGAGATGGAAGCAACCCAAGTTCCCATCAATAAATGATTGGATAGAAAATCTATGGTATATGTATATGATGGAATACTACATAGCACTGAAAAACAATGAACTTGTAAAACATTATACAATATGCTGGAGCCTGGAGCACAACATGCTGAGTGAAATATCTCAGTCATAAAAGAGCAAATATTGCATAAATTTATAAAGCAGGCTTGAAATACAAGGTTGGGAGGAGAATAGGATAAGAGTGGACAGACAGGCACTCTGGTAGCCTAATGGCAAGAAGCTGCACTGCAACTCCAAAGGCACACAGTTTGAATCCACCAGATGCTCTTCTGGAGAAAGAGAGTCAATTTCCTCCTGTGCCAGTCAGATCTGAGTCAATGGTACACAACAAGAGAGAGAGAGGAAAAAAAAATTAAAAGAGAGTGGACAGATAATGACCAATTCTTTGGAACAGATAAAAAAAAGAATTGTCTAAAATGAATATATGATTAGGCATTCATTGTACACACAACAACATCCCAGAATAAGAGATATATCATTGCAAAAAGTAAAGAGTACTGGGGGGGGGGTGGGAGAAGTAGGTAATTGTGCAACAATGAATAATTTTTTTTAAGTGAACTGGGAGGGGGGAATGGAAAGGATAAAATGTGGAACAATGAGTGAATGAATGAAAATCTAACTTCTCTGTAAATGTTCATTAAAATTACAATTAAAATAAAATTTCATTAAAAAGAATCATTAGAGAAGCTCAATAGCAGCAGTCAAGGCTAGGCCATGTGCTGACTGTGGAACAGGTTATCACTTACTCATGCACAAGTTCAAATTGAAGATGAAGAAAATAAAAACAAGTCTACAAAAAACCAAAATACAACCTGAAATCTATCACATCTGAATTTAAAAAATATCTCAAGAACAGATACTAAGATAATAATAATAAGCATTAAACACTAAGGATGGAAGACTAGATGAATTGGGGAATGACATCAAAGATGAGTTATTTGAATATGGAATAATTAGTGCCAGAGAATCATCGCCCATAAAAAGAGCTATTTACCAACAAGAACATTATATCCCAAAAAATACATTTTACCTAGTAGTACCCTATCTTTACAGGTCCCCATTGGATCCTTCCTATTTCCTTCAACCCCCCTCCCACACCACCCTTCCACTTACCATACTCTGCTATAGATCAGTGGTGACTGATTTTATAAAACATTGTACATGACTGATAATTTGAAACACAGTATGAATGTTGGAATGAATGGAATACAAAGGTAGTACATGAATGATACACAATGTATACAAATTTTGTACACAAATCAATATAAATAAAAATAAAGTGGGGGGAAAAGTACATTAAGATATGGGTAGTAACTATGAGAATGCAGTTGTTAAAAGATATGAGATTTTTTTTCAAAGAAAGACAGGAAAAGCTTTATCATCAAGGAAACAAGTTCTTAAATACCCAAACACATATTTTCTACATAATAATTGTTGTTGTTGTTGTTGTTAGGTGCCGTTGAGTTAAGCATGACACAAAGCAAGCCTATGGACAGCTGACATGAACTATCCTGTGCCGTTTTCACCATCTCTGACACACTAGAGCCTGTTGCTGAAATCGCCATGTCACTCTACCTCACTAGAGATCACAATAAAATTGTTGTATAAAATATGAATTATCTTTCTTTTAGTCATTTTTTATTACCTTTTCCTTCATTTTTACTTCCCCAAATGTTACATGTCACATGTGAGGGGTTGAAAAACTCTTAAAGCCCATGATTAAGGCCCTGAAATCCATCCACAACTACCTTTAAGATGTAGTTTTTCAGGTCCTCTTGTAACATGCAGCTGTGGCCCTACTGGGTTTTCCACAGTCATCTTCTGACAAGTTTTTGGAAAGCATTTCACCATAATGACCTTTAGACATCTTAAAACTTAGTCTTGTTCCATTTTGCAGAGCCTGAATATGGGCCCTCGGCAGAAATGAACGCTTCACAGGGGCAAATTGTTAGGTCCTTTTTCTACCAAAGAGGT
>NW_006399780.1:6005507-6015886 GCF_000299155.1 Elephantulus edwardii | reverse complement strand
AAAAAGAATTTAAAAAAATATTTAAAGAATTCTAGAAATCCAACAAATAACCAGCAACCTGGTTAAAAGAAAAGTAAAAGAGTGAGGTTTAAATAGGTTATTTCACCACAGAAGGCACTCAGATATCAATAAGCATGTGAAATGCTGTTCATTATTTATTAGGAAATGCTAATTTAAACCTTAATAAGATACTGTTGTTGGTGGGTGCCGTCAAGTTGACTACAACTCATAGTGACCCTGTGAGGAGCAGATCTGAACGTCGCCCTGTCTTGTGCCAGCCTCACCGTCTCTTACGTGATCGAGCCACTGTTACAATCACTGCTCTATATACTTACTAAGCCAGTAAACCAGTTGCTGTCAAGTTAATTTATGATGACCCTTTATCTCTCAGAGGAAGCTCTGGTGGCCTAGTGGGTCATTTGTTAACCCAAAGGGAGGCAGCTGGGATCCACCAACTGATCCAGGGGAGAAAGATGGACATTCTCTTCCTATGCTATTTACAGCCTCTGAAAACTCGCTGAGGGGTCAGTTTGAAGTTAATTCTGACTCCACAGCAATGACTGATTGACTATATATAAGAGTAGAACTGTGTTCCACAGTACTTCAATGGCCGATTTTCCCAATGTACCCGTAGATACATAGGGTACATACATACTCTAATGACCAGGGAGGATAGAAGGAGAATTGATGCCTTTGAGCTGTGGTGCTGGAGAATAATATTGAGAGTACCATGGACTGCTAGGAAAACAAACAGATTCATCCTGGAAAGGGTTAAACCGGGTGGCTTCTTGGAGGCAAGGATTCTGAGGCTCCGTCTAACATACTTTGGACATGTTGTGAGGAGAGACCGGTCCTTGGAGAAGGACATCATGCTTGGGAGGGTGGAGGGACAGCGCAGGAGGGGAAGGCCCTCTATGAGGTGGATTGATTCAGTGACTGGGGTAATCGGGATGGGTGTGTCGGAGATAGTGGGATTGGCACAGGACAGAGCGGAGTTTAGGGCTGTTGTACATAGGGTCGCTATGAGTCGCAAGCGACTCGACGGCACATAACAACAACAACAACAACAACACCCCTAGATACCATAGATATCACATGCAAGCAAGATTCTGCTGAAGATTATCCAAAAGTGCTTGGAACAGCACATCAACAGAGAACTGCCAGAAGTGCAGGCTGGGTTTAAAAGAGGCTGTGGTACTAGGGATATTGTAGCTAATAATGTCAGATGGATTATTACACCTATTAATGTCAGATGGGTCTTGGGTGAGAGCAGGAAGTACCAGAGGAATGTCTACCTATGTTTCATTGACTATGCAAAGGCTTTTGACTATGTGGATCACAACAAACTGTGGCTGATGCTGAGAAGAATGGGGATCTCAGAACACTTGATTGTGCTAATGCAAAACCTATACTTGGACCAGGAGGCAAATGTCAGAACAAAGCAAGGATACACTGCATGGTTCAAAATTGGGAAGGGTGTACTCCAGGGATGTGTCCTATCTTCACACTTTTTCAGTCTGTTTATAGAACAGATTATCTGCGAGGCTGGGCTGTATGAGAAGAAATGTGGCATCAGAATTGGAGGTAGATTCATCAGCAATATGTGTTATGCAAATGACACAACCTTGCTTCCTGAAAATGAGAAGCACCAGAAGCACTTGCTACAGAAGGTCAAGGACTACAGCCTTCAATATGGATTGAAGCTCAATATTAAGAAGACAAAGATTCTCACCACTGGGTTGATTGGCAGTATCATGAAAGATGGTGAAGAGATTGAGATTATTAAAAGCTTTAGTTTGCTTGGCTCCACAATCAACACTCTTGGTACCAGCAGCCATGAAATTAAAATTGTCAGAGACCTAGCCAAAGAACTGAAGAGCAATGATGTCAGTCTGAAGACTAAGGTGTATCTGATCTAGGCCATCATCTTTGCAAAGCTGGACAATAACTAGGAATGATAGAATTGATACCTTTGAGCTGTGGTGCTGGAGAAGAGAGTTGAATATACCATGGACTGCCAGGAGAACAAACAGGCTTGTCCTAAAGAGGGTGAGACTAGGCTCGTCCTTGGAGGCAAGGATTCTAAAGCTTCGCCTGACATGTTGCAAGGCGGGATCAGCCCTTGGAGAGGGATGTCATGCTTGGAAGGGTGGAGGTACAGCGCAAGAGAGGAAGACCCTCGATGAAATGGATTGATTGAGTGACCTGGGTAATGAGGGTAGATGTGTCAGAGATAATAAGACTGGCACAGGATAGAGCAGAGTTTAGGGCTGTTGTATATAGGATTGCTATGAGTCAAAGGCAACTCGATGGCACATAACAACACAACAACAATACAGACTGAAGAGACATGAAGAGAGGATACAGCTCTGATGTACACCTTTTTAAATTTTAAACCAGATAATGTTCCCTGCTCTATTTGCACAACAGTTTCTTGGTTTAGGTATAGATTTTACTTGAGCACAATTAAATGTTCTGGGATTCCCATTTTTCTCAATGTTAGCTGTAACTTGTTATGATCCACAGAGTCAAATGACTTTCCATAATCAATAAAGCACAAATAGACATTCTTCTGGTATTTTCATTTTTCAGGTAGGATCCATCTGTCAGCAGCAACAGTATGTATCCTGGTGTCACAGCCTCCTATAAAGCCAGCTTTATCTTCTGGCAGTTTTCTCAATGTACTGTTCTGGATGATTTTCAGCAACATTTTGCCTTCATGTGTTATTAATGATATTGTTTGATAATTCCCACATTCTGTTGGATCACCATTCTTGGGAATGGGAACAAATGTGGATCTCTACTAGTCAGTGGGGTATATATGACATAAAAAGCCAAAACTGGCAAATGTAAACCAATTATGACTCATGGTGACCCCATGTACTATAGAGTAGAACTGCTTCACAGGTTCTTTAGGCTGTAATCTTTGTAGGAGTAGGTTGCCAAACTTTTCTTCTGTAGCACAGCCGGATGAGTTCAAGCTGTCTATCTTTAGGTTAGTCGTTATTCTTGTTAGGTGCCATCGAGTTAAGTATAGCTCATGGGAACTTCATGAACAACAGATCTGCATTCTGTCCTAACCTGTGCCAACCTCACAATCTCTGACACACTTGAGTGCATTTCTGTAGCCACTGTGCCAATCATATGGTTGAGAGACTTCTTTTCTTTCACAATCACTCCATCTTTCTAAGCATGATGTCCATTTCTAAGGAACAGCCTCTCCTAATAATATGCCCAAAATAATAGCAATCTTATGTGTTGTGCTGGAGAAGAGTATTGAATGTACCATGGACTGCCAAGAAAACAAACAGATTCATCCTAGAGAGGGTTAAACCAGGCTGCTCCTTGGAGGCAAGGATTCTGGGGCTTCGTCTGACATACTTTGGACATGTTGCAAGGAGAGACAGGTCTTTAGAGAGGGACACATCATGTTGGGTAGAGTAGAGGGACAGCGCAGGAGGGGAAGACCCTCTATGAGGTGGATTGATTCAGTGACTGGGGTAATCGGGATGGGTGTGTCAGAGGCAATGAGATTGGCACACGATAGAGCACGGTTTAGGGCTGTTGTACATAGGGTTGCTATGAGTCGCAAACAACTCGACGACACATAACAACAACAACATGAACAACAGACATCCTCAGCATTTCTAATATGCTCAAGTTCATTGTTACAGTCACTGTATCAATCCTTCTCATCAAGGGTCTTCCTCTCTTTTCCTTGGAACTTCTACTTTTCCTAGGATGAGGTGTTTCCCCACCAAGGACTGGTTCCTCCTGACACCATGCCCCAAATATATGAGACAAAGCCTCACCATCCTGGCCTCGAAGGCTCACCCTGGTTACCCTTCCTCCAAGACAGACTTGATTGCTCTTTTGGCGGTTCATGGCATATTCAGTCCTCATCGCCAACAGCACAACTCAAAGACACCCATTTTTCATCCGTCATTCTTATCCAACTTCTAGATGCATAGGAAACAAGTGAAAGTAATATGGCGTGGGTCAGTCCTCAAAGTGACATCCTTGCTCTTCAGAACTTTGGAGAGGTCACTGGGGACAGATTTCCCCAATATAACATGTCTTTTGATTCCTGGACTACTGCTATCATGGATCATAGATCCAAGTAAGGTGAAATCATTGACAATCTTTTCTCTCTCAGTGTTAGCTGTCCAGTGATGAAATTTTTGTTTTCTTGATGTTAAAATGTAATCCATATTGAAGGTTAGATATAGTCTTTGATCATCCCCAGTGCTTCAAGTCTTTTTCACTTTCTGTAAGCAAGGTTGTGTCATCCGCATAATGCAGGTTGTTGATGAGTCTTTCTTCAATCCTGATCCCACATTCTTTATATATTCCAGCTTCTCTAAAGATTTGTTCAGCACACAAATTGAATAGGTATGAAGAAAGAATACAGCCCTGATGTACACCTTGACTATTTTAAAATCATGCCATGTTCCCTTGTGATGTTAGGCCAGCAGCTTCTTGGTCTATGCATAGGTTTTGCATAGGACCATTTAATTGTCCTAGGAATCTCATTATTCTCAATGTTAGCCATAATTTGTTATGATCTATATAGTCAAATGCCTTTGCATAGTCAATAAGACACAAACATCTTTGTGATATTCTCTGCTCTTATAATTTCATTATACTTTAAGAAAACTTAAAAAAAAACACAACAAATACAAATTAAATGTAAATGAACTGGTCAGAAGCCAAAATGGGGTGATGGGGGAAACAACCTACATTTTCTCAAAATATTTTCTTGAATGAAAAATGAACGAATGGTCTTAATGGCCATGGGGATGATAATAAGAATATCAAGCCTTCAGTCCTCTACACTCATCTCTATAACCTACTCCCTTTCACTACCCTGTCATCCTAGTTTATCTTTGATGTAAGCAGCCAGCAGCTCCCATCTTCCTAATCAGAGACTATTTAGCCACACTCATACAGCTCTCCCCTCCCTGAGTCTAACATACTGCTCTTGGTGGAGGATGAGCAGTCTACTTCACCACTGCTATTTCAGGGTATATAATATAGTGCTTGAAAGGTCATTCTATTTTTGGAACACATTATCCAAATTGTTTCTTAACTGGTCTCCATTTCTGCCTTAAAGTACACTTTTTGCCCTAGTAACTAGGTTGAAAAGTTTGGATTTAGTGTGGGTCTGACTACCCCTACAGCTTTCCAAATACACTTTCTAAGCAGTTTATGTAAATGGATTATATGGCACCAAATTTCTACATAACATAAAGTATTGCTATTACTGGGGCAACTAACTCAATAAAAGAAACAATTTGGAGTTAGAATCCTCCTTCTTATGAGAGAAATCTGTGTATTCCCAGGCACATGCAGTCACCGTGGCTTGTCAGTGGAGGCTTGCACATTATTGCTATTACTCTGAACAGGTTTCATTGGAACTCCCGGACTTAGCTAGCCTAGTGACCTGGTGATATACTCCCAAAAATGAGCCAATGAAACTTCTATGGTCCCAAGCCAACATGGAGCTGATGCAGGATCAGACAGGTTTTTGCTCTGGTATGAGTGGTTTACTGAGAGTTGTAGACCAACCTGTTCTTATTGTTGTTGTTGATTGCCTTCAAGTCAAGCACAACTCATAGTGACTCTGTGAACAAAAACCCTGAAACTTCTCTACAACTATTGACATTTATCAAACTTTATAGAGTTTCAAGAGGCAAGTTGTTCACGAAGTGGATGCCCCTCCTGCTTCCAAACCTGTCATAGAATGTTATTGGTTGAGTTGCCTGTGATGTTAGTGACCCTATATACAACAACTCTGAACCCTTTCCGGTCCTGAGCCAGTCTCACTACCTCTAATACACCAATCCCCAAAGCCCCCGTCACTGTATCAATCCATCTTATCCCTCTCCTGCACTGTCTGTCCACCCTTCTGAACATGATGTCCTTCTCCAAGGACCAATCTCTCCTGGCCATGTGCCCAAAGTAATTCAGGCAGAGCTTCAAAATCCTAGCCTCCTTCGAGAGATTTGATTTCAGCCTCTCCAAGACAGACCTATTTGTTTTCTTGGCAGTCCATGGTAAGTTCAAGACCCTTCTCCAACACCACTACTTGAAGGCATCTATTCATCTTCTGTCACCCTTAGTCATTGCCCAACTTTTTGAAGCATAACAAGTAATTGAGAAAACCATGGTCTGGATTAGGAGCACCTTTGTATCTAGACTGACATTGTTGCTCTTCAGCACTCTGGAGAGGTCTATAGTTAACTAATGTTAAGAATGATATCTCAATAAAAGTAGGTGAACTGAGAAGATGGAGATGGAGAGCCAGATTTAGCCTAAAAGGAGATCAGTAAGCCCTTGGGGTGGACTGGCTCCATCTAGCAGGGATTTGGTGATAGCTAATCATCTGAGTAAGGATATCAAAAGATGAATAGCATTGGCAAAGTCCTCTATCAGGGACCTCTCTAAACTACTGAAAAAAAAAATGCTGTCAGTTTGGAAACTAAGGTGCACATGATCCAGGCCATGGTCTTTACAATTACTTGCTATGCATCCGAGAGCTGAACTCTAATAACTAAGGATGATAGAAGAAAGATCTATGCCTTTGAGTTGTGGTGCTGGAGAAGAGTGTTAAACATACTGAGGACTGCCAGAAGAACAAACAGGCCTGCCCTGAAGAATGGGAAACCAGGCTGCTCTCTGGAGGCAAGGATTTTGAGGCTCCATTTCACAAACTTTGGGCTTGTGGCCAGTAAGGACCAGTCCCTGGAGAAGGACATCATGCTTGGAAGGGTAGAGGGACAGAGCAGGAGAGGACCCAGGATGAGATAGAAAGACTCAAGTGACTGGAGAAATGGGATTAGGTCTGTCAGAGAGTGTCATTGGCTCATGATAGGGCAGATTTCAGGGTTAGTGTACATAGAGTCAGCATGAGTTGCAGACGACTTGATGGCACATACAACAACAAACAACAATCATCTGAAGCACTGGTCCCACAAGACAAAGGCCTCTTCATTATCCCAGAGGAATGCATAGAGGAAGGCTCATCAGGAAAGGGCAAAGTTCAGGCTTGTTGCTCAAAGGATTGGTGGGTCTTGGTCAACTTGATGGCACCTATTATATGCAGTGACTGTCCTGGTTTGGTCTTCTTTGCCCAGACAAAGAAGTGGGAGACAAGAGAAAATCAGCTGTTAAAGAAATCTCTTAGCTTTGGTCTTCTGCATAAAAAACTCAGTGTGAGTTGAGTCTTTGTTAAAGCACGTGGCTGAGGGGAAAGGTGAGGAGACAGGATGAAGGGGAAAGAAAAGATAGTTTTAGTACAAAAAATACATCCCATAGTGTGAGATGGGTTATTTCCCCAAATATAGAGAGGAAGAGAAGGACACTTTACCATCTATGGCTTGGATTAACAAAGCTGGCTGGCTTCACACACAGCTTGATGTGCTTCTGGCCTTAAGTATGGACCAATGGGATGATGTGGTGGGTGATTCTTGTCCGTTGTTCTTGATGTCACTAATGCACTAGTCATCTAAATCCAATATCACTGGTTCCAATTGGATAGGACTCAATCTTAGTCACTTTGCTTGACCCTTGTCCCCACATTGGCTCCCAGTGTGAGTTTCAAATGGTTGTATCTTACCCTAACAATCCTTCTGCCCAGCCTCTCCTTATTTCTACCTGACTCTGACTCTCACAGCACATAACAACAACACTATCTCTTTTGAACCAAAAAGGTTTGAGGATTTTATAAACTTTATAACAAAAATGCAGAAAATAATTATAAATCATTTCCAGGAGCTCCCATACCTGGGTTAGAAAAGTACTTGGCACATAATAGATGCCCAACTAATCATCCTATGAATGCATTAATGAAATTGATTAAAGAGTTCTGCAAAAGACCCTCTGAAGCATTTGTCACTTCTCACAAATCTTATGCCAGCACTTCCCCTAAAGAATAGGCAGTAAAAAATGAATATAATAAGTATTCTTCTCAGTGTCAGGATGTTTTCAGAGCTGAAATAACCTAGGGAAATCCCCAGGCACCTTCATCACTCCCTCTTTGTTGAATCGATGGTTAACACAGGGCTTTTAAACTTTCTAGTTCAGCTGTCAACCCTGCTTGCTGAAACTGAGGAGAACCTGAAGTGCTTGCTGTAGAAGGTCAAGGACTGCAGCCTTCAATATGGACTGAGGCTCAATGTCAAGAAGACAGTCTCACCACTGGGCCAACTGGCAGCATCAGGATGGATGGTGAAGAGACTGAGATTGGTCATAGCTTTAGTTTACTTGGCTCTACAGTCGACACTTGGCACCAGCAGCCAGGAAATTAAAAGATGTATTGCAATGGGAAAGTCTGCTGTTAGAGGCCTCCCCAAAGTACCGAAGAGCAATGGTGTCACTCTGGAGACTAAGGTGTGCCTGATACAGATCATGGTCTTTGCAATCACTTGCTATGCGTCAGAGAGCTGGACAATAGGGAGGACAGAAGGAGATTCCTATGAGCTGTGGTATTGAAGAAGAGTATTGACTATACCATGACTGCTAAGAAAACAAACAAGTTCATCCTGGAGAGGGTTAAAGCAGGCTGCTCCTTGGAGGCAAGGATTCTGAAGCTTTGTCTGACATACTCTGGACATGTTGCAAGGAGGGACAGCACTTGGAGAGGGATGTCATTCTTGGGAGTGTAGAGGGACAGCACATAAATGGAAGACCCTCTATGAGGTGGATTGATTCAGTGACTGTGGTAATGGGGTTATTGTGTCAGAGACAGTGAGATTGGTACAGGATAAAGAAAGGGTTTAGGGCTGCTGTACATAGGGTCACTAGGAGTCGCTGGCAACTTGAGGGCACATAACAAACAACAAGAACAGTTCAGCTGTAGTTGCTCATGATTAATTTTTCACAATTTTTTATTTCCTAGATTTCCCATAGTGTACTTGTTTACTCCTCCATCTATAAACTAATAGCCTTGAGTAATTCTACCAGTAGTAGTATTACAGCTTTCCAGTACAGAAGGCAAACCAAGATTTTATGGTTTGAACTCACAGGACAAAATGCCTGGTCATTTGAGGTAGGCCACAGAGGGTGGCTAGCTATCCATTTCCATCTTTATTTGGGGGTGTAGAGGACCGTGGGACCTGGATATCAGAAAGCCTGTGATGCTCCTCCCCGTTCTCCCTGCAGAAACCAGGCTTGCTGCCTTGGTGGAAGTCCAAGGGAAGGGTCTGCTTTGTCTTGGCTTTGTTTGTTTGTTTATTTTCTGTCTGAGACTTTAGGAAACATTCCAAGTCGAGTCGTGAGACAGAAAGTCTTGGTATCTAAGAACAAGCACAATGTTACTTTCAGCTTAAATATCTGCTGGGAAACCTCAAGGTTCTGAATTATCATCATTATGGAAAAACACAGACTACAAAAGCAAGTAATTTCTTCTCACTCTGTGTACTTGAATGGGATTTAGTTTGACCTCGATTTATATTTTCTCTAGTGGGTTTTTAATCTTGAGATAATATGAGCAAGAATTAAGAATCGCCAAAGAACGTGGTTAGATACCACTGGGGAGGGGGAGGTCAGGGGGCAGAGGTGGCTGGGAGAAGAGATTTATATTTTCAAATTGTATCTGGAAAATAATTAAATTGTACTTAGTTAGTGTGTCGCTTAAGGAGTTCTGATAGAGCAAGGTTTGAGCACTGAGCTGCTGAAGAAAAGTAATTTGGAAATCACCAGCTAGCCCACTGGATCAAAGACCCGGTGGTCAGCTCCCCTAAAAATTACTGCGTGTGAAACCCTAAGGGGCAGTTATGTTCTGTCCTGTAAGCATCATTATAAGTCAAGATCCTCTGGACGGCAAGGGATTTGACAGAGTGGCTTTCAAGGGGTTCTTTTGGTGTATTTTTTTCCCCCAATTTCAAGTTCTACCTGTCTATTCTTTTTTCTGTAACTTAACCCTCAGCCTAAATAAATAAACTTAATGACTGATTGGAGAGAAATTCCTTCTTGAAGGGCACCTTCATTGAAGTCATTCTTTCTTTTTTCACTCCTTCAACCTTTTGATCTTGCCGACCAAACACTCCAGGGCTCCGCAAACCAGCTCCGGAGCTCGGCGGCCCCCGCCCGCGCTGGCGCGCTGTCACCCGAGGCCGGGACTGCCCCTCGGCCGCCGCCGGCCCCTCCCGCGCTGGCACCGCCTCCCCACACCGCCTTCACCGGCCCCGCCGCCTCCCGCCGCCCAGAAGCCGAGGAGCGCTCTAGGTGCGTCTCCGCGCCGCCGCCGGGATGTGAACTTAAGAACCGATTGGACAAGATGAAAAGAGCGACTCCCCCGCAGCGCCCGCGGCCAGCCAGAGCCTCCCGGGTGCTCTGACCGCGCGGCGCGCTCTCGGCCCGCACGCCGGCTCCTCCGC
>NW_006399780.1:6001522-6005380 GCF_000299155.1 Elephantulus edwardii | reverse complement strand
CCGCAGCCTGGCCCCGCCGCCGCCCTGGGCACCGCGCTGCTGCTGCTCCTGCTGGCCACCGAGTCCTCGCACAGTGAGTACAGCCTGGCGCGACCCCGCCGCCCCCGCTCCACTCCCTGCCCGGGCCGGATCGGAGACCACCCCATCCTCTTAGCACCCCCACTCTCCCGAAACCCCACACACGCCGCAGGGGGAGCCACGCGCTCGCCGGTGCTCGCGAGCCCGCCCTGCGGCAGCCGCGTGAGCTGAGGCTGCGGCGCGCACCCCGCCGCATCAACCTGGGGTCAAGGGCACGGGGGCCGGTGCCCGCAGTGGGGTGTGCGGGGCGTTCGGCGCTCGGACCCCGCGCTGACGGCCGTGTTCTCCGCTCTCTTCCCTGCCTGTCGCCTGGCCTCCTGTCCGTCTCCGTCGCTGCGCGCTCCCTGCTCCCCTCCGCTCCCGCGCCGGTCGCGGGGCAGCCGTGCTGCTGCGGGCGCGTGAGGCAGCTCAGTTCCTGCGGCCGAGGCAGCGCCGAGCCTACCAGGTCTTCGAGGAAGCTAAACAGGGTCACCTGGAGAGGGAGTGCATTGAAGAGCTGTGCAACAAGGAGGAGGCCCGGGAGGTGTTTGAGAACAACCCAGAGACGGTGAGCGAGGGGCCTTGGGAGGGGGCAGGGACAGGGATGCGGAGTTTTCGGGCTCCTGCGGGACCAGCAGCTAAGATTTGAGAGTCAGAGATCGGCCGGCTAAGGAAGGTCATAGAAAGAGGGTAAATCTGTAAAATAAAGTGTAAATCTGGTGAAATGTGAATCTTCTTCAGTTAGTGGAGCCTTGTTGGGAGGGAGGCGGGTGGAGCGTGGATCGGAGAGTTGAGGGAGTTAAATCACCCATAGCGCTCTCCATGCAGTATTGCGGTTAAAAGGACCTGGAGCCCTGCATGCATGGATGGGGAGCCTCGGGATTCCTCCAGCACCTCACATTCCCTTCCCAGAGTCCTCCTGGATGACTCCCGAATGTGAGAATGGCCCACTACTTCAAGTTACCCAGCAGAGCTTGGCAAGGGAACCCGGATTCAGACCCTCAAATCAACCCCACTCCCACCCCCATACCCAGTTGAGGAAGCTAGAGTGGGGCAGAGGACTCAAATTTATAGATTGCTCTTGGATGCTCCTTCCCCTGCTTGTTACCCTGCATCCCAAAATTCTTAAGTACATTGAAACCACCTCTATCAGAAATGATGAAAGAAGTGTATCAACTAACAGGAGAAAGGACAGTAGTAGGTGCCCCCGAGGTCATCCTCAAGGTCTCCCTGTCACCTGAGTCTCCTGAGAGGAGGCCCTCCTGTTGTAGACACTGCAGTTACCTTCTGCCAGCTGGCCCCTGAGGGAAGCCAAATTAAAAGAAATATACACGCTATATGACTTGACCACAATTAGACAGGGACTCTGTTTTAAATTGTAAAAAAGAAAAAAAAATACAGTGATTTTAAAAAAACACCAAAACAAACTGGTTGTCTGTCACTTTTCATTTCTTTGCTGCATCAGCCGGGGAGGGGGAAAACAGTGGCTCACAGCTCCTTGAACCTTATAGAGAGTTTTCCTGGAGGGGAACTGAAAGATTTGAGGGGAGGAATTGCTTGCAGCAGCAAGTCCAAATATATTATTACAAGAATAGTGCAAAGAATACATACTGGGTGGAGATGGGGTGGTACAAAATGGAAAGGACTGGCAACATTGAAAGTAGGAAAGGGCCACGCCCTTTGCTGGGAACCCCTTTTAGCAAGGTGCTCTTTTAGAAGCCTCTGGTGATTTTAGGACCACAGCCTGACAGGTGCTGGCCCAGGACATATTTCTATTAATGTCCTTGGAGAATGTGTGGAGTGGGAGAGCCAGCCAACTGTGAGAACCGCCCAAGTGTAGAAGCTGAGTGCCTCTGGGGGAGCTGGGACAGAACCTCCAATTCTTATTTAAGAGTGTGCATCTCTTAGTAAGAATCTCTGGTGGCGTAGTGCTTTATGTGTTGTGCTGCTAAACCTCAGCAGTTCTAATCCACATCATCCTGTTAAGAGTCCAGCATAATTCATTACTGTGGAGTTCAGCTTAACTCACTGCTATCGATTTTGGAACTGACTCATAACTTGCCCTGCAGTATGAGTTTTCAGGAGGCAGGACATCGTATTGGAGGAGATTGCTCATCTTCCGTGGAATAGCTAGTGAATTTGAACCCTTAAAAAAGTACCATCTTTGAGTTGACAGTGGAACGCCCTATGGATTGCATCACTAGATTGTGAGGATTTACAGCCTTGGAAACCTGATAAGGGTCTCTGAGTCATACTTGACAAAAAAGGGGGGTTAACAAGGGAACTCTGTTGGCCTAGTGGCAAGAAGCTGCACTGCAGTTCTGAAGGTATGTGGTTCAAATCCAGACGTTGTGCTAGAGAATGTAGGGCACTCTCCTGTGCCAGTCAGATCCGATTCAATCTGATAGGACTGTATACAGAAAAAGAGAAGAAAGTATAAAAAAGGGGGGGTTTGCTTATAGTTAAGAATGATAGGACCCATTGAAAGCTTAAAGTGTTTGTTCACAAGCAAATGGGAAGTAAGAATGTTGGAAAGAGTCTTGAGTTTACATTGTATCACTTTGTATAGTGAGGTCAGAGTGATTTCACAATTTTTTCTGAGCAGTGGAAACCCTTAATCTGTTTTCTGAGTCTATAAACCTTAAGGGAAGGGAGACTGCCCATCTTCTGCCCTCAGAGCGGCAGGTGTATCAGAAGAGCTAATTTTTCAGTTAACAGCCCAATTTCTAACAAAAATAACCAGAGGCAATAAAAGAATGGCTATGCATACCTAATATATACCTTTTTATTTTTACATCTATGTCTAAGCTGTTGACTTTGCATTCCACGTTTGTTCTCCTTTTCTGCTGCAGACAACCTTTAAGAAAATTGCTAAAACAAAAAAAAATTGCTTAGCATGCTACAGGATGATGCACAGCTGATCATCTCTGTAATTAAGATTTGATAGATATCATCTATTATTTTACTACCCTTAGTATCCTTAACGATATTAACAATGTGGATTCCAGCTCGGTGTCCCTCCACCAGCATTGTGCTGCAGTTTAACTCTTGTTTTTCTCCCTGGCCACATTTCCCACACTCTCCAACTCACATGTCTTTAATTATGAATCCTGGTTGCACACTAAATGGTGCACCTGGCAGATTTCTAAATGTGTCAGTAGCAGGGCTCATGTGCCCCAGGTCAGCTGGGGTCACTGCTCAGTTTGGGGACTGTGTGGTAGATGCACTGCTCTCCAGCCTCCATGCCTAATCTAAAAACTTTGACTTGTACTTTTTGTAGTGGGGTTTCCTTGTTCAAAGTGCAGCAGGAATACTGTCCCCCCTTCCCTAGCCCCTGCCCTCTGCTGCCCCCGCTGGTCTTGGGAAGAAACACCTTAACCTGGCTTTGCCTTGCTGACTTCTAGGCCACAGTTGGTCCTTTAGCAAAACGGTGTCTGAAAATAATGTGCTAATTGCTAATAGCACTGTGTAGCTCTTTCCAGAGTGTTAATACCCTTTCTGATTTTAATTGATTTTATGTTTTGTGTAATTTGACTTCTACTTATAATTGTGATATATTGTTGTTGTTGTTATGTGCCGTCAAGTCGCTTGCAACTCATAGCGACCCTATATAAAATAATTCTAAACTCTGCTCTGTCCTGTGCCAATCTCATTGCCTCCGACACACTCATCCTGATTGCCCCAGTCACTGAATCAATCCATCTCCCAGAGGGCCTTTCCCCTCCTGCTCCTGCCCTCCACCTTCCCAAGCATGATGTCCCTCTCCAAGGAACAGTCTCCTTACAAAATGACCAAAGTATG
>NW_006399780.1:5930275-5999452 GCF_000299155.1 Elephantulus edwardii | reverse complement strand
TCTCCGAGTCCATGTTTTCCAACTACTGATTCTTCTCTTTTCCCAACTTTTGCATTCCAGAAAAGGAAAGGTGAAAAGTACTCATGAACTTACCACTTGAATACAACTACCATAGTCTTGGGGCATTTCTGTGCAAGGGTGTAATCATGTTGGATCCCTTCTGTGTCTTTCTGCTCAGTTGTTCTCACAGTGGGGAGTGCCCCTCCCTTCCTTTTTCCTCTACTAGCTCCTCTGCAGAAAACTTGCCATAGTTTTTTCCCAGTCAGAAGTTTGTAATCTTTTCATATTAAAATCATCTGAGCTTTTCCAGAATTCTATCTTTCCACTTTTCAACTTCTGTACAACAACAACAATATTAATAATAATTTATCTGCCTCTCCCTCCTTTTATCAGTTCCCCAAGTTGAACCAGCCACCCTCTGCTTCCCTCGTAGTCAGTTTAATTGCACGTCCTTCACTGAAGACTGGCATCCTGCATTTTCTTTTTAATTTTTTTTTTTTTGCATCCTACATTTTCATGTAACCTTTTCCTGTTTTCTGGAGTTGGTTTAATTTTCTTTATAAGGACATAATTTTTTTTCAACAATGATATCCTTGGTGCCATAGCCTTTTCTCTTTTCTTTATTTATTGATATTTTAATGAAATTTATAGAGAACTTGGATTTCCATTCATTCATTGTTGCACATTTTTCTCCCTGCCCTCCAGCTCCCCCAGTTCTCTTTTTTCCTTGAAAAACAATCTTTCATTGTTATACAGTCATCCCCCCCAAGTCCTCTCCCCGATGAAGCTTTCAATCTAGACTCTTGTCATGAAAATAATACCTAATCATATATTCCTTTTTATACAGTTCTCTCCCTTGTCTCTTTCGATAGTTTTCTCCCAACCCCTATGTCGGTCCTGTTTTATAACAGTGGCATTATGCAGTATTTGTCCTTTTGTGACTGAGATATTTCACTCAGCAAAATGTTCTCCAGGGTCACCCATCTTGTATTAGTTCACCCATTTTTCATTAGTTCCTTGATTTTCAGTGTTGCATAATATTCCATTGTGTAAATATACCACAGTTTTTTTTATCCATTCATTTATTGATGGGCTGTTGGGTTATTTCCAACTCTTTGCTATTGTGAACAAAACAGTAATAAACATGGGTGTGCATATATTTGCTTGGGTGGCAGTTCTGGTTTCTTTAGGGTGTATTCCCCATAGTATAATTGCCGAGCCAAATGGTATTTCTGTTTGCAACTTTTTGAGACAGAGCCATACAGCCTTTCTTAGTGGTTGCACCATTTCACACTCCCACCAACAGTGAATAAGGGTTATAAGGGTTCCAGTTTCTCCACAACCTCGCCAACATTTGTTGTTTGCTGCTCTGTTGAATTTTGCTATTGTTACTGGGGTGAGATGATATCTCAGAGTGGTTTTGATTTGCATCTCTCTTAGAACTAGGGATTTTGAACATTTCTTCATGCATTTATTTACCATCTGAGTGTCTTTGGTGAAGTGTCTGTTCATATCCTGTGCTCATTTTTCAATTGTGTTGTTTACCTTTATCTTTTGTGGTGCTCTAGTATTAAATAAATTATAGATATAAGTCCCTTATCTGACATGTCGTTACTGAATATTTTTTCCAGTCTGTGGCTTCCTTTTTCACCCTGTTGGAGAAGTTTTTGGATGTGCGTAGGGATTTGATTCTTAGAAGGTCCCATTCATCTATTTTATCCTTTCCTGGTTGTAGGTCTTCCAAGATGATTGGAAGACTGCTCATGTTGTGGATTAGTGCTTCTAGGGTTCTTCCAAGTATAAGGACATAATTTGAGAAGTGATGTGGTGGTTAAGTTGAAGATAGATATGCTGGTTGAGTTCCTAGTACAGTTTTAGTATAACAGCTTAACTCATTGCCATGGAGTTGAAATCAACTCATAAGAGACCCTCTATTGGGCATCTGGGGCTGGAAGTCACATAGGAAGAAGATTGCACACCTTATCTGCCTTGGTGTCATGGGGATTCAAATCACCAGTGAAGCAAGGCCTTTGGATTACCAGCACAGCTCTCTATGGACCAGGCTGGTGGAGCAAGACAGTGGGCCTTTATAGGGTGGACATTTACTGCGGAGGGTTTTATCTTCCACTTCATTCTTCTCAGCAGCCTTGGGGGAAATCCTCAGAACACATCCATTGCTGATGTCAGAGTTTCTGGGCACTTTCTAGGAAATAGCAGTTTGTCTTTACTTTTGAAATAGTGCTCATATGCTTTGTGGACAAAGACTAATAGGCTTATTTCTTAAGAAATATCCCAGAATCTGACATTATGACTTTGAGTTTCTCACATAACCTCCATAGGCTTCCGTTTCCTGGGCTAGAAAAGTGAAAGGGTGGTACTGGAAAATCATTTCTTAAACTGTGTGATCTGTAGGTCACCTGTATCAGAACCCCAGGGACTTGTGACCACATGCCAGGGCTCAGCCTCAGGTACAGTGATTCCCCAGTGTTCGCGCCCACGCCCGTACACACATGGCTGCTTACTGATTTAGGATGCTAAAACCAGACAGCCTGTCTTAAATGTGACTTTCTTAGGGTTTTGTGTTTTTATTTAAATAAAATAAAAACATTCCCAGCTTTGACACTGCCCTTAGTGAAACATTTACAATGACATTGTTTATTGTCCCCCATCTACCCCAGTGCCCAGGAAGAGAATGCTACATCTCCAGCTCCAGCAGCCCCACCCCACCCCGTGGTCTCAGGCTATTGTCCTGGAATTGCCTTGAAAGCTCGTCCAGCTTGTCCTGGGCCCTGCCTGTGGGTGTCCCTGCCTGCGGTGTCCTTTCCTGTCGTTGCTAAGTGCCATTGAGTCCATAAGAACAACAGCAGCCCCAAGTGAGCCTATGAACAGCGGATCAAAATCGTGCCCTAACCTGCCTCATCTTCGTGCTCTCTGCCATGCTCAAGCCCATTATTATAGTCCCTATGCTAATTCATCTCACTGAGGGTCTTCTCTTTTGCCGACTTGTAGTTTTCCAGCAGGATGTCTTCTTCCGAGGACTGGTCTCTCTCTCTTTTTTTTTTAAAGTATAGGATACTTCTTTATTTCAAACATCAAGTATGTATCATTTTGTTATTAACTGCTCCTAGATGGACTCTGACTCAGCAACCCTATGTAAAATAGCACAAAACCTTGCCCAATCCTGTGCCATCCTCACTATTTCCTCACCTCTGCCTCGCATGTGGCCTTCCTAGGTGTAAAATAATCCAATCGGACTGGTCCCTCTTGACAGCATGCTCAAAACACATGAAATGAAGTTTTACCATCCTTGCCTCTAAGGAGTACTCTGCTTACACTTTCTCCAAGACAGATGTGTTTGTTCTTTTGGCAGTCCAAAAGTATTTATATATTCAAGACTGTTTGCATTTCAGCGACATCACTTCCTTTTTTTGGTCTTCCTTATTCATTGTCCAGCTATCAGATGCTTGTTGTGTGACTCTTCAGCAGGTTTTCAGAGGCTTTAAGTCACATGGAATGAAATTGCCCATTTTTCCTGTGGAGAAGCTGATGGATTTGAACCGCGTGCCTTGAGGGTTGGCAGTGCAGTTTCTTACAACTTGGCCACGAGAGCTCCTTTCACATGCTTAGGACATAGTTGAATATATGAGAGCTTGAATCTAGCATCTTGGTCTCTAAACAGACCTCTTTACTTCTCAGCACTTGAAAAAGGTCCTTGTCAGCAGATTTGCCCTATGCAACTCTTGACTGCTGCCACCGTGAGCATTGATTGTAGGTCCCAATAAATGAAGTATGTGACAACTTCAGTCTTTTCTGCTACTTCAGTCTACTCATATTTTGCCACTGACATTTTTGGTGGTTTAGTTGTAAGGAGTTGTGCTGCAGAGGGTTCTTTTCCCGTGAGATTTACAGCCTCTGAAAATCTGCAGAATAGCTCAGCTGCTAACTAAAAATGTCAGCAGTTCACACCCCACCCATAGGATTTCAGGGAGAAAACACTAGTGATCTGATCCTAGAAACTTTGCAGCCTTTTCTAAAAACCCTTTGGAACAATTGCACCTTACCATTTTCATTCCTGAAAATGAATGATTTTGTGTTCCTTTATCTATCAGAGATGACTCTTTTGATTTCATTAGAAAAAGTAAAGGGAACATTTCCACCTGCATACATGCCTTTCTAACTCCTGGCCCTGCCTTGCAGAGTCCCATCCTCCCTTCTTCCTTTACAATTTTGAGGGGCAGATAAGCACATTCTTTTTAAGCTCTGGTGGTATTGTGTTCTGGATCACAGTACTGGTATTTCAGCCACTGGTTGTTGTCTCAGTTAGTCTGATTTGTCTCAACTCTCTAGAGTTGTCCAGCCTCTCCTTATCTCCTCTCTTTCTATGTCCTTCCTTTTCTGACCTTTGCCTTCTCCAGAATTTCTTTGTTGGAGTTAATGCTTAGCGAGCAGAGCACGGGGTTAAGTACTCCCCACACAGCTGTGTCTGCCTGGGATTTGGGGGAGTTCTTGTCTAGAGAGCTCTGCTGGTTTTAGTGGCAAGGAGTTGGACTGCCAGCTCCCAGGCAGGCCGTTTGGATCCACTTGAGGACCCACAGGAGAAGGATGGGCAGTCTCTTCCCATACAGTTTACAGCCTCTGAAAACCTGCTGGAGAGTCACCCAGGAGTCAGTCCCAACTCCCTGGCACATAACACCTTGTCTAGTGCTCCATCCCCTGTGCCCCAGCACATTAGACCCCTTTTTAAACAACATGCTTCTCAAAACAGCTTGATGGCAGCTTGTGGGCTGCCTGATGATCAGAGTTTGATTGCAGGAAGGATTTTAGACCAAAGGTTTATTTATTACAGTCCCAGGCTTCTCACACAGGTGCTCATCCAGCTTTACCCTCTGCTCATCTTACTGCACTTAATATCTGGCAGGTATTGGTAGTACAATTGTCCGATCACCTATTGATTGTGATGGTGGTTTGCTGTTGAGTCAGAACTGACTCATAGCTGACCTTCCAGTGATTTTCAGAGGCTGTAAATTGCACGGATCCTAGCCTTCTCCCATGGAGCATCTGGTGGATTTGAACCGTGTGCCTTTGGGATTGCAACACAGTTTCTTACTAGTAGGCCACCAGAGTTCCCTATTGGTGGCAAAAATAAATCAATACTACAGTTCTGGACACCACACAACTTTATTTTATACACCACACGCCATAATCAACAATACTGCTAATGGCTTTTTTATTTCCTCACCACTTTAACACTTCACCTCAACTATTATAGAGTGATTGAACAGCGAGTTGGTGATCAATTTAGGAGGGTCTTAAGCATGAAGATTCAAAAGGCCACTGTGCTGTGCACCTTGTCTTGAGTTTTATTTGACCACCAGGGACACTAGCTTTACATGGATTGCAGCTGCTTAAGCTCTCGGAGGAGGAGGTGTATGTACCCCTTTGGAGATTAAGGCATTTCCTTGTCCACTGGCACCACCACTCCAGGACAGGCAGTAGTTGTTGTTAAGTACCATCAAGAGTCATAGCAGCCCTATGAAAAACATACCATCCTCACAATCGCTGATGTGCTCCAGCGCATTGTTGTAGACAGTCTGTCATTCTATCTTGTTGAAGGTCTTCTTCTCTTTCTCTGACTCTCCACCTTTCCTCACATAATGACTTTTTCCAACGATTAACCTCTCCTGACAACATGCCCAAGGTATGTGGGATGCAGTTTCACCATCCTTACCTCTAAAGAGCATCCCGGTTGCACCTCCACATGTTTTTTGTGTGTTTTTTGTCAGTCCTTGGGAAATGCAGTGCTTTTCCCTGACACCACAACCCAAGGGTGTAGATTCTTCTTCTGTCATCCTTATTCATTGTCCAACTCTCAGATGCATGTTGTTATTGTTAGGTGCTGTTGAATATGACTCACAGACACCCTATGAACAAAGGATCTGAGCTCTGCCCTATCCCGTGCCATCCTCGTCATCTCTACATAGTTGAGCCCGTTGCTGCAGTCACTGTGTCAGTCCGTCTCATTGAAGGTCTTCTCTTTGGCTGACCCTCTACCTTTCCAAGCATGATGTCCCTTTCTAAGAAGCGGCCTCTCCCAGCAACATGCCAGCAGTATGTGAGATGAAGCTTCACCATCCTTGCCTCTAAGGAGCACTCTGGCTGCACTTTCTTCAAGACATAATCTGCTTTTTATTTTGGCAGTCCATGGAACAGTCAGTGTTTTTCTCCAAAACTATAATTCAAAGGCATATATTCTTCTTCCATGTTTAGTGATTGTCCAGGTCTCAAAAGCAAAGCAAGTGATTGCAAAGATCATAGCCTTAATCAGGTGTATTTTAGTCTTTAACATCCTTGCTCTCCTTAGTACTTTGGAGAGGTCCTTGATAGCAGACAGATGGGACAGATTTGGTGTCCCCTGTGATTTGAGGGGCGTGAAGGATATCAGAGGTCAGAGGATGGAGGGGAGGTCAGAGGATGGAGGGGAGAGAGGAGGCAGGAGCGGTGATCCTACCTCAACCTGAATGACTGTCATCTGCAGTGTAGGTCATCTAGCTGGGGAAGGTGACATTTCTGCCAGATTTCATTCTCACTAGTTAAGTGTTCCGAAGAAATTCTTTGTATGAATTTAGGAATTGAAGGCAACACAACAGAAAACATCAGTCATTAAAAAGTAAAATAAGATCGTATCTTCCTCAGTGAGGGTCAGGACCAGTCCTTCCAGCTCCTTCCTCAAGGATGGGTTTCCTTCAATTCCTGGAGCACCCCATTCCCTCACCCCTCACCCCCTCATCCCCAGGAGGTGCTTCTGCTTCCACACAGACTGAGCTCAGGGCAGGTGGCTCACCTCTAGCCATGGCAGCCTTCCTGTGCCCTTTCTCTTGCTCCATTTGAGGCTTTGAGAAAACCAGTCTATTCAGTCAGACAACCATCAGACGGCTGCTGTGGGTGCTGCTTTTTCACTGCATTCACTGACTGTTCACAGAGGAGTCAAACCGGTTAGCCATAGAGACACACTCCCTTTTCTCAAGAGTTTGCCACTTGCATAAGCTCAGAAATGTGGAAATGGAGCTTGGTTAGAGCAGGGTCCCAGGCAGCTCTGTCACCCTCCCTACTCTGGGTTCTGATATAGCCTGTTTCTGTCGCATCTGCATTTAAATGACCAAGGGGCAGAAGGTGTGTTTCTAAGAGCATATCTAGAATCTCATCATCCAGGTCTGAGCATCTGCACTTCAGTGAAAGACATCTTGTAATCTTGTAGGTCTTCAGGGTCCAGACTTGCTACTCTCTTGGAGCGAGTTGGGAGTAGATTTGCTGAGGGATGTATTTTATTTATTTATTTTTTTAACTTGTTAAGTCTTGAATATACCATGGATCGCCAAGAAAACAAATAGGTCTGTCTTGGAGAGAGTGAAAACAAGTTTCTCCTTGGAGGCTAGGATTTTGAAGCTCCATCTCACATACTTTGGGCATATAGCCAGGAGAGACTGGTCCTTGGAGAAGGAAATCATGCTTAGAAGGTTGGAGGGATAGCGCAGAGAGGAAGACAGACCCTGGATGAGGTGGATTGATACAGTGACTGGGACAATTGGGATAGGTGTGTAGGAGTCAGTGACAGGGCAGGCTTTAGAGCTGCTGTACATAGGGTCACTATGAGTCAGTAGCACATAACAACAACAACATTGTGAATTTGGTAAAGATTAATCGAGTAGTTCAGCTTTCCATTGAACAATTCATGTTCATTTTATGTCATTGATCACAGTCCCCACTGTGTACCTAACTCCAAGGAAGAAGTGCTCACCCCACTTCCTCATATTTCCTGTTTCTATTATACCTCCTCAAAAGGCAGGCTTTTTATAGGATTATGACTTTGCGAGAATATTCTGCAGCTTCATCTCCATTCTGTCTTGCCAGACTGTCCCATTTGCCTTGTTATGACACATTCTACTGTTGGGCTGTGTATGTGTCTTTTTCTTTAATTCTTAAGATTTAAAGTTAAGCTTCTTCCAGCTGCTCAGTATAATAACAGGAGACCTAGCAAAATGCTGGGTACTGTGAATTACACTCATTTCCTAGCCAGTGGGCTGAACTTCTGTGGAAAACTAATTAAAGACATTCTTAAAACACTATAAACATCTCCCTTTGTTATTTAGGAATAAAACACCCTCTTAAGAATTTAATGCTTATTGTCTGTTTCTTGAGATTCTAAAATAAAGGGATTTTTAAGATCACTCGCTGGGGCCACAGCATGCCAGAAAGTTCCAAGGTTGTTATTTCACCCCAGAAACATGGACTACTATCTGAATGTCTTTTTGCTTCACTTTCCCTATTTGTTTAGGGGAAAACTTAGGGCTTAAAACTGGAAGTGGTTTCTTTTCTGCATAGAATTAGTTGTTGCTTGGAGATCTAATACTTGATGTTGGAAATACACTGTTCATATTTTATGGTTATTATATTCCAGTGAACTTGATGAATATACTGTGTAAATTTTGACCCTGGCAGATTTAAGAGCTCTTTTTAAAATTTTAAAAATCTTTCTTTGTAGTGGAATGTGGGGTTGAAAGAGCTGTGAGCAAACCCATTTATTTCCATCTGGGCAGAGGCACAGATTTGTTCTGAGTGACTGATGCAATTAATATTATGACATGAAGATAAAATGGTAATACATTGTTGACATATGCTGCTCGGTCAGAACTGACTCATAGCTGACCCTGTTGCAGATTTTTAGAGATTGTGAATCACATAGGAGGAGATGCATCCATCTTTCTCTTTCAGGGCTGCTTGTGGATTCAAATTATTTGCCTTTAGGATGTCAGTGCAACTTGTTCCCAACTACTAGAGTTCAAGTGGAGAGTTGGACTTTTCTAATACTATAATTAATTTTTTATAATGTCCTTTCAAATGATAGGTAAAATTTGTTTTCCTTTTTTCCACTTGCCATCCATCATGCTTTTTTCCACATGTCATCAGCTCTGACTTAAGATGACTGCGTGTGTGTGCAGGATAGTACTGTGCTCAGTAGGTTGTTCAGTGGCTGACTTTAGGAAGTAGATTGACAGACCTTTCCTCCTAAGCACCTCTGCATGAACTGGAACCCCCCACCTTTGGGTTGCCAGACAGACATAAAACACCTCACTCAGGGACTCCTTCCAGTTTTTTGTTTGTTTGTTTGTTTTTATGAATTTTAATGAAAGTTTACAGAGACTTAGGGTTTCCAGTCATTCATTGCTTTTAGTATCCATTTTCAAACATTTTTCCAAATGAACAAGCTATCTAGGCCCAGTTGCATAAAGTCCTTTTCCAAGAACTCTATACTCCAGGGGAAACACACAGCTCAGCTCAGCCAGCAGCTGGGGACGGACTTCTGCTGGGTCATTACTTCCAGGCAGATCCTCGGATCTAAGCCTTGCTGACAGCCACACTCGTGGCGCCCTTCCTGCTAACCTCACTAGGATTGTTTTCCAATCCAGAGGACTTGATTGTCAGCAGTTTGATTATGCCACCTGCCAAGTCAACATTATTTCTTTTTTAGAATTGCTAAGTTGACCATCTTTATAGACACTACTAATTCACAATTAGATACTCCTTGTTCGTCCGCTTTGCACTTAGGAGAAGAGGCATTGTCCTTCCTCCGTGGAGAGAGATGACTGTGTGACAGAGCCTTGGACTTGGCATTTTATAGGGTATTTCCATTTCTACAGTGAAGGGTATCTTTTCACTACCTTTTAACACTTTTGGGAAATACAGGGAGATGTTTAGAGGCAGATAATGGATTTTTTTTTTAAAGAACAGATTGACCAGCACCAAAAGACAGTAAAACTTGTCCTGTTAAAAACATGGGTTAACTGTGATTTCTAGAATTATCCTGTAAGTATGTCTATTAGTATGAAAGGAAGACCACGAGCACTAGTAATGCTATTTAATAATCATAATCAGTACCTTTAGTACTAGCAGTCCAAAATCAGGAGCCATTTTGTACTGGGAAAGTCTGCGGTTAGGGACCTCTTCAAATTATTGAGGAATAATGGTGGCAGTTTGAGGACTAAAGTGCATCTGATTCAGGCCATGGTCTTTCTGATTACTTGCTATGCATCTGAGAGCTAAACAGAAGAAGAATTGCTATGTTTGAACTGTGATGTTTGAGAAGAGCACTGAGCATCCCATGCACTGCCAAATGAACAAGTATGTCTTGGAGCAAGTACAGCTGGGAGGGCTGTTTGGAAGCAAAGATGATAAAGCTTCAGCTCACATACTTTAGGGATGTTGCTAAGAGGGCCTGTTCCTTGGAGAGTGTCATGTTGTTTGGAAAGGCAGATGGTTGAGAAAGGAAAAGAAAACCCTCAACCAGGTGGATTGATATGGTGACTACCGCAGTGGGCTCTAGTATTTCAGGAAGTGTGAGGATGGCACAGGATAGGACAGGGTATACATCTGTTCATAGAGTTGCTGTGGTTCATACTGGACTTGATGTCTTTAGTGCCCTTGATTTGTTAATAAAATTATTTGGGCAAAGGCAGCTGAGTGAGATTCAAGGGCAAATGCTTATCTGTTGTGAGGCAGCAACCGCCAAGAAACCTAATTCCCTCCTTGGGTTGGAGTCCTTGAAGCTGGGCCTTTAAACTGATTTATACTTCCTCATGAAACTAACTCTTTCAAAGGAATCAGAATACATTTAAATCATGTAAAAAGCCAGTGTCACATTTACACATTCAGGGAACTTTTTTCTTTTTTTTTTTTTAAACTCAGAGGCACACCAAGATCCCCTTCAATCTCTCTTATCAAAGTCAGAGAAACAGTCAAGAGTTTTGCAGTAGCATTTGTGAAAGAATCAAACAGTCATAGGTATCTTTTAATCTGAGGCGTTCAAAAAACTGAAGACCAAGAATTTGTTTAGGGACTTGTCCAGTTTAGCTACTTATAGTACTCAAATGAAAACTCAGGTCTCTAGACTCTGAGTTTAATATGTCAGCATTGAAGTGATTGGCACTTTCCAAAGTTACTTAAGTTCAGTGGAAATGTGTGCACAACTGTGCACACAGGAAAAACTCACTTTGCCAAAAATGATCAACTTGGGCCCATGTTATGCTTACTGCTAACTTAACTGAATCCCATTGAGGAATCCCTGGGTGCTGTAAATTAATAATATGCTCAGCCACTAATCAAAAGTTTGAAAGTATGAGTCCATCTAGACAGAGGGTCCTTGGAAGAAAGGTGTGGCAACCTATATCTGAAAACTCAGCCTTTTAAATCCCTAGGGAGCACAGTTCTACTCTGACACACAGAAGGTGGCCTTGTGTGGGCGTCAACTTGACAGCGCCACTTAACTGGATTCCTTACTGACAGCAAGCTTTCTATCCGTAGCTACTGGGGTTCTTGCTACTGGTTTATTCCTTTGCTCCATACAAATTCATATATTTAGTGTGTTCTATGTAAGCGGCACACCCTTCTAGAGGCTTTAGGAATGTACTTTTCATGTTAGAGTGCAAAGACTTTGGGTTGGCAGCACAACTCCCTTCCCAGCAGGCCCCAGAGCTCCCTACTTCCTTTGTAGTGGAGTGAATATGGCTGAGGAGAGGCTTTGGAGTAAGGACAAGGATTTGAATCTCAGCTTTGCCATTGTGCTACCTTAAGCAAGCCCATTATGTCATTTCAATGACATGAAAAGGAAATGAAGAAAGATGAATTCATTTCCTGATTGCTATTGTAACAAAACAATAGGCTCAGTGGCTTGAAGCAGTATGCTTAAAATATCTTACAGTGTAGAGGTCAGAAGTCCAGAATGGGTCTCACTGTGCCTTCTTGGGCTGTTAACTAAAAGGTCAACAGTTCAAATCCATCAGCCACTGTGAGAAAGATGAGGCAGTCAACCCCTGTTAAAATTCACATCCTTGAAAACCCAGAGGAGAATCGCTATGAGTCAGAAGCCGCTCAGCAGCAGAGTGCTTGGTTTTGATTGGGCCAACATCAAAGGCCACATTCCTTCCTGGAGGCTCTAGGGGGAATCATTCCCTTTCATTTCCCAGCTTTTTAAGGCTGCCTGTCTTTTGGTACGCAGCCCCATTCTTCTGGCTTCAAAGCCAGCATCGTCATGCAGGATCTTTCCAGCATCATCTTGTCTTCAGTTCTCTCATTTCTGCTTCCCTCTTCCACTTACAAGGACCTGTGAGTAGAGTGGGTCTATCCAGAAAGTCCAGGATCATCTCTAATATCAAACTGAAGATCAGAAATGTTAAAACCATCTGTAATCTCAGTTCCCTCTTTCATGTAATCTAGCATGTAACGATTTCTGGGGATAAGGGTATGGGAGGGATCATTTTGCCTATCACAGAAGATGGATAAAGGGCTGTGACTGGCACTCAGGAAACCCTCCAAGACCATTGCTTTTAATAAAGTCCCTGTTGAATACCACGTATAAATCGCCTCTCTCCAGTAAGACATTGACTAGTGTACTCTAACATCAGAGTCTGTCGGGATTCCTTCTGTCTGGGAGGGATGAGACTCCCCTTCAGCCCTAAGCTTGTTGCTGTGAGGTGGGGCCAGACACATCCCCATTTTCCAAGTTCTTCACCATTTCTGACATCATCCATCCCTCCTCACAGCACTCTGCTTCTCTGCTGGGTTTTCTGATTTGTTACACTGGCCTCATGAAACTCATAGACCATATTCAGAGTTACGAGTTTATGAGGGAAGTAGCAAGCTGCAATTCAAGAGACAAGATCAACTTTATCAATCAGGACAGCTTCTGACCATAAGAGCACGCAGTTCTTCAGCCAAACTAGCCGATGTCCTGTCTCTAGACCTCTGCCACCTCATTCCTCTAGATGTTGTCCTGCTTGAGTGAGTGTTAACAGCATTTCAGTTCCACTGAACTAAAGCAGAGCCAGAATACCCAGCAAACAAGGTACATGTTGATCCAATTTTGCCTTCTGACCATCTTGTGCTGCACAGTTTTATCTGTCACCCACTGCATTCAAGATATGATGCAACCTCTATGAAATTGCTGACCACCAGTAGACAGGTAAACACATTAAAGCCCATGACTACCATGCCCAGCACAAACTGATGCATACCTTGCTTCTGGTTAATCCACCCCTGCGCCGGAGGCACCCCTCTCCATCAGCATGCCTCTTGTCCACAAGTGCTCAGCTCGGTCTTACTCCCTGGGCTGGTAAGCCCACCACAGCTCACTGCTGACCTGTGGTTCCCCCTGTGGCTGTTGCCGTTGTTTCTCTTATTGGGCTCTGTTGGGCTTACTGCCATCTCACATTTCCCCAGGGTTATGGCTCTTGACCTGTGTACCTTTTTCAGAGAACCCTCTCTCTTCCATTGCTTCTTTCCTAACCTCTGTCCAATTTGCTGCTTATATAAGAGAACTATCAATTTCAAGGCATGGTGCTTTCCACTGGGTTATAAATTGACTTACTGTAAGATCACTTCATCCTTATTGGGTGGTTTTACACACTCTATTTGTATAGTCCTCAAAGATATATTACTAGAAGCCCACTTCCCTGTTTCAAGTAGGAAGGCAGGCCTCCCAGAGTGGAGTACTGATGTTCTTATATGTTGTCGAATCGGAATTGACTCATAGGTAACCCTCTAGCCGGTTTTCAGAGGTTGTAAATGGCACAGGGAGGTATTGCTTGTCTTTGTCTCATGGAACAGCTGGTTGATTCCACCTACATGCCTTTGAATTGGCAGCACGACTCCTTGCCACTAAGCCACCAGAGCTCCCTAGTAACTAGTAATGACTTAATAATTTCTTGACTTCCTTTTCTGCCCATACCTGTGAGTGCTAATCTCTGCTTATGGTATCACAAATGAATCTACTGAGCTTAACTGTTTATAGCAAGCAAAGTACTGTGAGAAGTAAGAACTCACCAGTCCCAAAGGGCCTTAAGGGGAGAACATTATTGTTATTAGATGCCATTGAGTCAACTATAACTCATAGTAACTGTAAACAGCAGATCTGAAGCTTGCCCTGTCCTGTGCCATTCTCCTGATATCGGACATGCTCAAGCTTCTTACACTGTGTTGATCCAGCTTGTTGAAGATCCTCCTCTCTTTCACTAACCCTTCACATTTCTCACCATGACATCTTTCCCCAAGGACTGGCCCATCCTGAATATGCTCAGAGTATGTGAGACCAAGTTTTTCACCGTCCACAGGGGGAAGACCATTTATAGTGAATTGTTTGAAAAGAGAGCTCATCAGTACATAATTAATATTAAATGTAGTCTTTTGAAGTTAAATGGTACATTGTAAGAATAAAATGTATCTCAGAACATTTTAAGCATAAGTGCCACTAAGCAGGTGTGTCACTAGGGGAATGGGAGACTGCAGACCACACCTCCTAACACTGTTGGAGAGAACACCAAAATGACCCTTGGTTCATGACAATTGTTGCAGGTGGGCCAGTGTCACAGGGGACAGGGCTCCCAAGGCAGTGATATCAGTAGATTTGGCGTTACTTAGCACTGAGTGTGGAAACCAATTCTCTGTCCCTCTTCCATGCCACCTAGTGATGTCACCTTGGGTTTGCCATTTAATCTATTAAAGGATTTCTTTTGTTGATGCATGTATATAATCAATATAATTCTTTGCCTTTAAATTATAATGCTTTAATCTATTTTTATTGGACATTGAAACTTCTTTTCCTCATATAACACCACGTAATAGGAATTTTTTAAATTTAAAGCAGTTGAACCTTTTCAAAGAATCTCACAACTCTATCATTATGTCCTACTATATAATTAGGTAATCTCACAGCTCTGTTGTTATATTGGAGACACCTTGAGTACTGACAGCCAGAGTTTGGGACCACTCCTTTACACATATGTAAACCTAAAGAGTGGCAATTTCTTTTATAATGAACAATAAAGCTCCGTATAAAAGTGGAAATGCTGACTTCATTTAGTAATAATAGCAGTAACCTTGTGGGTGGTGTGCTACTAATACAGGCATATTAATAGACAGCTAGGTGCCTCATAAAATAGTAATTATTTGCTTTTTGAGCATCTCTAGCTTTTGTGGTCTTTTCTAAAACAGGAAATAGGTGGAGAGAAAGAATTGCTTAGGTGTGTTTTGAAAAAATATCTACGGGATTGGTGGGCGTATGTCTAAAAGACCCATCTAATTCATGCAGAAAATATGACTGAAACTTGGCAATAATGATCTACAAGCTGAATCTGGCAGAATGTAAAGAGATTAATATGTCATGGCTGTGAAAGAAAATCTTTTCAGTCTAGATACAGAAGGATGAACATTATATATTCACATGTTCAACAGATAATAGAACGTTTATAGCATGCCTTTGACCTCGTTTTTTGTCAGGGAGGCTGTTGACATAAAACTTATATACAGTTTGCATGATTATTCTGGAAAACTAAGCTCAAAAAAATAAAAAAAAAGCCAAGCTTTTAAAAGGGGAACTCTGGTAGCCTAGTTGGTAAAGAGTTGCACTGCCAATCCAAAGGTACTTGGTTTGAATCCACTAGCTGTTTCTCGGGAGAAAGATGGCGTTCTCCTCCCCTGTAATTTATTGCCTCTGAATACTCTCTGGAGGGTCAGCCATGAGTGGGTTCCTATTTTATGGCAGTGAGCTGCAATAGCAACAACAAAGCTTTAAGTTAGGAAGCCTGCGTCTCACCTCTGCTTCTGTCAGTAATCCATGGCCGTAGAATATTTATACAGCCTGCTCAACCATTTTTACTTCTCCTGTTTGAGAATGTTTTTCAACACCCACTGTAGGGGAGGCTAAAAACCTTATAACATAGTCCCTGCTTCAAAGAGCTTACATTTCAGGAGGAGTGGGGAGTAAACAGGACAGAGAAATGGGGAGAATCCAGGTAGAAGAATAACTGGTGCAGTAAACATAGCCATGAAGATCTAGAGGACTCAGCAACACCTTAAAAGAATTTGGGAGGTGAGGGCCAATTAGTTTAGAACAAGTACATAAGGGTGGTTTCTTAGAAGAACAATGCATTTTACCTGATTTTGAAGAATTGCTACTATTACAGTAGGAAAAAGAATAAAGGGAAGGCAGAAGGAACCTTTCTAACAAAAGGAACAGCACGGAAGGTGAGAGAGCCCAAAGGTACCTGGGGCAAGGGGAGTGGCCTCCCCCTCCCTGTGCTGATGTGTGGAGTTAGTATGGTGTAGATTTTGCCCTGAGGAAGGCCAGCACCAATCTTGATCCAGGACATGATGTTCTGGGGTCACTTGGGTGCTGTAGCAGAACTGACCTGAAAATGAAAAGGAGAGTCTGCAGAGAGTGAAAGAAGAGAGGCTTTGCTGCCCCATCTGTGAACTGGAGTCTCTTCAGGGAGCTTAAGTGGGGGGGGAAGAGAAGCTATATTTACAAAGCACAGGTCGAGAAGGCAGAACAAACTGTTATGATGATCTGTGCAAGTACCTGGAGTTAAAAAACTAAAAGGGAAAAGCACACTAGGTATTTCTCAAGCTGGAAGAACTAAAGAACAAATCCAAACCTCTGGTTCTAAGACAAGGAGCTCTCGTGGCCTAGTTCACAGTATTCAGAGTTGAAAAACTGACAGATTTTATGCATAAAACACTGAATGATGCTGGTAGCATCAAAAAGAATATACCAAGTCACGGTACTAAAAAGAAGTAGCCAACACTGAGCCATTTCAGGGAGTAGCATATGTGATCAAGAGCCAGCGGTATTAAAAGAAGACATCCAAGCTATCCTGAAAGCATTGGGGGCTGGGGATGGGGGAAGACTCCAGGAATTGACAGAATACCAGTTGAAGTATTTCAGTAAATGGATACAACTTGGGATTCTGTGCCAAGAAATTTGGAAGACACTAAATGAATAACCTACTCAAATAAATCCATATTTATGCCTGTTTTTTTTAAATAAATGCAATTCAACAGAATATGGATATTGTTGTTGTTGTTATGTGCCGTCGAGTCGCTTGTGACTCATAGCGACCCTATGTACAACAGCCCTAAACTCTGCTCTGTCCTGTGCCAATCGCACTGTCTCTGACACTCCCATCCGGATTATCCCAGTTACTGAATCAATCCACCTCATAGAGGGCCTTCCCCTCCTGCGCCGTCCTTCCACCCTCCCAAGCATGATGTCCTTCTCCAAGGACTGGTCTCTCCTCACAACATGTCCGAAGTATGTTAGACAGAACCTTAGAATCCTTGCCTCCAAGGAGCCACCTGATTTAACCCTTTCCAGGACAAATCTGTTTTCCTAGCAGTCCATGGTATTCTCAGTACTCTCCTCCAGCACCACAGCTCAAAGGCATCAATTCTCCTTCTATCCTCCTTGGTCATTGTCCAACTCTCTGATGCATAACAAGTGATTGCGAAGACCATGGCCTGTATCAGACGCACCTTAGTCTCTAGAGAGACACCATTGCTCTTCAGTACTTTGGAGAGGTCCCTAACAGCAGACTTTCCCATGGCAATGCGCCTTTTAATTTCCTGGCTGCTAGTGCCAAGACTGTTGACTGTGGAGCCAAGCAAACTAAAGCTGTGTACAATCTCAATCTCTTCACCATCCATCCTGATGCTGCCAATTGGTCCAGTGGTGAGAATCTTTGTCTTCTTGACATTGAGCCTCAATCCATATTGTGGGCTGCAGTCCTTGACACTCTGCAGCAGGCGCTTCAGGTCCTCTTCACTTTCAGCAAGCAGGGTTGTGTCATGTCCATAACGCAGATTGTTGATAAATTGTCCACCAATCTTGACCCCACATTTCTCTTCATAGGGGGGAAAATGGTAATTAAACAGAATATGGATATTAGTGGAAAGAAGTTGCTTTGGAGAAAGGTGGTCATTCTCCTCCCATGCAATTTACAGCCTTGGAAAACCAGCTGGAAGGTCAGCTGTGAGTCAGATCAGACTTAACAGAAAACAACAACAAATAATATCATTACTATCACATACAATTAAAATCTTGCTTAACTTATTTAGAAATAACTGGTATAATATGTTGACAAGAAACTACCATAACTTCAAGATTGATTTAGAAGAAGTAGTAGAATGAGGGATATCATTGCTGACATCACATGATAAATGCAGAAAATATCAGAAAGGTGTTTACCTGTGTTAATTGATTATGCAAAGGCTTTCATCTGTGTGTATCAGAACAGATATTTGGTAACATTGTGAAGAATGATAACTCCAGACTACTTCACTGTGCTTACATGAAATCTGTAACCTAACTCAAGAAACAGTCATTCAGACAGAACCAGGGGCTATATCATGGTTTAAAATCAGGAAGGTTGTGAATCTTTTCACTATATCTATCCAATCTCTTCTGGGGAAATTATCTGAGAAGCTGGATTATAAGAAGATGGAAGCATCAGGCTTGGAGGAAAACTCATCAGTAACTTGTGATATACATCTGACACACCCTTTGCAGAAAATAGAGAAGACCTGAAGCATTTAATGATAAAGATCAAAGAAAAAATGAAGTTAACGGAAGTTTTCAAAAGGTAGTTCAAGAAGACAAAGCAGAGTATTATCATGTGCAAAGAACTGGAGTCAGAGAATCAAAAGGAAAGAACTCAGCAATTCCAAGGTGAAGGAACTGAAGAGTAAATTCAAGCCTCGAGTTGCAGTACTGAAAGATGCTGTGGACAAAATCTTCAGTAACCAAGGAAACATCAAAAGAAGATGGAAGGAATATATGGAATCTCTGTCCCAAAAAGAAGTGGCCAACAGGACTTTTTAAGAAATAGCATATGATTACCAGTGATAATAAAGCAAAGAGTTCAGGCGGCTCTGAAGGAATTGGCAAAAAATAAGGTACCAGGAATTGATAGAATATTAATTGACATATTTCAGTCA
The DNA here is from genome assembly GCF_000299155.1 of Elephantulus edwardii. NCBI lineage: Eukaryota > Metazoa > Chordata > Mammalia > Macroscelidea > Macroscelididae > Elephantulus > Elephantulus edwardii. The sequence continues at coordinate 5,980,633 of NW_006399780.1, read as the reverse complement.
ACAACTAGATGTGCTTATCAGGTTGTAACAAAAATCTGGAGGACAGCTACCTGGCCAACTGACTGGAAGAGATACATATTTATTCCCATTCCCCAAAAAAGTGACCCAACAGAATGTGGAAATTATAGAACAATATCACATGCAAGCAAAATCTTGATGAAGATTATTCAAAACATACCAGAACAGTACATCAATAGAGAAGTGCCATAAATAAAAGCTGGACTTAAAAGAGGCCATGGCCAATGTCAGATGGATCTTGGCTGAAAGCAGAGAGTACCAGCAGGATGTCTGTTTGTGTTTTACCAACTATGCAGAGGCATTTGTGTGGATCACAAGAAATTGTGGCTAATATCAAGAAGAATGGGAGTCTCAGAACATTGGATTGTGCTCAGGTGAAACCTACACTTAGCTCAGGAGGCTGTTTTCTGAACAGAGCAAGGAATACTGCTTGGTTCAAAATTAAGAAAGGTGCATGCAGGTGATAGATCCTTTCTGTGTCCCTTTTCAGTCTATATGTTGAACAGATCCCTCGGCCTTATAGCCACTTTTTATATTTTGTGACCCAATGATGATTTATGCCCAACGGACATTATTTGTACAGCATTCTTCACATTCATGAACACATTTTATTTTCATAGCAATGCTGGGAGTGAACATTAATTAAAATCATTTTATGGCTAAGCAAACAGGAATCCAGGGTAGTAAAGTGCCTTGCCCATTGCTGTGTAAAAAACAAAAAACAAAAAAACCAAACCCAGCAGCAAAGTTGATACTAGAAGCTGGGTCTTTCATCTTTAATTTCCGTCCATTTGCCCCACATGCAGGTGACTGTTACTGTGTCAGTGAGAATAATTCTTGCTGATGGTTGTGTTTATTATGATGCCTGACTTGCTTGTCCTGCAGGAGAGGAAGTCTGCTTAAGATGTTTGAGTGTTACCATTAGTAATTTTAGGTAATATTACAATTAATAATACTAGGCCATGCCTAACTTAAGAAGCAGGAGAAGGATGGGCAAACTTCCGTGAGATTTATTGCCTCTGAAAACCCTTTGGAGGGTCAGCTATGGGTCACTTCCAACTCAGTGACACACAACAGCAATAACAATTTGTAAAAACCCCAATTAACAAAATCAAATGGATCTGGTGACTCGGTACATTCTTAAAAATTTTATATTATACTGATTTACATACAAAGTTCATTGGACTCAGCACATGTGCCAAGAGAATATTTATAATAGAGAGGAGGTAACGTTGGAAGTTTTCACAGCAGCTCATTCTAGAATGGCTATTCGGAATGTTGACATATAAAACCCAACTTCTGGAACCATTGGTCTTGGATGAAAAGAGTAGCATCGCTCACCTTAATGTTCAGTGTTCCTTTTTGTCCCCTACTGCTCTTCTAGACAGCATGAAACATAATTTATACAAGACAATGGAATATTATTTGGCAAAACAGGTTGTGATCCTGAATAGCACAATACTTTCTCTTATTGGTATGAAATTGTTGGCATAGAATCCTGTTCAAGGTTGTGAAATTTTTCTCCTGGCAAAAATATTTAAGAACCCCTCCGTGACATGTGCTGCAGTCTGTGGGTTTGCTGTGGCTTTTCGGGGGTTACCACACTTTATCTTCAGAGGGCCGACTTGCTTTACAGAACTGGTCAAAAATCCCATGAAGCCAGCCTGTAGAATGTGGTCTGTTATTAAAATGGAAAATAGCAACTGAGTCCACTAAATGCAGTAGTCACTGTCAAAGAGCAGCCTGGAGGTTCGACCTACCAACCTTTCAGTTCAGCCAAGCTCCTTAATGCCAAGTGATGATTCTCCCTAGAGGGATTCAGTAGGGGTCAAAAAGGCATTTTAGTAACACCTGAGCTGTGATCATCTATAGCTCTCATATCCACTTTGTACTATAAGGACCCGATGTCTGCACCTCCCACTGCACTCCTCGAGCCCTGCAGAGCCAGTTTCTCATATAATAAAAGGTCAGGAGCGTGCTCAACACTGATCAGCCCAGCTGACAGTAACCCTCTGTCATTCACTCAGCATCTTATACCCAAACCCACCACCTTATCATTGATCAGGAGAAAGATGGACAATCTCCTTGCAATTTACATCTTCCAAAGACCTGCTGGAGGGTCAACTATGAATAGGTTCCGACTCAGCGGGAATGGGTTTTGAGTTCTGATATGGTTGGAGAGGCTGTAAATCTTTAGAGGAGGCAACTGTCCATCTTTCTTCCACTGAATGGCTGGTAGAGTCAAACCACAGACCTTTTGATTGGCAACCTTAAAGCACCATACTCCAGGGCCATGGTTTCAAATCCCAGTGCCAAAATTAACTGTATGACCTTCAGCAAATTTCTGTTCCAAAGTTTCCTCTTCTACAAGCCCAAGGCTGGGACAATGCCAGGCCCTTGAAATCAATGTCAGATCACCCGGTAGGCAAGGCAAGGTAGGGCTTAGTTGTGCTTACTTAGAAACATGTAGTAAACAAGTTCACAGTTCACTTTTCTTTTTACGACATAAAGATCTGCTTCTAGGTATGGCTAGGATCTGTCCCTCCCCCAGTCTCACTACACTTTTATATAAAATCAAACCCTCATTTCACATTTATACTCTCTGTACCCAGTAAGCAAGATAAGCTTTGATGTAATAAAAGTCATGTGGAACTCCTCACTACAGATTAGTCTGTAAATACCAGGAAGCCTTCACAGGTCTTGCTGACTGGGTCCCCCATCTTTGCCTTAGTCAGTAAATTGCAAGGAGATTGTCCATCTTTCTCCCATGAAGCAACTAGTGGATTTGAACAGCCAAATTACAACCACATTTATGTTAGCAGCACAACTTCCTGTGGTCTGTGCCACCTGGGCTCCCTTGGCAACCTGGGGGAGAATCACTATTAGAGGGAATGACTGATAAGGTGGTGGGTTTGGGTATAAGATGCTGAGTGAATGACGGAGGGTTACTGTCAGCTGGGCTGATCAGTGTTGAGCATGCTCCTGACCTTTTATTATATGAGAAACTGGCTCTGCAGGGCTCGAGGAGTGCAGTGGGAGCTCTGAAGGAGGTGCAGACATCGGGTCCTTATAGTGCAAAGTGGATATGAGAGCTGTAGATGATCATGGCTCAGGTGTTACTAAAATGCCTGTCTACAAGCAGGATTCTTAAGCAGTATATGATTGGGTATTATGGTTATAGCAAGAGTCCAGAATGAAGGTTGCATAGTGGAGTGTACTCGGAGTGGGCAGGGGGGATTTTATACCAATGGAAGAATTTTTGTTTTACTTTTCAAAGAGAAGAGCGAACTGGGAGGGAGGGGTGGGCAGGGAGAAAAATGTAACAGTGAACGAATGGAAAGCCAAAATCTCTGTAAACGTTCATTAAAATTAATAAAATAAAAGATTTCATCAGGTCCCTCATTCTTCTTTTTCCTGATCGGTGAGGTAACTGTTGGAGTGCCAGGATACCAATATGGATTAACAGTGACTGAAACAGTGGACTTGAGCTTGGCGGAGGCCATGAGGGTGGCACAGGGTTGGATCTATAGTTAACAGTGCTGCTGTGCGTTTTAGTAGACTTGACAGCACCTGCCAGCCCAACAACAACAAATGAAGGAAGCCAAACTGAAGAGGTGGAAGTGTGGGGCTTCCTAAGCCAGAAGGGAATGGTTCACTTTGGGTAGTTCCAGAACAATGGCCAACCCTTTGAAATCCTGAAGGAGACTAAGGTCCTGCCCCTCAGGCATGGCTCCCAGCTCTCAGCTTCCCTCACAGGTGCTGTTGGCCCAGGTCCGCTGGTGTTTACAGAGGCAGTGAGCCCAGGAATGCAAGTAGACTGAATCCTCAGAGGCTGCTGGTTTTGTTGATGAACTTTTACACTCTTGTTTACATGAGAAAGTTCTCTGGAAGCCTTGCTCCCCACTTGGGATCCAAGCTCCCTTAACCTCTGTGAAACTTGGGAACTTGGAGCAAAGCCCCTAACAGTGTGGTTTTCTCGTGTGTGCTTTCCCAAGATGCTGCTTTTCTTCTTCAGTCTTCTTCCTAGCACTGGTTCCCCCTGCTATCTGAAAGTGGATTGTTCCCTTCCTAAGTTTGGAGTACATAAAGCAAAAAAAGCATTTACCAATAATTTAGGTGGGAAATTGTTCTTTTCATTACCTGACCTTAAAACTAACCTAAAAAATCATACCAGATAACACTAAAATAAAATACAGCTAAAGCAACACCAGCGTGCACAGTGTTCGCAGACAGTTCAGATCTGCAGCAGTTAGATGCGGAGAGCCTGTGTGTGTTCCGAGGTGTGGGAAGGAGCTTGGCTGCTCCATTCAGTGCCGGACGTGAGGCTGCCACTTTAAAGGCAAAACAAACACTGAATGCTACTTTCGATTTTCCTTATAAAAGCAAAAATCCTCTTTGGATTTCCTCTGGTTAGTGAAAACAGGTACGAATATTGATCTTTCCTAAAAGTCAGCCAGTGTAAAGTAAACTTTGGAAAAGCATGGGATACATGTACTAATAACAAATCACATACATTTTATAGGCAATTTGATCACTTACTTTTACATGCAGTTAACATGCTATGTCTAATCACTGCCTGGAAGGGAGGGAGAGAGACAGAGAGACAGAGATGCAGCTATTTCAGAGCTCACAGTTGTCGGTGCAGAAGACACTTGTGTGTATAGAGTAGGTGTTGTAGTGATTAGAAAATTGTAAGGTAGAAATTAATAACCTTTGTCATCAAGTTAATGTAAACTCATAATGACCCTATAGGACATGCCCCAAAGAGTTTCTCATCCACTGCCATTGAGTTGATTTAGATGATGTTTCTCCATCAGATTTCGAAGACTCTAAATCTTACTGGGAACAGATTGCCTGACTTTCTTTGTTAGTAGCTCAGCATGTAACTACCCCACCAGAGCACATCACATGGTGGCCAGAGCTGTGGTACTTACAAAGGCAGACCGCCACATCTCTCCCATGATTACCTGGTGATTTTTGGTTAGCTGTCAGGTGGTTAACTACTGCACTACCTGGGAGCCTTCAGTCGACTAACAGTAAGAACTTAATTTTCAAACACATTATTAGTAAACTTCTTGTTGTGTAGTGTTGAGTTAGAGCCAACTCTTAGCTAACCCTCCAGCAGGTTTTCACAGGCAGTAATTTGCACGGGAGGAGAATAGCCGTCTTTCTCCCACAGAGCAACGGGTGGATTCCAACCAATGCCTTTGTGTTGGCAGCAGAACTCCTTACCACTAAGTCACCAGCGCTCCCTAGGTAAACTTGAGGAAACCAAAAAGCAGAGAATACAAGTTGAGTGTCGGTGTGTGTGTTATTGACTATGCAAAGGTATTTGTCTGGATCATAACAAACTTTGGCTAACATGCATCATCATACTTGGATCTACAGTTAACACTCTCCATTCAGTCAGGAGGTCAGGAGACATGTTGGGAGAGTCTGCCGTCATAGGCCTCTCAGAAGCATTAAGGAGCAATTAGGTCTGTTTGAATACTAAGGTGTGTCTGATTCATGCCATGATCTTTCAGTCACTTACTATGCATCTTGAGAGCTGCATGATAAGCAAGAATGACAGAACAATTGATGCCTTTGAGTTGTGGTGTTGGATAAAAGTACTGAATATCCTATGGATTGCCAGAATAAGACATGTCTAAGAGGAAATGCAGCCAGAGTGCTCCTTAGAGGCGAGAATGGTAAAGCTTCGTCCTACATACTTTAGGCTTATTGCTAGGAGAGGTGGTTCCTCAGAGAGGGACATCATGCCTGGAAAGGTGGAGGGACAGTGAAAGAAGGGGCTTTGATCAGACATGGATGGAAAAGTGAAAAATAAAAGTGACGCCAAATAGATTTTAAAAGGTGGGAAATATTTTTAAGAGTGATAATGAATGCACACATCTGGGAGAAAAATAACCTCTGCAGGATATACAGATTAAACTCCTCTAAAATACTGCTCTTGACAAAAGTATAACGGATTAACTCAATTTAGTGTTATTTTGAATCACTTCTCAGCTTTGTGACTTGGGTCACTTTCCACAACCTGTTTTGAGCCTCAGGGAGCTCTGGTGGCGTAGTCCATTGGGAGTTGCACTGCTAGCCCAAAGGCAGTGCCTCTCTGGCTGTTCGAATCTACCAGTAACTCTCCTGTAGAAAAATGGGGAGTCTTCTCCCACATGATTTACAGCCCCTGAAAACTAGAGGGTCACCTCTGAGTTGTTTCTGACTGAAAGTAATGAGTATCTGGAGCCTCAGTTTCTTCATTTGTAATGAGATTTAAAAAAAAAAAATCTTCATTGTGAAGTGATTATAAAGATTGCCTAAAAATGCAGATGTGCTTAAGGCACACCTAGTGTAAAGTGTATGCTGAGTACATAGTGACAGCACGTGGTATTTCTACTATTCCTCTAGTCCCTGGTTTCTGTTACCATTTAGGATCAAGCTGCTTAAGTGACTGACCCTGAGCTGAAGGCTAACATTTGCCATGATAGAAGCTACTGAATCTGGCCATTGTTGCTGGATGTCATTGAGTCAATTCTGACTCACAGAACTTCACGTGACAAAATGGAACCACTTTGAGAAAACACAGTAGGATTATCCTATAGGGATAACTAGGAGTTGGAATCAACTGAAAAGGAGCAAGTTTGAGATTTTGGCTTCATCTTTATTAAAGCAGATCACAGAGCCATTTAGAGGAATCGAACTGCCATCCTTTGGATAACAGCCAAATGTACAAAACATTAGGCTATCAAGTTCCTATAACCAGGCTGAAGACAAAAAATTCTGTGAACTGTAACAGATTGTGAAGTAGTTTCCAACAGATTACAAATGCTAGCTGAGAGAAGGGTCAGTTGTTCTACTATTACAATAAAAACCTCAAACTCATTGCTGTTCAAGTCAGAACTGACATTAGGTTTCCAAGGCTGTAAATTACACAGGAGGAGATTACCTACCTTTCTCGTAAGGGAGGTGTGGCCTTTGGGTTTGCAGCACAACTGTCTATAAACTCTGCCACCAGAGTTCCCTCCTATTGTTCACTCTGTGTCGGTGCTGTCATGCCAGAACTGACTTACCCCGGCCCTTCTAGATGGTTTTTAGAGGCTGAAAAACACACAGGAGGAGATTGTCCATCTTTTTTCCTAAGAATGATTGGTGGACTTGAACTGGCAAAGAGGCTCTGCTTTGGGGTTAGCAGCACAACTCCCTACAGACCAGGCCATCCAAACTCTTGCTATAATGATAGAACTCTCAAATATAATGTGGTTTGTTGTTGTTGTTAATGTGCCATCAAATTGTCTGCAACTCATAGCAACCCTATGCACAGTAGCTCCTAAACCTACCCTATCTATACTGAGCCAGACTCACTGTCTTTGAGATGTCTGCCCCTATTACCCCAGACACCGACTCAATCCATCACATCCAGAATCTCCCTCTCCTGCACTGTCTCTTCACTGTTCCAAGGATGGTTTCCTTCTCTACGGACTGATCGCTCCTGGCAACATGCCCCAAGTATGTGAGATGGAACTTTGGCTAGACCTCTTAAATTTGCATTCATGGTTTAAAAGGCTCCTAATTGATATCCTCTGTGGTCAGGCCAACACCAGTTTGTTTCACAAACACAGTGAAATCTCAAAAAAATAACCAGCCACATCTTCCAAGTATATATAAAAGTGCACCAGTTTCTGAGGGGGCTCTCAAGTCTTTGAATAACTAAGATTTCATTTTCACTTGGAACATGTTCCAAGTAAACTCTTGACCAACACTTTCTAAGAAGCTGTGAATAACATTGCTTTTGCTTGTCATGGAAAGTCTGGTCTCATAATTATATTGTCAGCTTTGAGAAAAAGAAAAAACAACCAACCACCATTCTACAGAAGCAGGAGTCAGCAACCTAGATTTAACTTGCTTCTCCCTCTCACTTCCTCTTTATGCCCACAGTCTACCACTCAGAAACGAATTTCTGTGCAGTTCTTGGCCCCACTGCACAGTGAGTCAGCAGGGAGAGAGCTGCCCATCTCCCTCAGACATCTCACCTCCAAGATAGCCATTGTTTCTGTACTCTGGGAGAAAGGTCAAGCTTTAATTAACAAGCTACTGATTGTGTTGTTCAAGATAGTAAACATCATGGTGGTTAAATACTGACCCTTTCTTTTTCCCCTTCCTCTTTCCACAGGACTATTTTTATCCAAGATACTTAGGTAAGTAAGTTCAAATCACTACTTTCCTCTAGTTGGATAAGGTGTAGATAGGGAATGTATATTTTGTGGGGGGAACCAGACAGTAGGAACCCCATTGTTATTCCTGGGAACAGGATCGCCTAATTACACAGAGAATTTGGAGCTGTCCAGAGCCCTTAGATCCAAACCCTTGTTTGTTTGGTTTATGCCGTTGTGATTCCTGTTAACTGAGCCTCCATTTAATGCCTGTATTTGCAGATCTCTGCTTCTGCTCTGATTCCAGACTTAGCTCATTGTTTAGAAAGGGGATTGATTTAGTCCAGGGGATCTAAAAACCTTTTATTTTCTTTTTAAATCTCGAAACTTTTGCACTTTTGGTATTATTGAGGACCCCAAAGAACTTTGTTTTTCTGACCTCTGCTTATGGATCTTTGCCATGTTACTAATTAAAACTGAGAATATGAGTTCTTTTTTTTAAAAGTTTCTCATCTATTTTTTAGAACAGTATACAGAAGAAACATTCTATTAGCTGTTCGAGGAATGATCACATTGGAAAATGCCGCTTTGTACACTGGTGACACAATGAGAGTGGAAAGGGATCCCTGGGTAGTGTAAACAGTTAATTAGTTTGGGGTTCCAGCCCACTCAGAGGCACCTTGATTTCTGAAAAATCAAGTTTTTTAAAACCCTTTGGAGTGTGGTTCTACTCTGATATACTTGGGGCCACATGATTTGTAGTAAAATGCAACTTTTTATATTATAAAAATACTTTTAACTTTATAAAATCCTTGCAAAAGAGGCCTGGACTACCCATTGGGAATGATTGATTTAATTAGTTTTAAAGTTTCTAGGAGGATGCATGTGATATATAATGAGATAAATGCATTTCTGTCTTTCTTTATTTTTTTTAATCTTGTAAAGTGTATTTTGGCAAATTTTCTATTGACTTTATACCCTCTCAGAGATACCTTGTCTGGGTCCAACAAGCAAAATGAACCTCTACTTGACCTTGAAAAGCACAGAATAAAGCTGCTTTATGCAGAAAAGGGTTTTTACCATTTCTACCCTATACCATTCCTGTTAGCTTCCTTTTGATATGCGGGATGGGTGCCATGAAGGCAAAGAATGATGAGTTATACAGATGACCTAATCTCATCTGTGGGGTGTAGCCACCTATGCGTGGATAAGACATGGTGATTTACTGCAGGAGCCAGATGAAGTGGCTCATCAAATTTCATATCATCGCTGAATTTACTTGTTAAAAAGCCAGGTCTTTGCTTTACTGCGTTCCTGGGTAGAACGCCATTGCAATACTGTATCCAGGATGTCAGTTCACTTGCTTTCACTAGAGCAGACTGACTTTTAAATTAACAGCAGAGTTTCCTTAAGATGAGTGTTAACGATCAGAAAACTAGCTGAATATCTTTCATGAGCCTTCTCTGCTTAATAAAAGAGGGGCCAGTTGGAGAAAATGCAAAATAACTGGTGTTAAAACTTGGTACATAGTTTTGTGAGCAGATATTTTCTACTTTGTCACTGCTGAAATCTTCTATATCAACAAAAGTGAAATTGTTCCCTCTGGAGAGCTATATAGCATTTATATAAATGTGAATCGTCCATTTTAAGATCAAGTTCTAATGTCTTTTCTACCTATTTGACAAGGGACAAGTGATGCTATGACCCATTTCTCTCTTTCAGAATGCATTGATAAATATGGATCTCCATACACCAAAAATCCCAGTTTTGTCACATGTGTTCAAAGTAAGTCTGTCTCCTTCCTTTGCTTCCTCTTAGCAGTATTAGGTTCTGTTGTGGTTTGAGGGATGAGTCTTGAATATTTCCATTATTTCTTTTAAACTATAATTTGAATAAAATTTTACAAAGCAAATTGGCTTTCCATTCCACCATTCATAACATTTCAGGTTAAAGTGTGAATCATAATCTATAATATACACAGTGTACCCATGCTCTTCACACTTCTCTGTGGTCATCTTTCAGTCCCACCCCTTCCTACGATCTGAGCCTTTACATTGGGGAAAAAGTTTGTCTTGTTGGCATTTCCAGTATCTGATAGAGTTATTGTGTGTTTTTAAGTTGCCTTATTTCCTAGCTAACTTTTCTTTTTAAACATGTACATTTTGGTTTTTGAATAGACGATAAATAGAGCTAATACAATAAATCTTAATTTCACCTGAATTACTCACTGGCTCATTGCAGTCCGAACCAACTCAGAGCTGACTATCCAGCAGCTGTCAGTCACACAGGAGGGGATTGTCCATCTTCCTCCCTCAGAACCGCTGGTGGATTTGAACTACCCGCGTTTGGATTGGCAGTACAACTCCCTGTCTTCTAGGTTCCCAGATCTCCATTTCACAAGAATATAAACCAAAAGGCAGATTACACCCTGCACTGTCACATGGCACCTCTGGGTGCCCAGATCGACCCGATTCCTCTTAGGTCTCACCTGATTCAGCTCATATCTTAGACCCTGTCACAGCTCTTCTCTCACAGGTAAGGACCAGATGAACTAGAAAAGTAAAAGGAGCCCTGTTAGTGCAATAATTTAAGTGCTTGGCTGCAAACCAGAAGATCGGCGGTTCAAACCTACCCTGTCTCTGTGCTCTGTCATATGGGTTGTAGTGAATCAGAATTGCCCCAGCAGCACCTCACAATCAGAGGAGCATGAGGAAAATGGCATTGCAGTCCCAGTCCAGACTCCTGTTCTGATCCGTGACCTCTCGTACTACAGATGAAGGCACAGATCACAACCTGTGTTCCTGCTATTTAAAGTTAAGGTTCTTATTAACTGAGAAGCTAGAACAATCTTCTTAGATAAAGAGAGAAAAAAGTCTGGGCTCTTTCTTTTGATCCCTGTGTTACCTAGAGAAAGCTCTTCCCTGCCCCAGGCCTAACTCCATTTATTTAGTATTCTGTATCATCTCCAGAGACTTGAAATGCCATCTTTATCATATTCTAAACCCCAGGGGTCAGATTCTGTGACCTCTCTGGGGCCTTTCGATGTAGACAGAAGTGGAAAGATGACGACAGCATCAGTCAGTCAGTCAGTCATGTGCTCTTGGTTTTTCATATTTAGCAGGTTTTTTCCTTCTTAAATTAATCTTTCTTTATGTAATGCAATTTAGTATTTTCATTTCTGGCTTCACATAATTGTTGTTGTTGTCATATGCTGTTGAGTTGCTTTCAACTCACAGTGACCCTGTGTACAATAGTCCTGAAACCTGACCTATCCTGTGCCAACCTTATCATCTCTGACACACCTAAACCCTTTACCCCACGTACTGAGTCAATTCATCTCATCAGGGCTCTCCCTCTCTTGAGTTGTCTCTCTACACTTCCAACCATGATGTCCCTCTCCAAGGACTGGTATCTCCTTGCAACATGCCTAAAGTATGTCAGACAAAGCCTCTTAATCCCTGCCTCGAAGGAGCAGCCTGGTTTCACCCTCTCCAGGAGGAACCTGTTTGTTCTCCTGGCAGTCCATGGTATATTCAATACTTCTCCAGGAATACAGCTCAAAGGCATCATTTCTCTTTCTTTCATCTCTGGTCATTGTCTAGCTTTCTGATGCATAGTAAGTAATTGTGAAGACTATGGCCTGGATCATGCGCACCTTAGTCTCCATACTGATGTCATTGCTCTTTAGGATTCTGGAAAGATCCCTGACATCAGACTTTCTCAATGCAATTTATCTTTTGATTTCCTGGCAGATAATACTAAGAGTTGATTGTGGAGCCAAGCAAACTAAAGCTGTTAACAATCTCAGTCTCTTTACTGTTTATCATAATGCTGCTTCCCTTCTAAAATGTCTTTTTATGCTATGAGTAAGGTAGAGATTTACCTTTACAGATAATGTTCTTCTCTATTTCATATTCTGCCTCATCTCCAATGACTTGAAATGCTGCTTTATCATCCTGAAAACCAGTGGGCATTTGATGGACTTTTGCTTAAGTTTCAGTTAAGTTTTTCCATGGTCCCACTTTTTATTATTGTAATTTAGAGTGCGCCTTTAATATGTAGAATTAACTTAAAACTCATTGTTGTCTAGTCAGAACCAATGCATCGCTGATCCCCCAGAAAGTTTTCTGAGGCTGTAAACCGCATGGGAGGAGACTGCCTGTCTTTCTCCTGCAGAGCTGCTGGTGGACTTAGGCACTGCCAGTTCACCAGTTGCCAGTTCGCCTCTTCATAGACCACACCATCAGAGCTCCCTCTAATAGGTTTAATGTTGTTGTTGTTGTTGTTGTTGTTGTTAGGTACCATCGAGTCAAATACTCCTAGTGACTCTGTACACAATGAATGTGAACCCTGTCCTATCCCGTGCAATTCTCGGTTTCTGACACACTCAAGCCCAGTGCTGCAGTCACTATGTCAACCTACCTGGTTGAGGGTCTTCCTCTCTTGCATTGTCCTTCCACCTTTCCAGCATGACGTCCATCTCCAAGGAATAATTTCTCCTAGCAACATGCCCAGTGTATGTGAGATGGAATTTTATCATCTTTACTCCAAGGAGCACTCTGGCTGCAACTTCTCCAAGACATACCTGTTTGTTCTTTAGGCAGTCCATGCGATATTCAGCACTCTTCTCCAACTCCACAGTTTAGAGTTCAGAGGCATCTTCTTCTGTCATCCTTAGTTATTACCCAGCTCTCATTAGCATAGCAAATTACTGAAAAGACCATGGCCTGAACTAGGCACACTTAGTCCTTAAACTGATATCATTACTCCTCATTAATTTTGAGAAGTCCCTGGTTACAAACTTTCCCAGTCAAATACATCTGACTATTACATCTATTAAGATAGGTTTAATAGGTACCGTTATTAATATTTTTTTCTGCTTTCCTGACTCTTGCTTATTTTGTAATGAACTCTAGAATCATCATGTCTAGTTCTAAAAAAAGAAATTTTTAAAAAATCCTTTAGTATTTAATGGAGGCCATAATTAATTTATTGATTTAATACTTTGATTATGCGTGTCTTCTCCAGTTAAGGCGAAATTTTTCCTTTGAGCAATTAAAGGTTTTGGGGTGTCTTTTCCCCTTTAGTTTGCCCTTGTACTTCCTTATTAGGTTTATTTCAGAGTATTTTCTTGCTAGAGTCATTTCGCACGTTCTCGATTCTAACTTGTTTGTGTATATGAAGGCTATGGATCTCTGCATATTAATTTTTGTAACCTGCCTCTTGCCTGAATTATTTTAATGTAATTATTAGGTTTTAATGAGTTATTTCATGACTGCTAGGGTGCTCTGGTGCTCTAGTGGTAAGAAGCTATACTGCACTTTCCAAGGCATGTGGTTCTAATCCAATAGCTTCTCTGTAGGAGAAGGATCACAGTCTCTTCCTGGGCAATTTGCTGCATCTGAAAACCCACCAGAGGGTCCGTTGTAGATAGCTTCTGACTCAAAGACATACGATGACAGGCATGAAGTCATATTATTTATGAAGAATGAGAATGAAACTTTTTCAGTTGTTTAGACTATTCACTTGTTTGATCGAATTTCATTGGCTGGTGCCACCGTAAGTGGATAGTAAACATTCTGGTATCATTCCCAGCTTGGGCAGAAATCTTACTGACATACAGAAAAAGGAAAAAGAAAACTTATTAAACATTTTCCCCAGCTGTTCAAGAGTGTGTATACTTGTTTATAAAGTTCATGCTAGCATGTTAGCATGCGGAAGTAGTTGATAGTGTGAAGAGGAGTGACTGGAATTCTGGAACTGTGGGCTCTAGCTGCTTCTGCCATTTTCAAACTGTAGGTCTTGGAGCCCATTCCTTTGGCTTCATAGTATATTTCTGATTTTGATGTTATGTGCTGTAAAGACAACTGTGACTCATCGCAACTGTATGAAGAACATACCTAAACCCTGACCTATCTTATGCCATCCTCGCCATCCCTGACACACTTGTTCCCACTGTTAGAGTCACCGTGTCAGTCTGTCTTATTGAGGGTCTTTCACTGACCTTCTATCTTTCCAACCATAATGTCCTACTGTTCCCTCCTAACAACATGCCCAAAGTATGTGAGAAAAAGTTTGACCCCCACTTCCCTTCAATTAAGAGTTTCTATCATATGTTATAATTTCCTGCTTATCAGTCAGCTTGATTCTCCTCATTAGATTTAAGACTAAACCCCTTGAGGGCAGGCATTATGTAGCTTGCACTGTTGATCATCTGAGTATTGTACTGGGTATGGGTACATACTTAACACCCAGTAAATGAATGCATGGCACAATAAATCAGTGAATAAATAAAACTTGTAAAAAAATAGGTTTAGGAGGCTAAAAAACTGGTGTTATTTTTCTTTGATGTATCTACTTGTTGCCCATATCTTTGATTCCAGTTCTCAAGGGAAAACGAGAAATTTTGTTGATGATCATTTGAACCCAGCAATAACCAGAAGTTCAGCCAAGAAGTAAATCCTAGTTGACTTTCATCCTATATGAAACATTTTGAAGCATTAGAGTTATATAATCTTTTTAATGACTGTTTCTTAAACAGAGTTGCAACCTTCTTTGCATCTAAAAGTTGGACAGTGACTAAGAATCACAGAAGAATCATCAGTGCTGTTGAGTTGTAGTGTTGGAGAAGACTACTGAATACCCTGTGGGCTGCCAAAAGAACAAACAAATATTGTCTTGGAGAAAGTGTAACCAGAATGTTCTTTAGAGGCAGGGATGGTGAAGCTTCATCTCACATACTTTGGGCACATGGAGAAGAGGGGCCAATCCTTATGAAAAGACATCATGTGTGGAAAGGTCGAGCGTCAATGTAAGAGAGAAAGTCCCTTAGCAAGATGGATTGACACAGTGACTGTAACAGTGGGCTCAAGTACAGATTCCTTGCTCACAGGGTCACTCTGAACTACAGCATTGACTCAAGCAGCACAGAACAACAACTTCTGAATGGTAAAGAGCCTTGGGAGATGAAAACAGGAGGTAGACTCCCAGGGGCTTTGCCTCCAGAGATGATTTTTAAAGGATAATGTGTGCTGCTTTCATTAGATATAGTGAATTTAGGTCCAGCTGTTCTGCCTCCCACACCTTGCCTCTGTCTTCTTCCTGCTGTTGACCAGCTGTGTGACCTTGAGCATGACTTTTAGTGCTGTTTCACCTCCTAATCTGTATGAGTAGAAAGCATCTTTCAGAATTGCAGGATTATGTGTACATTCATGTCTCTGTGTGTGTACCTCAAATGATGCCTGATGGTTAAGAAAGCGGTCTGATAGCCTAAAATACTGCATACATATACTTGTTATTCTTATTGATGAGCCATTTGAATACAACCGTATGCTAGTCTTTGTTAGATTCACACATTAAATGGAAGCATGAAATGCCCCTAAAGATGTCACCCCAGGAGGACAGTCAGACCCTGCACTACTGTCCTCACTGGCCCCCTCTTAAAACTTGAGCTAAATAGGTGGAGATAGTATTTTAAGGCAACTTTATCTTTTGCTTATTGATTACTTTATAAAGATAGTCTTATTTAGTTGGGGCAGCTTGTCATTGCTTGAGCTCTTTGGTAATTCATTATTAGCCTTAATGCAGTGCCTTGTTGTTGGTGGTGGTGGTGTTAGGTGCCGTCAAGGACGACTCATAGCAACCCAGTGAGCAACAGATCTGAACCCTGTCCTGTCCTGTCCTTGCCCATCCTTAAAGAGTCAGTTTGTGCTACCCCCAGGCTGGTTGAGAGTTGGAACTCCACAGCTGAATTCTAGCCATGAGCCCAGCTTTTATGGTGGTGACAGGGTCCAGAATGAACTGGAAGGATCTGCATCAGAGCACACTCTGCCAGTGGCAGTGGCTTCCCATATGTTACTGTTGTTAGATACTGTTGAGTCTTCCCTGGATGCATGGCGACCACATGCACAGTAAAACCAAATGTTGCCCAGCCCTGTACCACCCCCATGCTGGGCTGTGGGTTGGGTGGTTGTGATCCACAGTGTGTTTATTGTCTGACTTTTGAAAGTAGAACTCTGAGTCGGAGTAGATTTCTTCCCAGTGCATGCCTCATCCTCCTCGTTCTCCTCCTCCTCCTCTTCCTAACATCCCTGTTACCTCAGTTTTCATTTCCTCATTGCACAGTTCTAACTGCTCTTCAAAGCTAAATATTCTCATGCCCAGACTGTATTTGGCAAGAGGGCACATATTTTAGGGTGGTTTTCAATGCATAGATTTCCCCTCTCCCCATCCCTTTGCCTTCTTAGGTATACCTTAGGGGAGTAGCTTTGATGCAAGCTTTTAGTAAAATAAAATTTAGAAAACCTAAATCAAATCCTGTCAAATTGATCCTGACTCCTGAGGATACTTTGTTGGGTTTCCAGTTGTAAGTCTTTATGGGAAGAAACTGCCCATCTTCCTCACAAAGAGCAGCTGGTGGATCCGAACCACTGACCTTCCCGTTAGCAGCCCATCATGGAATGTACTGTACCACCAGCTTCTTTTGTATTC
This sequence comes from Elephantulus edwardii, assembly GCF_000299155.1. NCBI lineage: Eukaryota > Metazoa > Chordata > Mammalia > Macroscelidea > Macroscelididae > Elephantulus > Elephantulus edwardii. The sequence goes on along the minus strand of NW_006399780.1, from coordinate 5,963,981 downwards.
ATTTTGTTTGGTTGTTTTTTTTTTGTAGAGACACAGTGATAACTAAATCCCACCAGCTCTATCAAATCATTCTGCACAAGAAGGAAAACATCTCTGCCTTCTTCACCTCACTTACACAAACAAAAGGCCCTGTATTATAATGTGTTGACCAGGTTATAACTTGTTGTTCCCCTGAAATTTTGGTGTTGGGAGCAGGGGGTGTGCGTCAGAAAATAATTGAAAAAGGCACTCTGTTGGCAGTCGGTGAATGTTTCACATTCCATTCCACAGCAACAAACTCGTTCCTTTCTCCCTTTCCTTCAACACAGCTTTTGGCCAAGGCTAAGATAAATCCTTTATCTCCTAAACAGCTCAGCCTGGAGGCCCAGTGTCCGGGCTACAGATCAGTCCTTCAGCCTAGCAGTCCTCCTGCCAAAGAGGGCGGCCACGCAAGCTTGCCAAGAAGGTGGCGAGTTACATGGGTAGCCCTTAGGGCCTGGGGAAGGCTTTATTTCTTCCGCTTTTCCTGAATGTGGTCAGCTCAAAGCCCCAGAAATCTTTTGAGCACCCTGCCAGGCAGTCTTCTAGGTTTGCTCCTAAGACATGCTTTTTCCTTCTTCATTTTATCCTACGGGTAAATTTTCCTACTATGTCCACACACACACACAAGAATAAATAAAAGGAGTGAGTGCTCTTTTAGGTGTGAGTGTGGTAGACTTTACCATGAAAATTGTATTCTTTATAGTCACTTGATAAAAATACTTGTTTTCCTTTATAGTCTACCACCCTGCAAGAAATTGATATTTGGCTGAGCCTTTAGGGACATCAGAGCTCTGGCGGTGTGGTCCGTAGCACCTGTAGCTGCTAATGTAAAGACAGAGACTTCTGGCGGTTCAAATCCACTCTGTTCTTTAGGAGAAGGATGGGTGGTCTTTTCTCATCATTATTTACTGATAAAGCTGATGGAGGGTTGCTGTGAGTTAGAACTGACTGATGGCAGTGGCTTGTTTGAGTTCTGAGTGACACTGAGATTTTTAAAAAGTCAAAGCTTGGCATTCTAGGCAGCTTTGAGATGAAGTTAAAGGGCCCTTTGTACACACTTCTGTGATACACTTCTGAAACAACATTACATCTTTAATCAAATACAATAAACAGAAACATGTGCCATCTGCCGAACTTCAGACTACTCAATCGCACTCTCATTGCCATCAATCTGGACCGGCCCATAGCTGACCCTCCAGTAGGGTCTCAGAAGCTGTAAATTGCACTTTCTTTCTCCCTCAGAGCCTTTGGTGGATTTGAACTGCCTCTCTTTGGCTTAGCAGTACAATCCTTACCACTTGGCCACCAGCTTCCTTACAACATATAGTCGAGCTCCAATCTTCAGTGGGATTTAGTTGTAGATATTTTATTGAGTGGTGGTCGTGGGAGTGCAGTCGATAAACAGCTTCCTGCCCTGACTCTGGTACTAGTGGACAGGGGACTCACTTGATTTTCAGCTTCCTTGTCTGTCTCCCACAGGGTAGGTGAAAGAGATTTCCGTTTCTTCTAGTGTTGCCTCCTCTGAATATGTTCATTCAGAGATCAGGGACAGCAAAGCAAACTCTTTCCCTCATTTCTCTTCATCTCTCTGCTGTGACCAGGAACCTGGTGTTCGAAGAGTTCTCTGAGAACACACCTCATGCCAGCATTAAACTGAGCAGTGGCACTTGGTAAGAGGAGCCCAGTGCTTTCACCTGTGGACCCACCCCGCAAGCTTCTTTGCCTAAGGCTTAATTCCCTAATCCTGTTTCTTCATTTCCCTCTTCTTACTTTGATTGCTGGGCTCAATTCTTACTTGCTTAAGGGTAAAAGGTTTTTATGGTTACCTGCCAGAAACAACTATGCAAGTGTCTCAAAAGCATTTCAAGTGCACTGTGTTTGGTCTACACTTGCAAGAGTTTTGTTGGCTGTAATTTATACAAAAGAAACACATTTTAAGGCATGTTAGTGAGAGGTCACAAGAACTCGATAAGAGACTATAGTTATTGAGACACAGAACAGTTATGCAGAAGTCCTGAGAAGTGGGAGATGATAACACTGCACCATCTATGAAAGGGACTGAGGGTGGGATGTTACCTGACGAACTTGATGGTCAGATCAGAGGTAGAATGGAGTTTACCCAAAGTGCAGAGGAGTCTGGAGGCCCAGTTGGAGCCATTGGAAGTAGTTACCACATAAACAGAGCTATGAAATTCAGAGATTCACTCACCTTGCTTGTGCCTGGCAGAAGCTGTTGCCAACCCCAGTCAGATGAGGGAGGGAGGCGGCCTACTAATAATTCCTTTACTGATAAGCAAAGTGAACACTAAAGTGGCAATCTGTGCTTTTTAAACTTGGCTTTAGACTTGAAACATCAGTTATCTTAAAAATATAAGTGGCAATGATTGGGTGCCTTGAGTTGTCGGTGACGCGTATGACCTGCACCTTACCCTGTCCTGCTCCACCCTCCCATCTCTGACATATTTGAGCCCATTGTTACAGTCACTGTGTCAATCCCTATTGTTAGGGGTCTTCCTCTCTTTCTCTGACTCTCCGCCTTACACAGCATGAATTCTTTTTCCAAGGAATGGCCGATCCTGACAACATGCCAGAAGTATGTAAGATGAAGTTTTCTCATCCTTGACTCTAAGCACATGCTGATTGCACTTCTTCTGAGACAGACTCTTGTTCTCTTGGCATTCCATGGGGTATTCATTACTGTTCTCCAGCACCACAACATAAAGGCATCAAATCGTCTTCTGTCATCCTTATTTATTGCCCAGCTTTCAGATGTATAAAACAAGCAATTGAAGAGACAGTGGCTTAGATCAGCCACCTTAGTCTTTAAATTGACATCCCGGCCCTTTAGCTCTTGGAGAGGTCTTTGACAGCAGATTTTCCCAATGCAATTTGCCTTTTTGTTTCTTTATTGCTATTATCTTAGGTGTCTATTGTGGATCCAACTAGAAGAATATCGTTGACCACTTCAGTCTCTTCTCTATATATCATGAAGCTAGCAAATCCTCATTGTCCTATGGTTCAGAATGGCCTTGTTGCCTTAGCTTGGGGTTGTTCCAAATCACAGGGTGGATCATCTTTCACATATGGAATAAATACATGGCTTCAGATCTATACTGGGGCTGGATAGGAGGCAGAACCTGAAGAACCAATGAATTTTCAGTGACTCCAGTAATCAGATAGCTCTTTGAATTATGTTGGCAAAGAGTTTGGAATATCTAATGGACTGTCAAAAGCACAAATATATCTATCTTGGCGGAAGTGCAACCAGGGTACGACTTTGGGCATGTCGTCAAGGAGGGACCTTGGAAAAAGACCTTATTCTTGGAAATGTGGAGGACTGGCAGAGAGCCTCCTCACCCTTGACAAGATAAATGGGCACAGTAACGGCCACAGTGGACTTGAGCATGACAGAGTTCATGACGATGGGGCAGAATAGGGCAAGGTAGTCAACTCAGTGTCTCCTAATAATATTCCCATTCATGTGCTTGTTAAAGGAGAGAGTCATTGAAAAAGAGGAAGATCCTCAATGAGCTGGTTGTGGATTGACACTGTGACAGCAACAGTGGGCTTAATTACGCACACTTGAGACGGAGGATGGTGCAGGATTGGGCAGGATTTTGTTCTTTTGTACATGGGACACCCAACAGCACCTAACAATAAGAACAACATTCACATGCAAGAAAATATATGTAAAGCCAGTATCAGGCCTTTTGGTTTCCTGCTAAGAGAAGAGAAAAAAGTTCACTCAAAATCTCAAATAAAGCATGATATCTTCCAGACTCATCCATGCTGTGTAGTGTTTTACAAGTTTATATTTTTTCAATGCTGCACAGTATTCCATTGTGTCAATGTACCATTATGCCAAGTGAAATATCTCAGTCACAAAGGGACAAATACTGCATAAGCCAATTATTGTAATTTTAGGATTCAGAGCTGGAAAAGAGTGGATAGATAATGAATACTGCATTGGAATGAGTGAAAGGAGAGACATTCTTAAAGGAATGCATGATTAAAAACCACGAGTATGACAATTATTAGCTTTATAAGGGGAATTAGGGGAGGGAGTAAGGGAGTAAAGTTTACATGAATGAATGAATACTTTAAAAAAGATGTTAAAAAAATAAAAACCAAATCAAAAGCCTCCAACTCACTGATGTCAAGGTAGAAATCACCCTCCACTGGGTCTCTGGGAGAGATAGTCCATCTTCTAGGAATTCTCATAGCTCCAGAAGACCATTTAATAATAATTTATGGCCTCAGTTTCTTCAAAAATCAGTAAAAATACCTCAATTTAAATGCTATAGATGGCTGCAGAGACTCCTTGGAAAAGATTAACTGTGATTAAGCTATAAGATAGTATTGAAAAGAGAATTTAACGTAGCTGAGTCTTAGCCACAGGTCGCCCCAAACCTGACCCAGCGCGGTGCTCCTGAAAGGACGTGAATGTATGTGTGTCCAGTGTACAAGGCATTATTTTCACGCCATTTGCCTAGACTTGCAGTTTCTAACGGTCAGCTGACTTGGTGGACCGCAAACTGGAAGGCTGCTAGGAATGTGTACCTCGTTACTCTCAGCCAAAAGCAAACAAAGGAGGCCAGAGGAACGTGGTTTTATAATTGACTGTCAGTGCAATTGAGATCCACATACCAGAGGAAATGGTTAGTGACCTCAGCCGAGTTTGCAGTGGACGATCAAGGTGTCAAAGCCAGGCCTTCCAGAGTCAATATTTCTATAGCCCCTTCTCTTTTAACTGTAATAAATAAACTAACCACCTAGTCCTTGTTGCCATAGATCCCTTTGCAGCTCAGGAACTGGATAAGTCATATTTACATCTTCAAAACAAACTCAACTCATTGTCATCAAGTTGGACCTGACTCATTATTGACCCTCCTGCAGGTTTTCTGAAGCTATAAATCACACGGAAAGTGAGTGTCCATCTTTCTCCTTCAGAGCTGCTGGTGGATTCAAACCACCAGAGAGACATTGCCTTTGGTTTTAGTCGCGCAACACCCTATGGAGTCTCTTTCTCTGCAGATTTAGAAGGGAAGAAGTCAGAAGTGGGAAATGTAGCAAACAATTTGGAGATAGTTGAGTATCAGTAGGAAATGAGTTCTCTCATGAGCAGGAGCCAGTCAGTAGATAGTGTAAGGAGAAAAAGGAGGGCGGGGGGAGGATTTTTTGAAGAAGATAGCCTGCTGGTGACTGGAACAGAAATCACTGTGCAAACTCCATAGTGACAGGTGTCAGAGAGGTCATATGGAAAAGGTGACAGGGGCATCCGAGGAAATTGCTTTACCTTCTGCAGGATTCTCTGGAAAACCTTGACTGACCATGGTGCCTGGAAAGCAGCCCATCCCAGTGACATCTGCCACCATTCTTCCCTTAGCGCCTCCACCTCCAAGCCTCCGTCTGTGGCATTCCCCTCAACAGTGTTTCTCCAGAGCCTTCAAGGAATGTCACAAATCCATTGTGGCTGGCCACAAAAACCAAGCTTGCCTTAACCAGGCTGAGTCTTCCCAATGAGCAGTGTTTTGAAACTCGCTCCAGTTTCTTCAAGATAAATATTGTGCAGTGGAGTCAGTTCTGTGAACCTAAAGGACAGTGTAGAACTGCGCCATAAGATTTGTACTTGTTATTTGTTGTGTGCCATCGAGTCTGAACCCCACTCATAGCTGACTCATCAGCGGGTTTTCAGCAGCAGTACATATCATGGGAGGAGGTTGCCCATCCTTTTCCATGGAGTGCCTGGGATTTGAACCACCTGCCTCTGGGATTACAGTTCAGCTTCTTAGAACTCAGCAGACTGTCTCACCTTTCTCACATGGAGCAGCTGGTAGATTCAGACCACCAGCCTTTCAGTTAGCAGCCAAATGATTCAGCATTGCACCACCAGAGAGCCTTTTGAGAGGATACAGTGGTGGAGATGAGAGAGAGTGGGCCTGCAAAGACCATCTATTAGAACTGTCCATCTTTCTAGGCTCTTCTGAGCCTCTCTTATGTCCACTGCTGCTCTGGGAGTGGGCACTGTGAAAGGATTCTTTGAGTCTGTGTATAATAATAGCTCTTTCTCCCAAGCCCTTTTGACTCTAAACTTCCCCAACTTGAGAATTACATAATTGTCACATTCAGGCGAACTTTCCTGTCTGCCTCTGTGGTGGTTTCTGTTGGGTTTGGTGTCATGAGAGCTTCAGCTGTGTTTGTAAGAAGTAACTCATACGAGCAGCTCTTTAGAAAGCAGCTCCAGTGGAACAGTTATTTTAACCGTAGGACCCTAAAAATAAGAGCTTGAAATGATACAGATGATTAGAAATGGCCTATAGTGCTATTCTCTGAGTTTCTGATACCTATATAATGTATACTTAAGGAGCTCTGGTGGCCTAGTGGTAAGAAGCTGTGCTGTAGTCCCAAAAGTATGTGGTTCAAATCCACCAGCTGTTTGGAGAGAGAAAGGTGGACATTCTCTTCTCATGTGATTTACTGCCTCTAAAAACCCAATGGAGGGCCGTCTGTGGGTCTTTATGACTCATTAGTGCACAACAAGGACCTCTCATGGTGTAGTGTGCTACTACATATATTGCTACTAACTGAAAAGCCAATGGTTCAAATCCATCAGCTGCTCCATTAGAGAAAGATGGAGGAAGTCTCCTTGCTAATATGTTTACAGGCTTAGAAACCTATTGGAAGGTCATTATAAATCAGAATTGACTCCCTGGCAGTGGGAACTCTGGTGGCCTAGTGGTTACGTGTTAAGATGAAAGAGAAGCATTTGATAGAAAAGTCAGAGGTTTGAACCCACCCACCACAACACAGGAGAAAGATGTGGTGTTCTGCTTCTGTTAAGATTACAGCCTCAGATACACTAGAGATCTCCTCTGCCTTGTTGTTGTTAGATGTCGTCAAGTTGAATACAACTCATAGCAACCCTGTGAACAACAGATCTGAACCCTGTCCTATCCTGTACCATCCTCATCATTTCTAACATACTTGAGCCCTGCGGTCACCGAGTCAATCTATCCTGAGGGATTTCCTCTCTTTTCCCTTTCCAAGAGTGATGTCCCTGTCCAAGGAACAGCCTTCTCCCACCAATATACACAAAGTATGTGAAATGAAGCTTCATCGTCTTTACCTCCAAGGAGCACTATGGCTGCACTTTGTCCAAGACTTTTGTTCTTTTGTTAGTCCATATTCCGCACCTTTCTCCAACATCACAGCTCAGAGGCATCAGTTCTCCTCCTTACATCTTTATGCATTGTCCTTAATATATAGCAAATGATTTAACACTATGGCTAAATCAGGCACACCTTAGTTTTCTAACTGATATCATTGCTCCTCAGTAATTTGGAGAGGTCTCTGACTGCAGACTTTCCCAGTGCAATATGTCTGCTTAGTAGGGTAGCTATAAATTGGAATTGACCTGATGGAATAGTGGATTTAGTTTGCTTAGGGTAGTGGGGATATATATATGTTTACCACAGTAAGACCATATTTGAAGCAGGGCTTGTTTCAAGAGAAGTTGTTATTGTTGGGTGCCATTGAGTTGACTATGACTGATAACAACCTTGAATCTTGCTCTTTCCTGTGTCTTCACAATCTCTGATATGCTCAAAATCATTGTTATAGTCACTGTGTCAGTCCATCCTGTTGAGAGATGTTAGGATGTTAATCAGAAAATGAGTATTCAGAAAATGAGTATTCAGAAATGCCTTACAAACCTTCTTCCTGCTGGTGTACAACCTGCAAAGGGGGATTTCAGTCTTAGAAGTAGAGTTCTCCTTAGAGCTGTGGCTGGCAGGCATGCTTCTGAAAAAACGAGGGTGTGTACTATCTTAGCTGTGGCCAAGCCCTGTGGACGGAATGCTCTGAAAAGTTGATAGGCCAGTGGGGAGTGTTGAGTGGGCAGCCCAGGCCTGGCTTGGGAAAAGTCAAGAAGTTACCACTGGGGATGATAGAATGTTTTGAATTTGTCTGGAGCCCCTTGGGTCAGACAGTGGGATCCTATTTGCCTTCTCCGTGGGAGGTCCTCAGAGCTCTCAGTGAGAAAGCCAAAGACCTGCTCTTTCACCCCACTCCCTCAGAGTACTGGGGCTGCCATAGCCTCCCCATCTGTCTCCAGTGGGTGGTGGCTCTTCCCTCCAGAGCTTATCTCCTTTTTCCTGGAACTGGCCCCTGGGACCTGGCCAAGCACTTCTGTGCATCCTCCTGCCCTCAAGGTGGGAGCTCTTCTCTGAGACCCAAGGTGATGCCCTGGGCGCAATTGACCTGCCCTTCCATTTCCCACTCAGAGCTTCCTGCCAAGGACTGTTGTCTCCTCTGGGTGGCCTGATCATGAGGCCTGCCTACTCTCCCCCCTACTGCACCAGTCCAAGCTGAGTTGAGAAGCTCCTGGGAGAAGCTTTTGTGATGATTCACTCCTTCTTTGGTTCTTGTTTGTTTATCTATCCTAGATCTGCCTAACCAATGTACTCCGAACCCCTGTGATAAGGAGGGGACAAAAATCTGCCAGGACCTAAAGGGCACCTTCTACTGCCTGTGTCATGTCGGCTGGGGGGGCCGCCTCTGTGATCAAGGTAAAACTTCCTCCCTCCTCACCGCAGTAGGTGCTGCCTGGCATCTGTCTTTCTAGTGTGATGTAAGATGGTTTGTGTGTCCTTGCAAGTGTGTGAGAGCATGTACGTGCATGTGTATGTGTGTATGTGAGAGAGCGAGCCTGGAACCAACATACTGTGTGAGGCCTTTCCCTACAGGCCTGCTGGAGGACCATAGATGCTCCGCCAGGGTGTGAGAGTTGGCCTGGTCTTTGTCCTCCTCTGGCTCTTTCCCAGCCTTGACCCCTCCCACCCACCTGAGCACGCAGCTGCCGTCCCACACGTGTTGTGCCTGAGCTGCCTTGGGGTTCCTAAATGTGTGAGAGTTCGCCTCCAAGGCTGTGTCATCTCCAAGGGATCAGGACCCTCACAACTGACCTGTCCTCTGTGGGAAAGATGTCTCCAGACCTCCCCACCTTATCTGCCCCCATTGCTCCCAGGAGCGTTTCCATGTAGCCAATGTTACATAGGGCCTGGCTTAGCCCTCCTGGGACAGGAGACTCTTTCACTATTGGGAATGCTGCAGTCATAAAGGGTTTGCTTGGAGTAGAGCCAGGCTCTTGAGAGAATCTGGGAAGAACTGGATAGTTCTTCTCCAGAAAGAGGACTGGGATAAAAGGAAACCAGGTCCCAGAATGGCAGAAGGTATTAAGCACACAGTTGTGAATGGAAAAGTTGGCAATTCAAGTTCACCCGGATGTGCCTTGGAAGAAAGGCCTGGCGTCTGTTGCCAAAAAGCCTCAACCTTAAAAATCCCATGGAGCAGTTCTCCTCTAGTTGGTGGGCTGACAGTCACAACAGGAAGGAGCAGGAGCATTCCACCTTAGCAACCCCCGTTCTGTCTAGCAGCCTCGTTCCAAGTGAGTCTGCTGTCCCTGTTGGCCTCAGTTTTCATTGAAAAGGGAAGGAAAATAATGCAATCCCTGACATCCTTGGAATCTGTGAGTGTGATACCAGTCAATAAACATGAAAAAAAATCCCCCTGGGCCTGGTGAAAACATGTTCCCTGGCCATTCTTGTGACGGCCCTCCTCCTGAAGGACAGCTTCTTGCTACCCTCCCTGGTAAAGTGGATTTTCCAGGAATTGATTCTGCCTCAGTGAGGCTCCCAGGGCACATCCTTCTAGAGAGGCACTTGGTCCACACTCTGCTTGGGAAGCAGCAAGCTACCTCTATGTGCTTTAGCACATAGTGGCTTGGTCGAGCCTATCTTTGAGCTGTCCAGTCACACTCAGATGCCACCATCCTCTTGTGCTCACCGGGTGCTGACAGAGCTGAGCCTGGAGAGAATTCCCTGCTCACCCAGCAGGACATGTTTGTAGCTCAGTCTCCATGTACCTTCTGCCCTGATCCCCATGCTCTTACCGCGATGCATTTCTAAGTCTGGTGGTTAAGTCTGTCTGGTTGTCTCCTGAAGAAATCTTCAGGAGTGGTTCCCTTTCACCAAACTTAAGAGATAACCTAGAGATTTAAAGGAGTGAGTGTAATAGCAATAATAAGCACGTTGAGGTGCTATTTCATGAGTGTGTGAGCTTTCTGACTTTGGCCTCTGTCATTGTAGATATCAATGAATGCAACCATCAGAATGGGGGCTGTAATCAAATTTGCTACAACAAGTTGGGCAGCTTCCACTGTGGCTGCCACAGTGGCTATGCTCTGTCTTCCGACAGCAAGACCTGTGAAGGTAAGATCTTTGGGCTAGAAGCCACCCAGACTGGAGCCTGAGCTTCCCAGAGGCCTCTATTCCTCCTCCTCCTCTCTCTCTCCCCCTCTTTTAAGTTTTTGTCTGTTCGTTTCCACAAACGTGCTACTCTTCTTGCCTGTGTTGGACATCATACTTGCTTACTTCTCAGGAGTTTGCTGCGGGTGGGTGGGAGCCTTTGGTTCTGGTGGGCAGAAAGGAGGGAGGGTGCGCTGTCAGAGTGAGCATCTGCCCAGGCATGTCTGTGGTAACAGGGAGATGCTCTCCAGCACCATAACCCTGATATGATTCATGAGGGATTGTGGGCTGGAGCTGGCAAGGCCACGCTTCTTGACTCCGGAGAGGAAGCAGACTGGATTCCTGATGGCTGGGCTTGCAGACGAGCCTGGAGCTGTCTGTATGCTGCTCTAAACTTCGGATGAAGGCAAGAGGTGGGATGCTTCCAGGGAGTGAAAGTCATGCAGGGTGCATACAGGTTGTGGAGACCAGTTAGGTCTTTTTCCAGCTTCACGAGCTTGTGGTCCTACCACGAGCTGTTTTTGTGCAGCTCTGTAAGCCTGGGACATTTCATGAGGGTTCAGGTGCAGGGAGCAGAGAGGGTAGTAAGCTGCTGTAGTCATAACTCCCAACACTCTACTCTATGGCACCTAGTCCACGCCAATCAAGTGCCAAAAGTACCCTTCTCAATACTGGTCTCCCTCAATGTCAGATACTCACCAAAGAGGGAAGCCGTTCAGCCTTGCCTACATTTTTGTTTCCACTTCAAAGAGTCTGGAGCCAGCACAAGGGAGGGAGGTCCTGAGAACACTCCAGAAAGTCACTGCAAACATATGCACACCAGACCCTCTCTTCCATCCCCAGACCAGGAGTACATCTGTAGAGCCTTCTCAGACTTCCACATACCAGGTTTGTAGGGCACAGCGACTCTCTGGCCCTTCCCTTCCTTTCTCATCTAGAAATGTCTAAGGATGTGCTTCTGCACATGTCCCTCCAGAAATCTGAATCTCGTGGCTTATGGCTGCAGGCTGGCTAACCAAGCAAAGTGGGACTGAAGTTACCTGTAAAATGAGATTAGACAGTAAAATGGCTTAGGAGAAATTAGCATCTCAGCATCTAGAGACCGGAAGGATGCTGATGAGTGTCCCTGGTATCAAAGAGGCAGGTGTCAGTCAAGCGGGACCAAATGTCACTTTCTCGTGGATGATGTTCCCCTCTTTTAGAAAAAAAAACAAACTCCATCATTGTCAGTTTAAGTGGGTCATGTCCCTGTAGACCTCAAGTTATTTTTATATCCAAATGAAATTATTCTCATCTTAATGCATAAAAAACCCCATTTCTTTTTGCCTTTCATCTCCTGCAGACCTAGAGAGCAGCTCTTCTCTCATAACAGCCATGTGACCACTCGAAGGTGTGGAGTTGGACCAAGTTTAGGTTCCAGCTCTAGGCTGTGTGAGTTTGAGCAAGTGACTTGTGATTATTGCATTATATTTCATCTTTCAAAAACAAATTGGTAGCATCACATTATTGAATTGTGACTTAGTTTTCTAGTGCTGCTGGAACAGGAGTATCATAAAGCAGATGGCTTTAGCAAATGGAAGTTTAGGCCCTCATGGTTTAGGAAACCAGAAGTTTGAATTCAGATGTCATCACTGGGGAATTCTTTCCCTGTTGCCTCTGGAGGAAGGTCTTTGGCTCCTTTCAGTATCTTTGGGTCCAGCCTTCCTTGGAGATCTACAGGGTCTTGGCATCAGTCTTCTCTCTGAATCTGGGAGGTTCTCAGCACAGGGACCCCTGGGCCAAAGGACCAGCTCTACTTCTGGCTCTTCTTTCTTAGCTTTTGTCATCCTTCCTCTATTCCTCTGACTGCTTCTCTCTCCTTTTGTCTTCTGTGACATTAAAGGGGATGCTGGCTACACTCTAGAAAAACTCTTTACAGATGGACTCAGTGCTGTGATCTGAGTGACTTGGCCGCATCCCACACTTGTCCTTTTACAGCTGATTGGCTGATAACACCAGGTCACATCTTAAGGGATGAGTATATCATTATGCAACTGTGAAAATATATCATTTCACAACTGCTAACCTACTGAGAATCATGGCCCAGCCCAGTTGACGTGTATTTTTAGAGAAGACATTCCATTCATGTCAGATGGGTTCTGTGAAATGATGTGTCTAAATCATTCAACACAGTGCCTAACCTATAGTTAATGCTCAAGTCATTGGAGCTTGTTATCTTGTTATTACTTGAAGATAAAAGATAAGCCATATTTATAATTCTCAGCAGATTGAAGAAAATCTACTTTCATTAACTTAGTGGTTTGTGGCTTCTAATTGCCTGTTGCAAATACCTGTGGAATTTTTAGAAAATATAGAAGTCAAATTTCTATACCAGGCCAATAAAATCAAAGTATCTGAGGGTAAGTCTTAGGCACTGAGTTTATAAAAACAACTCCGAGGTGACTTCATTGTGCAGCGAGGCTTGAGAACTCCTGCTTCAGTCTTCCTCAGAAGGCCTATGACCCTTTAATCATTCATGCTGTTTTCCAATTATTGTCACCAGCTTTTTTTCTTTTTCACTTTTTAAAAATTGTTTTGCATACAGTTATACATTGTGATAGTTAATGTACATTGTTGTTTTCAACTTTTAATATACATTGTGCTTATACAATAATTCTGATACATTGTGTTTTATGTGATTACTGTTGATCTCTGTCTTTTATCACTAGTTCTTTTAAGTCCCCATTGTGTCTTTCCTAGTCCTTCACCCCCATCCCACATCTACCCACCACCTTCTGCTAGCCTAACTAGTTCCCCTCCTCCTTGTCCACTTCCTTCTCTCCTTCCCCTTTCCCTTTTTGAACCTTCATACATATCTTGCTCATTTATCCTCCTATTTTCACAGTAGTGGCCTTATGCAATATTTGTCTTTTTGTGACTGAGTTATTTCACTAAACATACTGCTTTCTAGACTCTCCCATGTTGTGTCATATTTTATTAGCACCTTGTTTTTCTTTAGTGCTGTATAGTACTCCATTATGTGAATATCCCAAAGTTTCTTTATCCATTTGTTTGTTAATGGGCATTTTCTTGCCGTTGTGAATAACATTGCTGTGAACATAGGTGTATGTATCTCCATTACTATCTCAGGTCTGATTTCCTTGGGGTATATTCCTAGCAGTAGAATAGCTGGGCCATATTGGATGTCTGTGTTCAGCTTTTTGAGGGAATGCCAAACTGCCTTCCATATTAGTTGTACCATTTTACTGTCCCACCAGCCGTACATTGAGAGGACTCAAGTGCCTGGACAGAAGCACAAGGGGAAAGTTACATTATTATCACCTTGTATGCATGGCCATTTTAACTGTGGTGCTGACAAAAATTAATGAATATACTAGAGACTACCAAAGAAGAGTACTGAATATCTCACAGACTTCCAAAAGAGCAAACAAGTCTGTTTTGGAGGAAGTTGGACCACGGTGCTGTTCGAAGGCAAAGGATGCTGAAGTTGGGTCGCATCTGCCTTGACTATGTTGTCAGGAAAGGCCATTCCTTGGTAAATGACCTTGTGCTTGGAAAGGTGGAGAGACAGAGAGGAAGACCCTCAACAAAATAGATTGACGCAGTAACTCTGACAGTGGCCTGGAGCATTTTAGAAATGGTGAGAATGGTGCAGTATGGAGCAGAGTTCAGAGGTCAGGTTGGCTCATGGCACCTAACAACAACAACAATTAAAAGAACAAACAAATTTGTCTTTTTAGTAGGAAGGCTGGGGACCTCTATATTAGCTGATGTTTTTCTTGGCTGCCAGAACAGGAAGGGACTGGGTCAGTCACCTTTGTGGCTGGAAACTCAGACTGTGTGGCTGAGTGGGCTTGACCTGGCTCTCCAGGGAAGCAGAGCTATTGCCATGACAGCTGAAGGGGTAGGCTGCAAGGTGAAGGCAGTGCAGGTGGACTTGGTACCTTGCTTTAAAGTGGACGGGATTATTTTTGTAATTGTCTGTATATATTGCTCTTGGCAGGCTGAATTTTCCACATCCAGTGCCAGAGCTCCTGAGCTGTAAATTCTTTCTTAGAGGAGCTTGACAAGTATTTCCCTCACCCACCGCGTCCAGGTTTCCGGGGTCATTGTTGTTACTGTAGTCAGCTGAGGTCATAAGCTAACTTGTTAACTTTCACAGTGGGCTGAATGGTAGGAGGTTGGGAGAGTAGAGTTGGCCAGGATGCTGTGAGGGCAGAGACAGAGGATAGAGCCTAGTGGTGGTCCACACTGGAGCCAGTGGGGTGCCAGACTCCCTGCTGTGATACCTAAACAGTGGAAGAAAGCAATGATGACTCAGAAGGGAAGCAGGAGCCTCTGATAACAGAGGGTGGAGACAGTGGTGTTTTCAGGTTCCACCCCATTGTTTCACTTGTGGAAGGAATGAACAAGCCCTTCATCAGCTCAGGATGCTGCAAGGATGGGCATAGTTTGACTTACGACCTTGCCAGCAGAGACCTTTCCACAATTTTGGCTTCCTCAGAACTGCTGTACAACAGTAGTTTTCAAAGTATCTCCCAGTTTGATAGCACTAGTATTTGTGAGAAGTGTGTATTCCCCCGGCCCCTTTCTTTGTCTCCAAAGTGCAAAACTCCAGAGGTGAGGCTGGCATTCTTGCTTCCCTGAGCAGCCTGCCAGAGCATCTGCACTCAACATTCAAGAAGTTCTGTCTCGGACAGAATCCCCAGATGGTGCAAATGGTTAATGCTAACCAAAAAGTTGAGAGGGTCATGTTCAAAGACACCTCAGAAGAAAGGCCTAACAATCTACTGCATAAAAACCTGCCATTGGAAACGCTGTGGAGCGCTCAAGGTTTCTGTGAGTCAGGACTGACTCTGTGAGCAGTACTGAACTAAGGAGTGGCCTGGTGGGGGCCGACTGCAGCCAGTTCTTGCCCTTTGAAAGCTCAGTAGTTGACTCTGTGCCTGCTGAGACTAGTCCTTTGCGGAACTTTTCTTGGCCATTGACTCAGGAATGCCTAGAAGCTAGGCTATCTGTACCATGGAGCCAGCAGAGGCTGGTAAAAGTCTCAGGGTTGTCCCTAGGATTTTTCCTGCTATTGTGTAGCAGGATCTTATCAAGTGAGATCACAACAGGGCTGTTCTCCAGCTGAGAGGGAGCTGAGCTGCTGTGAATGCCACAGTTGACTGTGAGTTAGGAATCCTTGTGCAGTGATGGCCCTGTGATAGGGAGGCCTGAGGGCTCTCTGGGAGTCAGCTGGGAGAACGAGCAAAAATAACACCAGAGCTCTGGGAGCCTGGTGGGCCAGGAGCTGCACTGCCAATCCAAAGGTGGGCAGTCTGGCAGTCACGGGGGTGGGGGTGGGGGGACTGGGGGTTGCAGAAAGGCTAGAGGGTCATGGCCATCTCAATTTACCCCCTGCCTGGGCTTAGCCAGCAGTGAAGCAGTTGTTTATAAGATCAGGATCTGATCTTGGCTTCCTATAGGCCTCACCTGCTGCCTGTGCCACTGGGCAGCTTAGAAGGGCCCACGAGTCAGTGAATCTGAGGATTGTACTGATGCAGCAGACCTTCCAAGGTCTGCTAAGGAAGAGGGGAGGGAAGGGGAATGGAGTGCTAGCCCTGCTCTGAGCAGAACCAGTATTAGATAGTATTTTCAGATTTATGGCAAACCTATGTGTGTCACAGTAGAACTGTACTCCATTGTTTTTCTAATAACTGGTTTTTCAGAAGGAAATTGGACCTTTCTTTTTGAGTGCCCTTGGCTGAACTTGAACCTTTCCCTTATGTTATAGAGCAACATTGCAGAATCAGCTTAAATAACTGCAAAGAACATTTAGGGAGGGGGAGTGACATCCTCTTCCTAAACAACATGCCTCTGGAAACTCTATGAACTTTGATAAATGTCAATAGTTGTAAAGGGGTTCAGGCCTTTTGTTCATAGGGTCACTATGAGTCATATTCAACTCGAGGGCAATCAATAATAATGACAACAGGGACCATCCAGACTGGGGACTTTCTGTTGTTACAGAGTGACCCAGAACAAGTACTCAGTCTTATACTATTGATTCAGGGACTGAAGGTTGCAAAACTTGTAACTGTTTAAAAAGACCATTAAGGCAATTAAAGGCAGGGTATTTAGAAGTAAGAATACAGGTTGTCAAATTGTTATTGTTGTTATGTGCACTCGAGTCAAAACCAACTCCGAGCTGACCTTCTAATGAGTTTTCCTAGGCTATAAATTGCATCTCAATGTCAAGAAAACAAAGATTCTTACCACTAGACTGATAGGCAGCATCATGATGGATGGATAGGAGAGTAAAACCGTCAGCAGCTTCATCTTGCTTGGATCCACGATTAACACCAGCAGACAGGAAATAAGGAGAGGCATTGAACTGGGAAAATTTGCGGTCAGGGGCCTCCAAATTATTGAGGAGTAATGATGTCAGTTTGAGGACTAAGGTGCATCTGATTCAGGCCATGGTTTTTCTGATTACTTGCTATGTGTCTGAGAGCTGGACAGTGAATAAGGATGACAGGAAAAGAATTGACACCTTTGAGCTGTGATTTTGGAGAAGAGCATAGAATGGCCAAGAGAACAAGCATAGGTATCCTGGAGAGGGTGCAGCTGGAGTGTTCTTTGGAGGTAAGAATGATGAGACTTCACCTCATATACTTTGGACATGTTGCTAGGAGGTAATATTCCTTAGAAAATGATGTTGGCAAGAGTGGAGGGTGCTGAAGGAAAGGAAGAACCTCAAGCAGGTGAATTAACACAGTGGCTTTTGTGTGTTAGGAAGTGTGAGGATGGCACAGAATAGAACAGGGTTCAGATCTTTGGTTCAGAGGGTCACTGTGAGTGGTACTCGACAGCACCTAACAACAATAAATTGCACAAGAAGAGACTGCTCTTTTCTTTTTTTTTCTGCAGAGCAGCTGGTGGATTCAAACAGTGTACCTTTGGGTTGGCAGCACAGCTCTTTGCCATTCGGTCACGAGAGCCTCCCTACCAAATCTAAATAATGACTAAAATGTCAGACAACTTACAGAAGGAAAGATACAGATTTATTAGAGAAACTCCTGCGGGAGAACATGAATGGCCTAGGAGAAACACAAGCATGTCTCCTTAAGCAGCAAATGCTCAGAGATTTCCTAGGATCATTTCTCACAAGGAGGGAGTGCTTTTCAGGAGTAAAAGGAGGTGTGATGTTTGCACATCTTTGGTTGAAAGACTCCAGCTCTCCCTCCTCCTCTGAGTACACACACAACTTCAAAAAGGACCAGGATGTCTGGGAGATGGTAGCAAGATTTGATTATGGGACAGTGATGCTTGTGTGTGGTCACTCTGACCTTTGGTTCAAACCCCACTGCCTTTGCCATTTTAGGTCTTTGTTGTTTAAGTGTGTGACCCAGTTTCCTCCAGTCTTATTGTCTCCTGAAAAACACCTTAGTTCTGAGTTTCTGAGACCAAACCCCTTAGATGTTAAGATAAAACCCTTTTTTTTTAAATTTTTTTTATTTAATTTAGGTTGTTTATTTTTCATTTCAATGAACATCTACAGAGATTTTGGGATTCCATTCATTCATTGTTGCACCCTTCTCCCCGCACAAACCCCTCCTCCCCGCCCCCCCTTTGCTCCTCTCCTTGAAAAGCAAAAGAAAAACTCCCTCATTGGTACACAATCCCCCCCGCCCCTCCCCAAACCCTACCCCCTACCCCCAGCTATAATCCACTCTGCAGCCCTCATTGCATACTCCTATGATAAAAATAATGCCCTAAAATATAATACTTTTAGACTATTCTCTCCCCAATGCCATAAACATATTTCATCCAGTTTTTCTCAGTCCCTTTTAATGTCAGGCCCTTGATGTTTTTCATAATTTGTGTATATTTTAACAAATGTTTAGCTAGGTATGTGCCAGTAAGTGTGTGTAACCAAATTGCCTGAAGCGGTGTCTTTTGACTTTTTACCTTCCAAGTTCCCTAGCTCAATGGCATCAATGGCACATGCTTTTCAGTTTACTATAGGCTGGTCCTGGGACAACAGATAAGACTTTTTTTTTTTTCTGGTAACCTGTTTTTCCTCAAACATGTCTGATTCTGGAGGTCCATTTAGATAACACTGTATCTAAAGTTCCTACTTTTACATCTTACAGCTTTTTCTCTATAATGACAAAGACCCTTTGGGACGATATATTAGATATCCCATATAGGCCACACCTCAGAGAACAGGGATGCTGTCCTTGAGGTGTATGGCCCAAGTCAGCTCCCCGGTGAAAGAGACTGCTATTGGAAAGGCAGCTCATAGCAATCAACATAGATTCTTCTAAAAATCAACACGGATTCCAGACTCATGGCAAGACTATAAAACAGGGCTAAGGCTCTGCTTTTCGACTGCCCCACATACGCATGAATGAAAGGCCTCCAAATGAGCCTTTGACCCTTTGTGTCTCAAGGTGGGTCAGGCTGGTTTGAATTGTAACCATTTCTCCAAGGCATCCGTGGCTTACCTGTCTGGGACAGACTGGATTGAAATAGCTTCAGAAGGATCAAAAATTACACTTTTGATTGAGGAAATCACCATTGATCAAACTTGGTATAACAAAATTCAGCAAAGGCTTTTACATATTTGCTCTTGGGAATCAAAATGCCTACTGTGTTGCCAATTCCTATAATTAATGAATGATATGTTAGGTTTTTTACTGGTTTGCATACAATAATTTTTGTAAGTTGTGTTTCACTCATTTGTTGTGTTTTATACAATCTTTTACACTATATTTTATAAAATGTACTATACCTGTTATTACCCCATCTTTTTGAGTCCCTATTGAATCATTCCTGTTCCTTCATCCCAGCCACCCACCCACTAAACTCTGCTATCCTAATGATTTTCCCCTTTACTCACTTTCTGGCCCCTTTCCCTCTCCCTTTTGGACATTTAGATATATCTTACTAGTTATCCTTCTAGAAACCCTGTTCTTGAGTAAGTTGTCATTGTAACAAAATCAGAAGTTGTTGGAAAGCATTGAGATAGAAGTCTTGTTTTTTGGCACTTGAAGTATGTTGTTAATATTTAAAATAATGAAGGATTATACTTTCATGATGTGCATTCTGTTGCTATAGAAACTATATGTTTTAACTACAAAGTTTATCTGTTTGTTATTGTTTGCCAAAATAACAAAATGAAATTGAAACATCAATATAAAACATTGGATTTGCAGGGAGCCTCTGGTGGCAAGTCTGGAGGAAGTTAAACTGTTAACCTGAAGGCCCTGCCTCTCTGGGATTTCTACCAGCTGCTCCATGAGATAAAGATAGACAGTCTCCTGACATGCATTTAGCCTCTTAAAACCCACTAGAGAATCAGCTATGAATCAGCTCTGACTTGAGAGTAAGGAGTTTGAGTTTCATGCATACATTTTAATAAATCATCACCCAGAGCATGATTAGAATGATAGAAACAGAGTGTCAGAACCTTGACTGCCTCAGTGTTGGCTGTGTTTGTTCCAGGGAGCTGAGCAAAGAGAATATTGACACACTGATCTGTTTCAAATGAAAGTATTCAAGTCTTAGAATTAAGTGTGATTCTAATACTAAAAATAGGATAGGAGGGGAGCTCTGGTGGCCTAGTGGCAAGAAGCTGCACTGCAATCCCAGAGGTGCATGGTTCGAATCCACCAGATGCTCTGCCGGGAAAGGAGGGACAATCTCCTCCTGTACCAGTCAGATCTGATTCGACGGTACACAGACACACAAAATAATAATAAAATAAAATTTAAAAAAATAGGATAGGATGTTTGATCAATAGATGGATCCTGATAGAAACATAATCAATCAGTCAGTCAATCAATCAATCAATTACTCTATCTCAAGGAATCCAGAGTTAATGGATCCATTGAGCCTGAAAGAACCTTCTGTTGTTACTGTGAGATATTCTTCATATTTTGAAGTGAAGCTATAACCTGAAGCCATCTTTAGAAAAACAAACAACAGGTACTTTAGCTTAAAAAGTAACCAAAGGATATCTGACTTATGTATTGTGCCTTTTTTTTAAATCTATATGAGACCGAATTGAATGGAATTTTAAATATCTATATGAGCCTAGACTTAAAATTTTATAGCTGACCCTCTAGCCCATAACTGCCCTCCAGCAAGTTTTCAGAGGCAGCTCATTGCATAGGAGAAGATTGCCCATCCTTGTCCCGCAGAGCAGCTGGTGGATTTGAACCATGTGCCTTTGGGATTGCAGTTCAGCATCTTGCCAGTAGTCCACTAGTGGGAGATACACACACACACACACACACACACGCACGCACGCACACGCACACGCACACACAGAGAGATGAAAGGAAAACAGTAACAGAAAAGCATAGATAAGAAAGTTCAGGAGTAGTAAACTTAATTTAATATTCGGTAAAAATAACTCATAGAAATAAGAAGTTTGAGTTAGGTGAAAGTAGCCACTGTGTCTGGACAATACGTTGTAGCAGTTGTTGAATGGGAGCGTGTTTGGAAAAGGTACCTTCTCACCAAAAAAAAAAAAAGTTAAATTAAAAAGTTATTTGAAGCCATTAAATGGTTAATTCTGAGGGGTGGTTCTTTGGGTTTAAAAAGTTTCGGGGAGAGTTACATAAAAGCACACCAGTTCAAATTTACCAGCTACTCCCCTGGAGAAAGTTGGAGAATCTCCCGTGGAATTTACTGCCTCTGAAAACCCACTGGTGGGTCATCCGTGAGTCACCTCTGACTCGCTGGTCATAACAGTAGCAGTCCTTTGAATTAATGATAGCAGCAGTGTGTGCATGCTCCTGGAAGTCAGTGTACTGTTTATGCCACTTTCTTAGCTACATTTTGGTCTTCTCAGTCTGGGAAGATCAGAAATTGCCCTGTGTCGTGTTTTCCTCCATGCCCCTCACCTGGGGCCCTTGGCCGAGAACTATCAGCAGAGGTGGCATTTCTGTTTGTGGCTGAGGAGGGAGGAGGCAGAGGAGGCAGGTTGCTGGGAGCTAGTGGAACCCAGAAGGTCATGCTGAGCACGGCCGGGCACAAGGAAGTGATTGATTCTACAGAAATGAAGCTTATCTTGTGTGGCCCTAGTTTTAATCCCTGCCAGCCCCCCTAGCCCCCCACGGCAAGGCCCAAGCTCCTGTTACTCCAGAGGTAACTGGAAGCTGTGCCTGGCTGCCGCTCTTCCATCCAGATCTTAGTACAACTGTGGTTCTTTGTTGCCTGGGTTTTGCTTGCAGACACAGATGAATGCGCAAACGCCAGCACTTGCGGGGAGGCGCGCTGCAAGAACCTGATGGGCTCCTACTCCTGCCTTTGTGAGGAGGGCTACAAGTACAACAGCGACAAGAAGGCTTGTGAAGGTACATGCCCCCTCCACCTTGTCCTCGCTTCCCAGGGCCTTCCAGCTCCCGGTGAACAAGACTACTTGCACTTGATAAGTGTGCATTGAATTATTAGAAAGCACTGGGTGGATCTTCTGGGAACTCTTAATTAGAACGTGATTAGAACGAAAGTATGGACATGCAGGGGGGAAAAAAAACTCATGAAAGAAAGTCTCTCTCTATCTGTACCCTC
Organism: Elephantulus edwardii; assembly: GCF_000299155.1. Taxonomy (NCBI): domain Eukaryota; kingdom Metazoa; phylum Chordata; class Mammalia; order Macroscelidea; family Macroscelididae; genus Elephantulus; species Elephantulus edwardii. Next base: position 5,942,091 of record NW_006399780.1, on the reverse strand, counting down.
AAAGGGTTCCTGGCCCCAGAAAACCTTATCTGGTAGCCTGGTGGCCTGGTCACAACTTCTACCACTGCCCATGCCCTTACATACGTACCTCTTGATACAACTCAGTGCCCTTCCCCAATGTGCTGCAGGTACAGAAAAAAGATTCAGCAGAAGACCCCACTGTGCACAATATGTATACCCATATTCATTGCCAGCTCAAAGTTGACCCTCTAGCTGGTTTCTGAGGTGGAGCATCTCACAGGAGGAGATTGCTCATCTTTCTCCCAAAGGAGCAAGGTTTCAAACACTGGAGAGGTGCCCCCTTTGCAGTAGCAGTGCAGTTCCCTATGGATTGCACCACCAGAAAAGGCACACCCCACCTCTCAGCCAGTTTCTGTTTCACTCTGCTGTATTAGGAGATAGCTTTGAGGAAATCTTATTTCTCACCCCCGGGCTCCAGCCACCTTCTAGAGGAACTGTGGAGAAAGAGTCCTTCACGTCATTTGACTGAGTTTCTTATGATGCTGTAACAAAAATGCCACACGTAAGGGTGGCTTTTAAGAACCAAAATTTGTTTTCTCAGAGTTCAGGAGGTTTTAATTCAGCATGTATATTAAGTAGCTGACAATTTCTGGGGTTTGTAAATTCATGTCCTTTCATAAGCTTCATAATTTACAGATAAGGTCTGTATTCTCGTGTATGAGCTCTCCTTTCTCTGTCTTACCTGGTCTTTTTATAACTCAGAAGTGTGAAGGTTTCAGAAACAAGCTACAATGCTATGACCTCATTAGCATAACATCAGCACCTTCTTCATGTGGTCACATTCCAAACTCAGACTCATTGATGTGAAGTCAAAACCAACTCTAAGCAGACCCTCCAGTGGATTTTCAGGGGATATAAATTGCACAGGAGTTCATATCCTATCTTTCTTCCACAGAGTGGCTGGTAGATTCGAACTGCCTATCTTTGGGTTTACAGCACAACTTCTTACTCAGTCACCAGAGCTCTCTTGGTTCCAAAGACTGGGATATTATAAAAAATTGATGTTACATGCAAATGAAATATAGCCATATCAGATAATAAAATGGGAGGCTATACTATTATATAACTGCTACGTTAACATAATTCTAAAATTACTAAATTACATCATTATAGAACAGTCAAATTACATCACTACAAAAAAAATTACATCACTACATAATTCCCAAACCACAGGGAGTCATTGCGCAGCCAAACTGACATATGACCTAAACTGTCCTAACTAGTGTTATACCTCATCCAGCCTTGGTATTTGTTAACATCTGTCATTAATATGAAAAACAGTAGAATTTTACTATAGTCATAAGCATGTCAGATAATGAGATAGTTGATAAGTGAGGAGAGGGCTTATATGCTTAGGTGATATAGAGTTGGGAATTGTAAAACATGTTCTGGAGGGCACACAGTTCAATCTTTAATGCTGTTCTTCCTTTCTGGTAGCCATGGACAGACCATGCCATTCCATTCCTGATGGTGTGGCAGCCCTAGTGTGGGAACTGTCCCTCCCACGTGATGGACTGCATCAGGGAAGAGGACTAAGTGCCAAGAGTGAGAGTGTGCACTGGTGCCACCTCGCCTGCTAGAACAGAGCACCTCCCAGTCATTGCCACTGAATCCCTCTCCTCCACCAAAAGGTCCCTGACCATTGGTGAGGCCTTGGTCACCAGCACTCCAAGAGTGGCTGCTTCAATTTGCACCAGTATCTCCTAGTCCAGGGATTTTACAAACATGATTTTTTTAATTTTTTTTATTTTTTTACTAAGCTGTGTATAGTTTAGCATATTTTTTTTTTAAATTCTCCTTAGATTCTTCTAGTCTCTTGCTTCCATCAAGAAATAAGAGCTGAGGATAAAGAGCAGACTATCCATCTAAAAGACTCAGCTAGGCCTGGTTATTGGGAGACATGAATAGAAACTAATGCTGTTATCAGGAAGAATGTGGATGGGAACTCAGACAGTTATCTGTAAGAAGGGGAACAGGATTAGAGGGACTTCTGCTTCCTAAGTTACGTGTCTTCAGACTGTTTTGTTTTTAGAATGAACACATGATACATGTGATCAGGAAAAGAAAAGAGAAGTAAATGATTAGACCATGAATGTGGCTTTTATTTTATTTTTTTTTTTTTTTACTTTACTGCCAGCACACTTATATTCTCCCCGCTCCCCCTTTTGTGGCCTGCAGATGTGGACGAGTGTGAGGAAAAGCTCTGTGAACAGGTCTGTGTCAATTCTCCAGGGAGCTACACCTGCCATTGTGATGGACGAGGGGGCCTCAAACTGTCCCAGGACATGAATACCTGTGAGGTAGTGTTTCTCCTTCAGTCCTTAGAATGAAATCCTCAGCTCCCAATCCCTCAGCTCCCTGGCCCTCCCAATCCAGAATACCTAAGCCAGCAGAGCCAGGGGTGAGGGCAAGGGCAACATGTTTCAAACAGTCAGACTTTGACAGGGATGCAGGGAAATTTTAACTTCTACTTGGACCACAGTCATGGTGTTTTGTTGTGACTCTTTGACAACCGTTGACAGAGTAGGTTTGTCAAGAGAAATGCTTTTGTGGACCCTTAGCTTCTACTGAAAGGCTTTGGTGTTCTTTGGGACCACATGGAGAGATTTAGGGTAAGAAATGTTTCTATTCTCCAGAAAATGTTTGGCTGTATTTATAAAATCTCTATGGCAACTACCTTCTCAGCAACTGACCAGCACAGTTGTGGACCCAAAGTGTGACACAGACACATTCTAGGGCACATTTCCTACTGAATTGGTTACACTTAACCCAGGAAGCAAGCTAGACCATCATTTGGTAACACATGTATGTAATTAGCTCCTGGGAGATTAGTCCCTCTGTTGAAGAACATGACTAGCTAACAACAGCACTATTCATTTTTCTGTATACCTGAGACTCTTGTATCAACTAAAACCTTTGCCTGAGATACTGATTGTAGTGGATATTTTGGGGAAAAAGTTCTTCCAGATGATAAAACCATTCATGCCTGGAGTCACAGAGCTGCAGATAGAGCAGAACAGCTGCCTATGGTTTCTGGAATTGGCCTGAGGAGGCAGTGTTGTCTAGGGTACATTGGGGTTTCACTTGTCCAGGAATTTGTATTTGTTGTCTCAGTACATACCTTATGTAGCGTGAAGAGACTGGCATCCTGGAGTCCTCTTGGCACACGAGTCCTCTAAAGTCCATCTTCTCTACACTGAGCCTCTCACACACTTCTCTTTCTCTTACTGAAATGTCAGGAATGAGCACTGTTTGAGAGGCAGCAAGGCTAGCGAGCTCCTCGGCCTACCACTGATTAACAGTACAGTGTCAGGTAGATCAATGCCAGTCCTACCTCTACTCTGACCTCCTCAGGTACCCTCCATGGAGGTCAGGTCTGACCATCTGTTCTCAGTGTTGGCAGAGAGACAGAAGCTACGTCAGTGATCATGGCTCACTGGAAATCATTGATTAGAAGCTGGTTGCCTGAAACTAAAGCAGAAAGCACTCCAGAAACAGTCTTCAAAGAATCCATACTTTATTTCATTTTTAATAGTTAATAGTATCATTGTTTCTACAAAGGATTCTGTGCCTTTTTCTGTATTCTGAAAATATTTCATAATTTAAAGAAAAAGAACAGAAAAAGAGATGAAATATCAGATCTACCTGAGATATGCAAATTATTTGTAAGTGAAACCAAAGCCTTCTAGAAACATGGGTTGCCTCGTCACTTGAAGACCCTTAATATACTTGTTGTTATGTGCCATTGAGTCACTTGCATCTCATAGTGACCCTATATAGTACAAGAGCCTTAACGCTGCTCTATCCTGTGCCAACCTCACTGTCTCAAACACACTCATTCCCACCACCCCAATCACAGAATCGATCCATCTCATCAAGGGTCTTCCTGTTAATACACTTAGGTCTGGTTATAATAATCCTATGAGATTTGAGTAGCCAACTCTATTACACTGATTTGTAGAGATTAATTTGTGGTGTGTACTTGTGGGACCCTGGAAAGCAGACGGTGATTAAACTTTTGGTAAAAGCAGTGGAAAGAAATACAGAAAGACACAGTCACCTGCAGACACTGTGATTATCTTGAAAAAAAAAAAAAAACCAAAGAAAAAGAAAATGTTCAAGTGCTCCTTCCTCCAGCCTGATTGATGCTTATAACTCTTGGGGTTTTTTTTGTGACAGGATATTTTGCCATGTATGCCTTTTGATGTGGCCAAAAGTGTGAAGTCTTTGTATCTGGGACGGATGTTTAGTGGGACCCCTGTGATCAGGCTACGTTTCAAAAGACTGCAACCCACAAGGTGAGGGGGAGATTTTTTCTACCCCACACAAATGCATGTAAAGATTCTTCTAGGTTTATAATGTCACCAAACCCATTGCTATCAAGTGAATTTCAACCCATGGTGACCCCTGTGACAGAACACAGTGGCCCCTTGAGAATTTCTTGGCTGTTATTTTCCTGGAGGCAAGGTGCCAGGCCTTTCTTCCGTGGTACTGTCTTTAGGTTAGTGGCCAACTATAAACTGTGCAACCCCAGAGACCTCACCGATACTGTATTTGAAAAGCCAGTGTTGTCTGGAGTACAGGCAAACTTGCGGTGGTCCTGGACCACCTCCTCAGTCTCAACATAAATACATCTTACAGTGGCAGAAGTTCAAGTACTAGGTCTCTGTGTAACTTGTCAGAAAAGAGTGCCACTGTCCCATGACCCAGCCTGTCACTTCTAGATTACCATTTCCGGCCATGACATCTGCTTTTGACTGTGCCACAAAGAAAGAATTAGGGGAGTTGGTAGAGTTGGATCTTCACTGGTGTTTGTCTCAAGACGGCTGTGTACCTGTGTGCCTGTGTGTCCGGAGTGTGTGCATCTGCTGCTTTTTTTTTTCTATAAGGCCATATGTTAAATTATCCGGGGAAGGAAGTTGTGAGTCACACGGACCTGTGTGTAATTCTCATTTGTGTCTTGGCATCCTTGGTCAGACTTGTTGCCGAGTTCGACTTTCGGACCTATGACCCTGAAGGTGTCCTTTTCTTTGCCGGAGGCCATCAGAACAGCTCCTGGATCGTCCTCGCTCTGCGGGCTGGCAGGTTGGAGCTGCAGCTCCGCTACAATGGGATCGGCCGCGTCACCAGCAGCGGGCCCGTCATCAACCACGGCACGTGGCTGAAGGTGAGTGGGCTCTGCTGCCGCTTCCTCTGCCGCTGCCTGTCCTGTCAGCCTCAGCGGTTCTTCCTGAGCTGAGGGCCCTGGAATTTACTCAGATGCTCAGATGCTCAGTTCTGACCAAGGCTAGTGACACAGCAGCCGGGAAGAGCCCTTCCCATTGTGATGCTGAGGCTCCTGTGGCCTTGGGTCCTGAAGGGCTTGTCTTCACCAGACTGTCAGGCAGTCTCAGTGTCACTCACTCCCTCAGAAGATAGATTCGCCACCAGAGCTGTGGTTCTCAAATCGAGGCATTTCCCTTCTCAGGAACATTTAATAATATCTGAAGACTTTCTTTTTTTTTTCTTATTTTTTTTTAATTTAAATAGCATTAGTTTATTACAGATATTTAGTATTGACTTCCCATATTTCCCCCCTTTTGTTTTTATCATAATTATGTTATCATCTAGATGAACATTGAAGACTTTCTTAATAGTCACAACTTGAACAGAGAAGTGGTGAGGAGAGTGATGTTACTGGCATCACTTGGATAGAAGACATGGATGTCATTAAATATCCCACAATTCACGGGGCAGGTCCTCACAACAAAATCTGAGTACATCTAAGACTGAAAAACTAAGGACCAGATGTTGGATGATTTTATGCTCCTTATATCCACATGTATCAATCTCCTTGGCCCATAGTCCAAGGAAGCTTCCAGAGCTCCACCATAAGGCTATATAAAAAGCTAGCCCTATAGGTCCCCTACACAGCTAGTGTCAAATATGTCATATAGACACCCTGGTTGCACTCCAGGCCCGACTCCTGAAGCCTGACCAGGGTGTTCATGCTTTCTGTAGTGGAAGATCTAGCTTTTGGAGATCAATCCGAGCACATATTTGAGTATGACACTATCTAGAGACTTTTCTGATTATATGGAGTCAAAACCTTTTGACCAGTCTTAGGTGGGCATATAGGATATTTCCTGATTAAACCTGTACCAATAGTTTAAAAAAATGTATTTTATTTTATTTTGGTGATCTGCTTTGCCATTAACTCTTTGATAAACAAGCTGGCCTATATTTTATCAGTGGTCTGTAATACGACGGGCTCTCCTCATCAATGCAGGGTCATTCACTGAAAGTGGGCTTCAAGAATGTGGGATGGGAATGGGGAAAGCACTTCCACCCACTTAGAAATGAAGATAAAATGGAAAACTTCACCCTGGCCTGTGCATATAAAACATTGTAGACGTTTGCTAATATTTCCATCCTGTCAAGTAATGTCTAGTTCCTTGCCTAACCTCTTAAAGGAACAAGGCTCTCCAGAGTTGCAGGAGGGGTGTTTCCAGCATAGCTACAAATGAAAAAATAGATCCAGCATAAGAAGTTTCCGAGATTGGCGAGCCTGGCCATCTGCAGATAGGAACACGCACTTGTCCTCCGTGGGGGTGCTGCAGGGGCGGGCAGCCTCGCGATGAGATAGCTGTGTGGAAAATATGACCTCGTCCATCTGATACAGTCTGCCGGGCTGCTGACTCACAGCTGCCACCGCACCCTGAAGAGAGGAACCGTTCGGAGCGGGCGGCAGATCCAGGGGGACGTCCTTCAGGAGGTGGGCCAGACCAACTGTGGTATTTCTCTCCACCCTGTCATTTCTGACTGGTCCCCAAAACTGCCCACATATATACGTGCTCTGTCTTGACTCATTGGACTTTTATATATACACAGTAACTAAATTCAGACCCAGTACCTAACTATTTTTCTCACGTAAACCCAAAAGGATGTTGGTATACTTCTCAGAGGTGTGTGCAGAAGAGCAACACACATGGCAGGCAAGAAAAAGTAGGGCAAAGCTCTGTATATGGCAGGCTCGCCTGAAAACATGAGGACTGTCTTCCCTTCCAGACTGGTGGTGTTGGTTGTTCGTTGTCATGGACTCAGCTCCCAATGACCACATGCACAACAGAACAAAACATTGCCCAGTCCTTTAAGACTTCATGGTTGGTGTGCTCAAGCGATTGTTTGGGCCACTGTGTATTTTCAGTGGATTCCAACCTGAGGAGTCATATTCCAGCACTATATTGGACAGTATTTTATTGCAATCCACAAATTTTTCCTTGGCTGATTTTCAGGTCTTTCTCCCTAGTCTGTCTTGGTCTGGATGCTCCACTGAAACCTGTCCACCACAGTTACTCTGCTGGATAAGAAACTGACAGATGAGAGGCAGAGAAGTAGGGTAGGAAGCTTTGTTGATGCCTAAGATCAGAACAAATAATGAACTACTCTTAGCAGATTTATTCTACAGGGGCCCTCAGAGAGAGCCATTTTGCCACTCTGAACTGGTTCTTTCATTTAACAAAGTTAAAAATAAGTTCAAGGCTAGCAACTCTATGACACATAGTGTTATATTCTTCAGTGACAAATTGTTTCTGCTGAGCAGTAAACCTAAACCTCTTTACCGTCTCTAGACTAGTTAACCTCCAGGGTCCCTGGCAACACTAAGAGTTGGGACTCTGTAGAAATAAGTTTATTCCGTCATTGGTGAGAATGCAAAAGAGGAGGAAAAGTTATCCTTGTGGGAGGAAATCAGAGTAGACTCATGATGGAAAAAGTATTTGAAGTAGAGACAGGGGATAGTCTTTCAGGATGGGATGTGATATTGGTCCATACAAGAATCCACTAAAAGTAAATTATTTATAAAAATGATAGATAAAGACTTAAAATATGAAGCATGGGGAGATAGAGTGAAAAAAACAGGCTAACCCAGTTATGAAGGCCTTTAAAACCATGTTAGAGAGTTGCTGCATATAAGGAATCCTAAAAGCAGCGAGGGAGCTGTGCTGTAGTTTAGTTTGAAGGGTATTTTTAAAAAGACAGGGGTTTGCCAGCCTTCAGATGGATTACAGCCAGACTTCTTTGAGTCATCAACACAGCCATTTTAAAAAAGAAAGAAACCCCCAAAACTATGGTATGGTGATTCCAGATACTAGTACCCTCAAAGAGCCTGGCAGAAAGAATTGAAAATGATCTGAGAAGGAAGATAACATAACTTCAGACCTTAAATGACTTTTACACATAACTAACTCAAATGCTCTGTTCAGCACACTATCAAAGAAAATTAAGCAACCAGAGAGAAGAACAAAGGAGAATCAGCAGAGATAATAGATAATAGAAGCAAAGCCCCAGAAACTTCATTTATTGGCATTATTGGACACGTGGTAAAACAACAACTGTATTTAATTGTGTTCAAGAAGAAAAAGCCTATGCTTAAAAATTTTTATAGGAAACTAGGAATTATTAAAAGCTAAAAAGGCAGATTTTAGAAAGAGGCAGCCAGCCAGCAATTCCCCAAACTGAAAATAAGAAACTAGAATTAAACATAGTAAGCAGACACAATAGCAGAAATGGGAATCCATACGCTGGAGAATAGGTCATAATAAATGTACATAAAATGAAGTATTTTGGAGTGACTTAAGGAAAACCACAGAAAATCAAGTAAGACACAATGATACAGTAAAAAGGGCTAATAGATGGTGAATTAGAGAGCTCTGGTGGCCTAGTAGCAAGAAGCTGTTCTGCAATCCCAAAGGCACCAGGTTCAAGGCCACCAGCTCCTTGGGAGAAGGATGGAAAATATCTTCCCATGTGGTTATCTGCCTCTGAAAACCCTCTGGAGGGTCAGCTGTTGGTCAGTTCCAACTCTACGGTACACAGCAACAACAACAAGGTGGTGAATTAGAGTCCCAGATTGAGGAGAGAATGAGACAAGACTAATAAAGCCATACGGATTTTGTATACAAACCAACAAAAACTAAAATTTTTTTAGAAACCTAAAATTCATAGAGCCAAAAGAAAAGTTATCATTTGTTTGTTTTAAGCTTTTGTGTTGTTGATTGCTGTCGAGTCAAGCACAACATATAGCAACCCTATGAGCAAAAGGCCTGAAGCCTTTCTGTAACCATCATCTTTTATCAAAGTTCATAGAGTTTCCAGAGGTAAACTTTTCCTCATATATATTCTGTATAAATAACTTTCAAACGTGAAGATAAAATTAAAACCTTTTCAGAAAAACAAAACTGAGCGAGCCCATCATCAGTAAAGGAAATCATTCATTAAAGGAAATGTGCCCATCATATGTAAAGGAAATGTAAAAAGGGACATATTCTTTGGGTTGGTTTTTTAAAATTTTTTTATTGTGGTTTTAATGAAAGATTGGATTTTCACTCGTTCATCATTTCACTTTTTCCTCCCTTCCCACTCCCCTAGTCTACTTTGCAATGCCTGTTCCAGATTGTGGTCATACAGATAATGCATACGTTCCTTTCAGACAATCCTTTTGCTCATCTGTTCCAATGCATTGTTCATTATCTATCCACTCTTTTCCTGTTATTCCCCCAGCTCCTCATGCCAGTCCTATTTTATAAAAGCGGTGTTATGTAATATTTGTGCTTTTGTGACTGAGATATTTCACTCAGCATAGTCCCTTCCAGGCTCACCCATATTGCATAGTGTTTTATGAGCTCATTGTTTTTCAGTGCTGTGTAATATTCCCTTGCATGAATGTGCTATAGTTTTTCTGGCCTTTTTTTGATGATGGGTGCTTGGGCTACTTCCACTCTTTGCTGAATAATGTGAATAATGCAGCAGTAACATGAGTGTGCATACTTCTATTTGAGTTATGGCTCTGATTTCTTTAGGGTCTATTTCCAGTAGTGGAATTGGGTGAGATAATTCTATTTCCAACTTTGTAAGAAAGCACCAGACCACCTTCAATAATGGTTGGTGCCATTTTACATTCCCACTGCAGCCTCGCCAGTTTTTGTTTGCTGCCCTGTGAACGTTACTATTGTTGCTAGGGTGAGATGATATCTCATAGTTGTTTTGATTTGCATCTCTCTGATAGCTAAGGATTTTGAATATTTCTTTATGTGTTTGCCATCGGAATTTCTTTTTTAGTGAAGTGTCTGTTCTTACCTTGTGCCCATTTTGTGATTAGATTTTTTTCTTGTTGAGGTGCTAGAGTATTCTATATATTGTAGATTTGAGTCCTTTATCAGATATGTCATTGCCAAATATTTTTCCCTCCTGTCTCTGGGTTTCCTTTTTACATGAAAGGACCATTTTCAAATGATGAAAATTTCATGATATGAAGGTAGAAAACAATATATGTGGATATATATAATGGATATCAATATATTTAGGTAAAAATTCTCTAGGGTCAAAATTTAAAAATGTAAACATATTGGGTTTAATATATTTAACAATTGCATGTAAGTCAAGAATGAAAATAAAAGTATTTATTAACATTGTTGTTGTTATGTGCCATCGAGTCGTTTGTGACTCATAGTGACCCTATGTACAACAGCCCTGAATTCTGCTCTGTCTTGTGCCAATCGCACTGTCTCTGACACTCCCATCCAGATAACCCCAGTCACCGAATCAATCCACCTCATAGAGGGCCTTCCCCTCCTGCGCTGTCCCTCCACAGTCCACAGCATGATGTCCTTCTCCAAGGCCCGGTCTCTCCTCACAACATGTCCAAAGTATGTTAGACGGAGCCTTAGAATCCTTGCCTCTAAAGAGCCACCCAGTTTAACCCTTTCCAGGATGAATCTGTTTGTTTTTCTGGCAGTCCATGGTACTCTCAATACTCTTCTCCAGCACCATAGCTCAAAGGTATCAATTCTTCTTCTGTCCTCCTTGGTCATTGTGCAACTCTTTGATGCATAACAAGTGATTGCAGAGACCAAGGCCTGTATCAGACGCACCTTAGTCTCCAGAGAGACACCATTGCTCTTCAGTACTTTGGAGAGGTCCCTAATACCAAACTTTCCCATGGCAATGCACCTTTTAATTTCCTGGCTACTGGGGCCAAGAGTGTTGACTGTGGAACCAAGCAAACTAAAGCTGTGAACAATCTCAATCTTTTCACCATCCATCCTGATGCTTCCAATTGGCCCAGTGGTGAGAATCTTTGTCTTCTTGACATTGAACCTCAATCCATATTATAGGCTGCAGTCCTTGACCCTCTGCAGCAGGTGCTTCAGGTCCTCCTCAGTTTCAGCAAGCAGGGTTGTGTCATCTGCATAACGCAGATTGTTGCTAGATCTTCCACTAATGTTGAGCCCACATTTCTCCTCATAGAGTCCAGCCTCCCGGATGATCTGTTCTGCATACAGGTTGAAAAGGTATGGAGATAGGATGCATCCCTGGCGTATGCCCTTCCCAATTTTGAACCATGCCATGTTCCCGTGCTCTGTTCTGATGACTGCCTCCTGGCCCAAGTATAGGTTTCTCATTAGCACGATCAGGTGTTCTGGGATTCCCATTCGTCTCAGAGTCAGCCACAGTTTGTTATGATCTACACAGTCAAATGCCTTTGCATAGTTAATGAAACATTAGACATTTCTCTGTTATTCCCTGCTTTCAGCTAAGATCCATCTAACATCAGCTACAATTTCCCTAGTACCACGACCCCTTCTTAACCCAGCCTGGACTTCTGGCAGTTCTCTGCTGATGTGCTGTTCCAGTAGTTTTTGGATAATCTTCAGTAGAATCTTGGATCTTGGCTGAAAGCAGAGAATACCAGAAGAATGTCTATCTGTGTTTCATTGATTATGCAAAGGCATTTGACTGTGTGGATCATAACAAAC